>NC_134519.1:17502247-17816747 GCF_027942865.1 Odontesthes bonariensis | reverse complement strand
TTAACCAAACAGATTTGGGGTGTTGCTGCCCCAGAGCCTGTTTTAAGAAAGCATGCAAGGTAGGATTTGCAGAATCTGAGCCACACGGAGACTCACCTTTCACGTAAACATCAACACGGCCTTGTGATTACTTCCACTTCAGGCCCAAACTCACACCAGCAGTGCCTCAACATTTCATCTCTATATCTTTCAAATAGAACAGTGAAACATCAGCCGGGTGTCCATTGTAGTTTGTGATTATTTTATGAATTGATTTAATTTTTGTTTTCAAGTCCAAACTGATTTAGTACAAATTTGAATGATGTGATTCACCAGCTGTTTCCTGCCTGAGAGCGCAAATGTGTACCAAAAATAATATATTCATGTGGGTATCGTGTACAGGAATTAAATTAAAAAACGTAATGATATGATAAAAGTAAATCCTGGAGAAAAAGCTCTTTACATTTTCCTTTTGTGGTTGTGCTTTTCAGCATGGTATTTTCTTCCTGGAGATTTGTTTCCAACCTCCACTGAGGCGGTAAACGCTTTGAGCAATATAGCCACCCAAACGGAGATAATATGCAGCCTAGTTTGCCTGCTTTAAACCAGTCTTTGGAACTGTGTCCGTTTCCTTTTTCAAAAGATCCCTTCAGTTTTCCTCTGTTAATAAATGGAAACACGGCAACTGTAATCAACATGCACTGGGGACGGTGCTTTTTAAACCTGCCCTCTTTAGTTCTCTTTCAAAGTGTCTTGTCTTCTCTGGTTAAAGTGAGTATGTGGAAGCATTTTTTGTCTTGGATCAGCTGTGTGTGTTTGACAATGAGTCACAGAGGAAAACTCAAGAATGTCAGTTGCCTTCGTCAAGCGCCTAGATATAAAACACATGTTGAAAGAGAAGATAAGCTTATTGCTCATAATGTTCAACTGTTTATTTGAGTTAAAGTCAATTTAAGTCTTTTCCAGTTTTTAAGTAGTTAATTTGTTTAATGAACCTTTAAGACCTGAGAACAGCTGAGCTGTCTGTGTTTCCAGATGAAGACCTTGTAAGACCTTGCAGCTTTTGAAATAACTTGAACTTTCTTTCTTTCTATCTTTCCTTAAGATGACCTCCCGGTTATAGACACTGACAGTGATCTGAATGATTCGGAGGAAGACGTCGAAAAAGACAGTGGGCAACAGATCTCAGACTGTGTGTCGGACTCCGCTGATGACGAACCAAGAGACTCTCCTCCTAAATCTCCGAATGTGAGTGTGTTTTGTGACTACAAAATAATCTACAGGATAATAAAAAGCAGAGCAACATTAAGATCCACATTCATGCATCAAAGGCTTTAGTACACTGGTCCAAAGACACACAGTTAATGATGAGTAATGAAAGCACAGATGTAAATGCATTGCACCTGGAGAACCCATTATCATGGCTGTAATTAGTTTTAAGGAGCACTAGGGGGAGCTCAAACATCTTTTGAAGCTCTATCCAGTTAAATTAATTCATGGTATCATCCACAACAACAAAATATTGTTGACTGATTATGCATGCAGACATCAAAGATTTATATATTGTTATCAGATATTAAACATTGTCATACACTCTTCTGCTGGTTGTCAGTGCGGCAGCTTACAGCATAGTCTTGCAGTTCAACCTGATTAGTTTTGCTGCCACTTGCACGCGTCTGCTGTATGAGTGCTTGTATTTGAGTTTAAATAGAATTCTGCCTCACATATTTTTTTTATTTTTTTTGTATCATAATATCAGTGATCACTTATTTTTATTTAAGTGGCTGTGATTGTGTTTTTATCTGTGATGCCACTAGGTGGCGTGTGTAGCAGTCATACTTTGACATCCTCAGAGGGCCAGACAGGCATTGCATCGAGCACTTTCTACAATCACGTTATGTTCTGTCAAAGTTCACAAGCTGAGATAGCAATAAAACTCTGGCTCTTCCAGAGCAGATGTCAAGACTATGCTCAACGTGTACGGCCTGAAACTTTTTCAACCACTCAAGCAAATGCTTCTTATTGTTGTTTTGGGACAGCGTTGTTCAAGGATGCAACCTAACAGTCGATTTATAAATAATGACAACGCAGTAAAATACCCGATGTGTGGATAGATGGACACGATTCTCTTGCTTTTGATTAGTGTTCACATTGTCACCAGGGTTTGTCTTTTGTGGACCCTCATGCATGCACCACAGATCTGTCTGGCTTTCCTTCTCAGAAGCCATTCATGAGCAGTGTTTGTTCAGGGCAGGGCTGGCATGGAGAGAATGCACAAGGAGTGGTGAAGATGTTCTGTTCAGGTTCAGGCTCTCACACACACACATACACACACCGCGTTTAGTCTTTACACAGTTATTGATCAGCCCGTTGTGGCTAAAATACTGAAATATTGTGGTTTAACATATAGAGTTTTATGAAAATATCCTCACAGCGGGGAAAATGATACATTGCCTGCTGATTAAATCCTTAACCATGTTGTGAACCTTTTCTATGAATGCAAGTAACCAGTAACTTGCAAAGAGGCTCTTGAGTTTGAAGGTTTTATGTCGAGAGGAAGCCTGTTTACAGATTATCATCACTCCCGCAGACCCAGCTACTTCCTCTTGTCACAATTTAATTTGCTGCTATCAGCTCTTTGGGGTCAAACAAGATTTAAGATCTAACAGGAGGCTTGTGGTCAGAAGCCCAAGAGAAGATGGAGTTCTAAGGAGCCTAGTTTTTCAACTAGTTTCGACAGGTTGATTACTGTATATTTGATAATGGAAATTAGCTTTAGCTATTTAGCATTTTGGAGCTATTAGATACTGCTCATTCATTATTGTATGGGCTCAGTAAATATTGACCTAATTACAACAAACGTGTGTATGAGACTTTCTTGGACTTTTTTTATTTGCTGCTCGGAAAGCTTGCCTGCACATTGCCGATTGTAAATCAAACCAGATCTAGCAGGACACAGAGGGGGAAGATCCTTATACAAGGCAAAGTTTATTACTCTTGATAAATGCCTGGCTGACTCAAAGGTTGTTTGTCTGCCAGATTTCTGTGTTATTGTACTAGCTGGTGGAAGTGGACAGGCGGAGCCACGAAGGCGACTTTGCATTTCAAGGCCAAAAAGGATGGCCACTTCCCAGATGCAGTGTGTTGCTCAGTTTGACTCCTCTTAACATCTGTGCGTAAAAGGGGACAACAACCTCCTCCACACCGGAGCAAGAGCAACCCTATAAACGTAGTTTTACTACTGTTTACTCAGGGAAACTTGTGAGTGGATAAGCTTGCAATGAGCTGTGTACTGACAATGCTTTCAGTGCTGGGTGAAAACATTTTTGAGTCGA
Source organism: Odontesthes bonariensis (assembly GCF_027942865.1). NCBI lineage: Eukaryota > Metazoa > Chordata > Actinopteri > Atheriniformes > Atherinopsidae > Odontesthes > Odontesthes bonariensis. The sequence continues at coordinate 17,813,433 of NC_134519.1, read as the reverse complement.
GGCCAGGAACATAGTGTTCCTTTTTCTCTGTAGCTGGTTAGAGTGTGACGTGTCCTGGCACTCTGCCTAGCAGGGTCAAGTTGATTCAAATAAGAGAGCAGATTGGCTGACAGGGCCTGGTATGCTGGTCTTGTCTGCACATGACAGGAACTCAGGTTTCTTGTGTATTTTTCCATATGAACAGATTCCCTCAGGTTGTGTGAGAAGTGATGCAGCAAAAAAAAGTTTGTTTAGTTACCAGATTTGATGAATCAGTCTGACTCTGTGTCAGTGTACCATATCCACGCAATGTATCATTAAGTTTTGTTTAATTTTGATAAATGAATCTTCTTTCTTTTTTTTTTCGCCGGCGGCCGAGTCACTCAGGTGTTTAAGATCACATTTTAGCTGCTATTTTACATTTCAACATATTGATTGAATAAATGCAGAGGCCATTATCAGCCCATTTTTTTCCAATAATTTTACTCTGTTCATAGGTGCAAGAGCTTGAGATCTCAGGTTATGTGTCTGATGGAGAGAATATTGGCAGCTCACTGACCTCAAGCAAACTGGACTCTGGGAACTTTCCGCTCCAAACTGGTGAGGGCAGCAAAAGGTCAGTCAGTGACTGGGTGAGGTCTGCTCAGGCGATGCTGCAGACACCTCAGAAACTGATTGATAGGCAGCCCAAGACCCCAGAAGACTCCGCCAAAAAGAGAAGAAAGTTTCAAAGGTTTGAATTTTGTCCTTGAAGGCTTTGTTAGGCACGTGCTGACCGAACAATACTCCCACGTTGTTGTTTTTGTCAAACACCTTTTACTCAGATTATTGCAGGCAGCCGTTTGAGGGTATATTAGAAAACAGTTACATCACAAAACTCAACACTTTTCATGTAGGAAGAACTTTTGCACAACAGCTGCATTAGTTTTAATCAGATGTGCCTCGTAAGACGGCAGACTGTATACAATTTGACACTGTGTGTTGCTTCATAACAAGTGTGAACAAAGTCAACAAAGAAACACAAGACATATAGATTTCTGCCAGATTGCAATGTTTCCACTGCAGAAGTGACGATGAAAGGGACACCTGGTGTCATAATGTGGGTGCTAAATGTCATTTAAGCCCACCAAATCTGACAGATGGCTGCCTGCAGTCTTCAACAGCATGCTTTCTCCATCAGAAAATGTTTTGTTTCTCTTTGAAATAAACAGTCCTGCTCAAACGATGGCTCGATCACATGTACTATGTGAGTTTATCACATTACATCATCTCCCTCTGTGTGTGTGTGTGTGTGTGTTTATTCCACAGTGGAGGTCTGGCAGAGAGGCTCAGTCGGCTCCAGTGCAGACAGAGGTCAGCTATCAGTTTCTGGAGGCACGAGTCCGTCTCCGACACCTCAGCTACAACAACCACAACAGGTGATCCGTGTCACATAAACCTTCAGCGTAGAGCCAATTGCATCAAGAACTTGAACACATACATCCCTAAATCATTATTTGTTTACTTTGATTTGTGAGTGGAATGAAGCCTGCCCCTAAGCGAGAGTTTTTTTTTTTTGTTTGTTTTTTTTAAACATACATGTGATTGTATGGAGGGGCCACGCTGAGGAAGTGCTGGCTGCAGTTTGATGACTGTGGCTCTGAACTGTGAACTCATTATCTAGGTGACAGGAAACTGCTTGCCTAGTTCTTTTTTTTTTTAAAACTTTTTCCTTTCCGTGGTGTACTAAACCACATGTGCTCTCTGGTTGTTAAGTTTCTCCTTATTATAGGACTTAAGCTCACTTAAAGATGGCAGTTGATCGTGGAAAAAGAAAAAAAAAAACACCCGAATTTAGCTTAGTTTGTGGGCAGTCAGTGGTTTGGTGAGCATAACGTAAAGAGTTAAACGGAGAGTGTGAAGGTGTATTCTGACCTGACCCAATTTCTTAATGTTATCAACATCTGATTTGTATTTATTTATTTTTTTTCCTCATCAGAGGAGTCTGCCGCTGCTTGTGTCGAGATTTCACTCAGTTAAAATTAACATGGCTAACTTCAGGCTTTTTAAACTTATATATGAAATACAGGGTGCAATAAGATTTCTTCTGTGGGAGCTCGTTAAATTCACACTGTGGACACGTGCTTAACAACAACAGCAATTTTGTGTGTGATGTAAATGTGCGCACATATGCACGTGTAGAAGACTTTGAAATGTTTCCTGACATATTAGTTTTGCCTGCAGTATATCATCAAGGCAGTGGACTCAAATAAGTCGTTGTTCTGAGGGTTTTGCATAATGCAACCTAAATGCACAGAGCAGACGAGAAGCACTTAAGATTCATGTTTAGACAAATGCACGTTAAAACTTAATGGCTCGCTTGCAATCTTCTTGATAGTTTAATGAACCTTTAGTTACTATTGTGATAGATTTTCCCCTCTGGCCAGTAATATAAACAGACAATGTAGTGCATTGATTCTACCTTCTCATGCTGGAATTTCTTTAACTCTTTGCAGTCAAGTTTACACACTGATTTTCAACGCAGCTAAAGTCGCAATCTTAACTTGGTGTGATTTGTATCTGCAGGGCACTGTCACAATTTGCTTCTCATGATTAGCTCTGTACTCTTATGATTCAGGCTGAAGGCACACGCAGGGTTGTCAAAAATTCCAAACTTTGCGCAGTCACCCAGTGGGATTTATTGAGTTTCATATCCTACACGTTTATATACAGCTTAACAGTTATGCAGTGCAAATTGCTGTGATTCTAAAAGTGAATTACTCCCATAATACATAATGACTCCCACAGAGAGCAATAGTCGGTGAGAGTACGAGCACATTCTGTATTTAGACACACAAGTGCACGCACAGCACTTAACAGACGCTCAACATCTGTGTTGTTGTTGTTGCTCTGCTCTCCAGTGGACAGGCCTGGCGTTCTGGTGCTGGAAGTGCTGGAGGTCCACGAAGAGTGCAGCATGCAACTGGCGCACTGTGAGCGCCATCAGCCCCCCGGAGACGGCCACCAGCACAGCAACCCCGTCTCCGAGGAGACAGCTTGCATGTTGGTATTATTCAACAGAGAGACGACAGCCCAGCTGATTCCTGCACCCAGAGATATCATCCACATATACCCACCGTGGTGAGAGAATGAAGTGCATCACACTTTAGTCCCTGTCCGCTCATGTCGACTTTCAGTGTTTAAAGTATATTTGCAGTTTAACAGAGAAATATTTGATCTGCTATAGAGAAACTACTATTGTGATGCTAGGTTAGGTAAGGTTAGGTTTCTTTATTAGTCTCCACAAAGGAGAAATTTGTCTCGGAGACAGGGAGGTTACAGCACCATAAAACACATAAGAGGACAACACCAACAGACAAAACAGACAACAATAAAATGTAAGGTACAGGCTCAGAAACATTGGATGTCCTAACCCACTGCCCCTGTCCCATCTAGTTCAAACCCCCCCCCACACACACACACCCCCAATACCAACCCATCCTCCAGAACCAAACACACATTCACTCTATGATAAATATCTAGAATTCCTTCATTCCATAATTTAAGAAAAATAGTAAAAACAAGGATACATTCATCCATGTATACCCCCCTCTCAGCTAGTACCCTCATGGTCATTACTCCAGTCCATCACCACCTACAGTACAAACACTAACTGCAGAGGTCCCTTTTCGTCCCACTCAATCCCATTTTTTCCCAAGTTTATTCAGTATCTTAATAGACTGAGGTATAAAGGAATGTTTGTAGCGATTGTGTTTACACAGTCTAAACCTCCTCCCAGAGTTTCAAAGAATATATTCCCCATTTAGTACATGATCACCATCTGATGCAATGACATTCGCCTGACTGATAGTGGCCTGCTCAAAGAGCTCCTGTGGGTTAAGGGGGGACATCACCCCCATAATCCTGCCTGCTGTTTTAATGAGGCTTGAAATTTCTGCCCTGTGTTTTACCGTGAGATTGCCAAACCAGCAGGTAATCCCATAACGGAGAACAGACTCTATCGTGGCTCTGTAGAAGATTAACATGATGTTTTTACATACTCCAAAGACTCTTGCTATGAACTGCTTGGACTGGAAGTCACTGGCTTGCTGCGAGTGTTTTCCCTCTCCATCACATAAAAAGGTGAAGTCATTCACCTGAACCACTAATCATGCTCGGCTAACTCTGTGATAAACAGGTTGCAACTTCTCAGTAAAAGCGTCCTGTGAGTTGGCCGATGAGAGGTGTTCTGTGCAAGGGAACAGTAGTAGGAAGCCTTAATACCGCTTTTAATATGGCAACAACACAACTGTATTTACAGTCTGCATGTTCATGCATCAGCCTTCATTTCCAAACAGGAGTGAAGCTAACTGGCTCTGCTACAGGATCACAGGAGTGTGGTTAAACTTGGCTGCAGCTGGTCAAACTGAGCTAGTGGAAAAATCCTGTAAAACATCTTTATAGAATGAGTGATATCACAACTACTTTGTAGCCAGTGGTAGTTCTGTTGAGGTTTGGTGCAACAGGTAAGCACAAGCTGGGATATAAAGTAATACCAATCATTTGTTGACATGGGAGAAATTGTTGCAGTTGGAAGCTCTTACAAAGATATTGAGTTACAGAATGATATGAAACACAATTAAGTTGAAAATCCACTCATTTCAAAAAGTAGAACCAGTGACCAAAATATAACAAACAATGTAGCTGCTGATTTAGAGTCTGTTGAATGACTATTGAATTGATTTAATCAGCTAAAGTAGGAGTTTTGATTTGGAGCGCAGAAACTCTTTCTATTTCACACATTGGCTTGTGTTTAAAAAAAGATAAAAAAGAAAGACACTTTCAGCCAGTTACACAAGACAGACACACTACATGCAATACGAAGCGTGAAGATGGCACAGAAAAGCATGCTGAGGAGGCATTCTGAAAGACCAAATACTTTTAACTGTTTTTAGTGTAATTAAAGTGTTGTAAGCTTGCAACAGTAAACACTAAAGATCCCGATGTAAGGATCCATGGGGGGGGGGGGTTGGTTGGAGATGGAGCAAAGCAGCAGTTGACTCCAGCTGTTGGGAGTTTGGGTTGAGTACGCTCTGGAATATCCAGGCTGGCGGAAGCACAGGGGCCTCCTCAGTGCTCTGACGTCACGGACAGCTCCAGGGAATGCTTCACATTCCTCTTCCTGGCAGTAGTTAGGTCATTTCCAGAAAACCGGGGAAAAAACACTGAAGGATTATTTTCTGGAGCATTTGGGAGTAGAGAGTGGAGGGAGCCAGAGGGCTGAGATTGAAAACACATGGCGGTTTGAGAGTATCTCTGGCTTTAGCACCTCTCATGAGCTGCTTTATTCTATTTCTGTGAAAGAGTAGAGCCCATCAAATACACCTATTTATTGGAATTTTCACAGACTTTTAAGTGTTGTAAAATCCTGTTTCTGCAAATCAGCCAGAAGAGTTTGCTGAGCATTTGGTTTATATTTTAAATCAATCAATAATCTACTTAAATAAAAACTAATTTACTAATAATAATAATACAGTCATAACTCAGTAAAGCTGATGGCAAGCTTAACATTCCCTGAAGAGATATTGATTTATACAACTTTGACAGTTACAGAGCAGGCCTAAGTGGAAAAAAACTGAATTGAGAGGATCAGTACGTCTGGTAAAATTCCTCTTATCAGTTTCCTGCGCGACACTAGGAGGTAAAAGGGGGGGGCTGTTAACCTCCCACATCATTCCTGCAGTGTAGGTTGGCTCCTCCCACCTCCCACGCCTTGTTGTGAGTGGGCCGAGGCCTGAGCGGAAATACCTTAAGGGACTATTCACTTACAAACTGTGACGGCAGCAGTCAGGGCCACTCCTTAACCCGGCTACCTGTGTGATGATGACAGCTGCCCACTCACCTGTTGACAATGGGTTCACACTTCCTGCATGGGTGTTGCTCTGTTTCTCATGAACAGCACATTCTGCTCTGAGAAGATTAGAGGCTTTTACGATCACTGATCTCTGGGCAGATCTTGGTCTGATAAACATCACTTTCAGCATTCATCATAGCACTAGAGCTTGTTTTGGGTTTTTATGGACCAAAGAAGTCCTTTAGGCAAAGAGCTGTTCATCTAATTCTACATAAAAGATTCAAATATCTTCTGATGAAAATGTGCCGTTTCTATTTAAAGTGCCCAGTTTCCATTTTTTTCTGAATAGAAATGTTTGACACAAGAAATATTAAGCGTGCTTAAAGTATAAATGCTTTAGTGAAGTTGACATGAGCAGTGTTGCTCACATCAGGAGACCATCTGGGAATTTGTTGTGGTAAATTTGGTAAATCAGTTACACGAAGAAATGAAAAAATAACAAGGATATTTTGCTATTTCCTATATTCCTCATTCTTTTACAAGGCAATAGGAACATGAGAATAATTCTGTTAAAGCGGATGCTTTGTCCTGTGAGCTTTCATTTGCGTTTTGATATGGTATGAAATCTCTTTTTAAAGTGCAACCATCTGTAATTACATGGATTTAATTCATCAGTGACTGAATAGCAGTAATTCCCAGATGAGTCATCCTGGTGTCACTGGTAGGTATACAGTGTGTGCTGAATGCGTCACCGGCAGGTATACAGTGTGTGCTGAATGCGTCAACGGCAGGTATACAGTGTGTGCTGAATGTGGTGAGCACATGATGTCGGTGGCGTTCATCGTCTTGCTTGCAGGCAAGAATCGGTGCAGGGGATGGAAATGATGCTGGGAGCTGTTGGTACTCTGTAATGTGGTCGGGGGCTGATAACATGAAAGAAATTAATTATAATTTTCTATTTTTAAATGATATTTTAAAATGATTTTATATTAGTTAATTACTTTAATGGCCGTTTACTTTTTTTTGTCAAAAGTCTGCATTATTTCAACCTTTTCATATGAATTGATTAAATATTGACTCTCAATGCAGCGTTGGAGTCACTACAGTAATAACCGCTTCCAATCCTACCATACAGTTAAATGATTGGGGTTCCCGAAAATTTAAACCCCATGTATCTAAATCTGGCATCTTCACGTCTGAAAAAAGTTTCCCACGACGTTTGTATTTCTTTTTCCAAATTACACACTTATCTGCCAGTTTCATTTCTCCTTCTACTCCCATGTCTGAAACAAGCTGCAACATGTACAGCAATTCCAGTCACAGAGTGCACTTTGGCTCAGAGTCAGCATTAAGCTATCAACACACATTTGTCCATTTCACATGTGGGAGAAATTAAGTTGTAACTCAGACCTGGCATAAAGCATGTGCTGTAAAATTGTCTGGCTGTCTTTCAACTTCTTTTATTCTCAGGCTCGGTGAAACTCAGGTGTGTGGCGTTTACCTCGATGAGCTGAAGTAAGGAGAGGCGCAGCTTGCCCGACTTGGCGCAAACTTTGATAACCAAAATATAAGCCGGTTACAGTCAAATAAACGATTAGTACAAGAGCACACTTTGCATTTGATTTGTTGTTTCCATCAACAAACTCTCAGCCCGTTCATTGTGATGAGTAATTTTCCACAGGTGACATCACAATTGAAAAGTGATTTCGATCAAGCTGTGCAGCGCTACGAGATGTTGCCTTTTAAGAACCGCAGTTACATGTAAAAATGTATCTTTTACTTCTCTAAAAGAGGACACATGCATCCCTTGTGCTCGTCGCATGCCTTGGAGGAGGTGAACACATTTGATCTCGTGCTTGCGCAGTGACAGACAGCGAACAGACCTGTGGAGGTGTCTGACACCTTATCTGAGTTTGACATTTAAGCACTCAAGCTGTCAGCAACCCTACATTTATGCAACAACTCGTTCCATTTATTTTACATTTCTTTCTTTTCTTTTTTTTTTTCTTTTGTTTGCATGTGTCAAGTCACTGCACAATCTGTTTACCGTGGCTCAACGCCTTAAAAATGTTTAAAGTGTTCAACTTCATTGAATTTCCAAACTCAATTATGTCCTGCTGTGCATTAAAGACTTGCTGGGTGGAAGTTTAGAGGGCTGCGCATGCAGATATATATGTGTCTTGAGTTGTGTTTTGAGTCTTAGACTGATGAACTTTGTCTCTTTATAGGCAAAGTCTTTCTATAGAGGGCTTCCGCTGTCCGGTTATTCTGAACACACACTTCAGCCAGAAAGTCTACTCTGCTTCCAAACCAATCGACATGTTCCTACCAAGAGTCCCGCTCTCTGCAGAGAGGTGCATGCAGTATCATTTGGGTAAAACATTTGGACTGCTGGATAAATGCATGACAGAAAGCGAGAGCGTTGCCAAACAGGTGTGTATGAGTCAGTGTTATCAGAATTAGTGAGTCTTGCAATCGACTGCATATTCCAATATTAATGTGTTTGTTGGTGTAAATTGTTAGCTCTGTTGAACCTCAAACAAACCTAACTGTGCAGCTTCAAACTTCGTTTCAGTCACTGAGAAAGAAACATCTCATCAGTCCAAGAGATCAGCAGATAAGCGTGTGATGACAGCACCTGTATGCTCTGTGGTTTGCCTGCGAACCATGATGTTCTGCTCAAGTTTGGTTAACGTGCAGAGCAACAAAACTTCGGGACACTTGTGCCAATATTCTTTGATTTAATTTGTCAAATCACAGGTGCAGCTTTGCAGACAGCGGTTTTGCCTTAGGGCTCATCACGTATTCTCTTGACGTAAATCCTGGTGTACAAAGAACAATAAATAGTTTCAGAGGAGGATCCAAGCCAAGCAATTAAGTTTGATCCGTCTGTGTCTGTTCTAGCAATATGAAGGGTGATTTCTGCATTCTCATTTGTACCTAATCTCCTAGCAAATAAAAGTAAATGACCAAGTTATTCTGGCCGCCATTGAGAAGTCCTAAGAAAAAAAAAAAAGATGAGCAAAGCACTCTTTAAAGCAGATTCTTAATGTGGGGTAAAATAAATAGTTTAAAACTAAAGAAGGCCGTTATAGTTGTGCATGTAAATTACTACGTGACCACTTTGACTTCAAATAGATAACACTACGATGTAGAGATTAAATGATTTTAGCAGTTGTAGTTTAATCAATAAGTTAATCAACAGAGAATTAAGTATTAGATGTTTTGATGTTCATGATTATGTCAAAAAGTCAAACCCTATAATTACAGCTGCTCACTACATAAAACATTTATTTGTGCTGTATTTCTTGTGAACTGGCTGTGTTTTAAGTTGAATATAGATGTGCAACTATTACCTTCATTGTCGATTAATCTACTGATCATTCAGTTTCAGAGACTTTTTCTTTTCTCCCATAATATGGCAGAAAATTTAGAAGGGCTTGATGAAATGAATTGTTTTATTCAGCCAACAGTTTAAAGCTAAACGTTGTCCTTTGTTTTGAACTGATGTAAGAATTTCACAAGTTTTCTTCTGTGTGAGGTGCTAAAGTAAGTCCAAATTTAGCATGTGGGATTTTAAAAATAAGACCATGAAAGATATCTTATGTGAATAATTCCAATTCATCTTCTTTGAATCAGTGGTCTGCACCGAGACTGACTGAGAGATGATAACTCATCTACTTATTAAACATCAAGTGAGTTTCCTCTTGTTCCTCGGCCACAGGTCGCTGCCTCTGATGCTCTGTGCAGCTTTGAAGGTTCAGGAGTTTCGACGAGACACCGCGTCTCTCTCCTGGAGGCTATTGAAGGACTTGGCCAGGCTGGCTCTGTGGAGCAGGATGTGGAGGTGGCTGTCCAGAGAGTTTACTCCGTACCTATGGCTGACTGCTCTCCCGTGTCCATCCTCAAACATAAACCCCCCCTTTGGTCCTCCACAGCTCCTCCTCCTGCAGAGAAAAGGGAAACCAGGTACGGCTGGACATTCAGATTATTGATGGCTCGGTCGGGGGGTGCTTTAGTTTGTCACTGAATGCCAAAAGAGACTAGGAAAAATCAATCATGTTTTATCTGCTATGTATGTTTTGCCACAATATAAATCATTCTTTTTGTTCGAGTTGCATGCTGGTTTCCTGGTTCTCGGGCCTTGCATGCATCTCCTTGGTGGCAAGATTTGTCTCAGTGGTCAGGCTATTGTTCACAGAGCAGCAGGCCCCACAGAGTGCTCACACTGTCTCCAGCCATATGGCATTGCTTGACAAAGGACACAAACATTTCTAATTGAATCCAGCCTCTCTGTGAGTGATCAGGGCCAATTCTCTGGAAAGGCAGCATGATGTTTGTACAATATTTTTGCTCTAGCAACCCAGAGTTGAATCAGTGCCCAAACTAAGAACTACAAGTGTATTTTTACAAAAATGTAAGAAATTAAGTTACTTTTTTGTATCGCAAAAAAAATCTCTTTATACAGCTGTGTGGAACAGAGTCGTTTTGGCCTTTGTCAGTATTCAAGCAGAAGAGCATTTAACTGGCACCTGCTGCTTTCACTTTATTAAGTGTTATTATTAAACAGTTTGGGTCTTTTTAATGATCAAATGGGACAACAAACTGAAATTGAGTATTCACATTTTGGACCCACAGTCTCTCAAAAACAACAACATGGGCTGCAACAGATATTTTCAACACCTTTCTATCATTTTGCAAAATTAATAAACTGATTATGTAATTCATCAGCACCCTCTTATCTTGACTGAGGTCATAGATGCAACAGCTGACGCAAAGTTTCCCTGAACAGTTTTCATTGGCCTTGATGGAAAACATCATGATGCGAAGAATTCTTAGAAGCTTGATTTAAAAAAAACAACTATTTACAAAGACTTTTTAGCCCGTGAAAGTATTTCCACCTCAGTGACTTCTTATTGCATTCATGATCCAGGAAAATGTTTTTATCCCCAACAAAATTAGCTGTAAATGGATCTTGTCAGTTGCAAGGCAAGGGCACAAAAGAAAATTGTTGACTACTGCCACTGGTTGACATCATTCCTTTTGCTGCAAGGGTAATGGCAGTCGAGAAGCTGAATATCAGCTGATACAAACATTTGACGGATATATTTATGCATCCCTAGCTGCAGTACATGTGTAGAAGGCTTCTTTGGATAATGCAATGGAGGGAAACGGGATGAGGAGCCAAATCAGAAAAAAATTTGAAAAGTGTGCAATATCATGTGAAACAAAAGAAACAAAGATACTGTATCGTTTTTTCCATTGTTAAAAAAACATTGTTAGTTTACACAGCTTAGCTTAGCACAGTGTTAATGATTCAGCATCTCAGCAGAATGCATCCGGTCCACGGAGAGAGACCGACACAAGGTGGTATTTCACCTTTGTATCCTAATGCAAACAGTATGATTGCTAATTGATTTGGACACTTAGAAATAACGTACATTACATGCAGCTCAGGCTGGGTGCTATAGCAACTTTTTATTTCATGTCGGTATTTTCCATTTACTGATATAATCTGAGGCTGCCTGTTTCCCCTGTAAAGCCGTGCCACTGTGTGTGTGTGTATTTTGTCTCCCTCAAAGTGCAACCTCAGCAAGCCTTTCCCTCTGTGTTAGTTGGCGACAAACTTGGCTGCACTTGCTTACAACCTCTACTCGAGTATTTCTCTAAAAAAAAAAAGGCATCTACATCTTAAACTGTTGTACCAGCAAAAAACATCCCCATGAGCACAAGCACTCTGTTTTCCTCCCTCACCCTCTGCCCATGAGTGCAGCGTCAGTCCTGAAGCTATACAATTACCATTCTCTGAGTTCTTTTAAATGCCAGTACAACCAAAATCAAAATAAAGAATTGGCCTAAGGGGATTTTATCAGATGATGTTGCATTTGTAAAGTTCTAGTTAAGCCGTTATCATAACTGTCATACTGAAACTAAAAAAGTGTAGATAAGATGCTTTATTAGGAATTCAGTTGCATTGAAACACAGTATATGAGAGCAGAGATTGGAGAGCACAGATGTTAACTGCTGGCACTGCAATGCAAATACTTAAAGGGGAACTCCGGGGCATTTGAAGCGCATTTCCATTGCTAGAGGTTGTCAAATACTGACGGTAGGACACAGACCGGTGCAAATCTGCGCTCCCTGTGCGGCGATTGCGCTGTTTGCGCCGCCTGTCATGCTAACCAAATACGTGGTGGCTAGGGGCAAGCGCTAAACCTTCCACGTAAAACAACAACTTGCACACTGCAGAAACGTCACACCACTTTACAAACCATCCGACAATAAAGTCACAAGCCTTACCATCAAAACCATATGCATGGTTCTCACATTACTGGCATGGGGACGTTACAAAACAACTTTATAAACAGCATGTAACTCACCTCTTGTCGGTAGGCGCGCGCATGTGAAAGCCCAAAAGAGTCAATGGACGATAATCCCATATACAAAACAATTATCTTCTCTAGAAAAACTGCGTTCAAGTATTTAAAACATTACAACAATATTACTGGGCATGTATTGTTGTAATGTTTTAAATACTTGAACGCAGTTTTTCTAGAGAAGATAATTGTTTTGTATATGTGATTATCGTCCATCGACTCTTTTGGGCTTTCACATACGCGCGCCTACCGACAAGAGGTAAGTGACATGCTGTTTATAAAGTTGTTTTGTAACGTCCCCATGCCAGTAATGTGAGAACCATGCATATGGTTTTGATGGTAAGGCTTGTGACTTTATTGTCGGATGGTTTGTAAAGTGGTGTGACGTTTCTGCAGTGTGCAAGTTGTTGTTTTACGTGGAAGGTTTAGCTCTTGCCCCTTAGCCACCACGTATTTGGTTAGCATGACAGGCTGCGCAAACAGCGCAATCGCTTCACAGGGAGCGCCGATTTGCACCGGTCTGTGTCCTACCGTCAGTATTTGACAACCTCTAGCAATGGAAATGCGCTTCAAATGTCCCGGAGTTCCCCTTTAATATATAAGTAAGGAATGGTTGCCTTTGGGTGGGATCGTCGACAAAAAATTCAGATTTTCGGGGCCAGTCGCCCATCGGTCAATGCTGATCATTGATCACATGATGTAATTGATGCCTTGTATTTATAAGTCATTAGCAACAAATGCTTCATATCACTCTTTCAAAGCACCTCAGCCTACTGTTGGTTTGTTTTTTTTGGGGGGGGGGGAACAGCTTGGAGCCTAAAAAATAAAAAAAATTGCATAAGAATTGGAATGAAAACTAAATGAAAACAACGCAATTAAGAAGTTTCCTGGTGGACTACTTATTTTTTCCATTTTGTTGTTATGGGCCAGAAGTCTCAAACCCACCGACCTGTGAAGCAGGGCTGCGAGTAGTCCAGCTGAAAGAAAAAACAAACTAAAGTAAACCTTAAGGCCTATTATACCAGAAGGTAGTTGCTCTTTTACAGCGCTGGATGGGGCATCATTTTGAACTGGTCCTGTTGGTTTCTCCACGACATGTTAACACGTTGTTGTTACATCTTGTCCCTTTTATGCGACTGTGTCCCTATGATCCAGAGATTCTGGTCACTTGCATATGACATCTGATTTCTTGCTGTTGACGTCTCACTGTTGCTTGTAGTGCTAATGTTATCAGGTGAGCTCTTTTGAAAACGGTCTGTCCTTCTAATCGGGCTTTTTCGTGATCACCAATCAATTGATTTAGTGTCAATATTGGCTGATAATTGATAGTGCCCGATCAATCTGACACCTTTATTGTGGATTGTGGACACCGGAGAGGGAACAATATCTGCATGTAGCGCTATAGGGAAAGACAAAGATGGTCTCCCAGAATTGATGCACGGGTTTTGGCGTTGCCCCAAATTTTTACAAAGTGGTTGGTGCCTGATCGTATCTGACACATAGAGGTTTAATTTCTGGTTTCATGTTTGATAACCTGACCTTAGTCCAGGGTATATAAAGATTGAGTGTTGAGTTCAAACCGAGACTGTGGTGAGCGCAGATGGAGGAGGGAATTCTTTTGAAAATGTCAACCCACTCATCATTCTGAAATTCATAACTTAAGTTAGCTTTCTCTCTGAAAGGGCTTGCGACAGCGTGGAGACTATCACATTTTAAAAATGGGGAAATTTACCTCTTTATTGTGACGGTTGGTCTCCAGAAAGCAGAGCCTTAGGAGGTAATCGTGACAATCTTTTGAAGGCAGTGAGAGACGGCTGCGAGAAAGGGGCAAAAGTATCAATGTATAGCTCTGCAAATGATACATTGTCTCTGCTTTGCCACAGCTTGAAGGCATTATCATTCAATGATGGAAGAAAAACAGGGCTGTTGCTGGGGGAGTGAATTGGGATTGTTTAAATTCCACACTCGTGTTTGAACTATTTCCAAATTTGCAGTGTTTGGCTATTATTAACATTGGTACATGGTGGCTCAGAACCATAGGGTACTTTGATTTACTCAAACAGTCACTAAGGCCATACTCAGCATGTGTATGTGACGCCAACAAACAAGTTAGTCTGACCAAAATCAACCAAAATCTTTCTTTCTTAACGCTGCACCAACACACCCAGATGACGTGGCTGGGAGCCTAATTACTCTGCATGTACATGTTCATAAACTCAAACAGGCCGAGGCCCTCTAGGCGTCATCCTCCTCAGTTCCCATCTAGTACACAAAAGAATAAGAAGCCAGTAACAACAAAGAATAACCACGAGGTATAGCATGCATCTGTTGTTAAAACGGTAATAAGTGTATATTATTACAGCTGCAAACCCCTTAAAGCTGCTCTCTATCACACATTTTCTGGGTTTTTTCTGTCAGATGACTGAACTCATCAGAAATTGTGACTCGGATGCAGCTCAAAAAGACGACTTGTCTGCAGGCCGCCCTGATGCTTTTGGCATCTATAGAAGTGTCTCCAATTCAAGCTGGGGCATTTTCATACATGAACACCAGAGACGTTTAAGAGAAAGCGCTGGACATGCCTGCGTTGAAAACAGTTTGATCCAGTCCATTTCTGCTGTTCAGACAAGCACATTAAAGCGAGAAGCTTTCTGCTGGACTTGTTTTCTCCAGGCTGGAAACGCAAGGGAGAAGGTGCGAAGCAACGACTTTGTAGAGCGCACAGGAGTGGATGCCCACGAAGGACTAGTTATGCTGTGGTCACCCATTTAAATTACAGTCTATTGAAAAGGGTCTGATTGACAATTTATTTGCATTTTTTTTCCCCCGCTTTTCAAAAGGTCTCAAATTTGCTTCGCTAATGAATGGAAACCCGGCCTTCGATAAATCGCCCGATAACATTCAGTTACTCATTTAGTCACTCATCAAATGTAAAATCTCATCATCTACCACCAACTGTCTGGACTAAGATGTTACCAAATTTCTCTTATTTTAAATCCTTCATCATGGCTTATTGTTTGAGAAGACGCTGTCAGGAACGGCTCTCCTTGTTTGCTTTACGTCGGCTACAGTGCATTCTTCCATCAGGCTATTGAAGCACACTAAACCCCTTTTTACTGAGCTTTATTTATTTATTTTTTTTAATATTTTTTTTTAATGAGCTCCAATCTTCGATAGAGCTGCACCATATTTAAGAATTGTACTCTCTTTGCAATATTAAAATGCGCAATGTCAGTAATGTAAAAGACTGCATGGACTGTAATAAATTGCAAACTGTTATATTCCCAATGGCTATGAATTCACACTTAGCATGTCGATTATTCATGTTTCCAATCAGATGGACCACTGCTGCCACGTATGTCCAGCGTAAGAAATTTGGTGTTTCATTGCGTAGTAATGATGCTCCCATAGGAAAAATGCAAGACTATAAATGGACTGAAAACCTTGGCTAACCAATTCATATCAGTGTCGTTGAAAAAAAACAAAAAAACAACTACAGTGCGAAAATACAAGGTTCTCTGTATGATGACACTGTTGTTCCACTGGGCTTCACTGTGCAATTACTCCAGTTTTTTCAATCCCGATCACCAAAAAACCAACTGTCTTAGTGACTTTGGCTGTCAGTTTGTTCTGCCAGTTGTTTCAGTTTAATGCAAAAGGGAGTGACGTGTTGTTTTTACAGTATTATTCTTTTAGAATTTCTAAATGATAATAATACATTTATAAGAGGGGGAAAAGCTCAAATTGTGGCCAGAAGCCACGGATATTCTTAAATTCTAGTTATGGTCAAATCTAAATTTACAAGAAATAAGCTGAGAAAAGCAGAGCTCCTGTTCTCAGCAATGTTTGTTCAAAGTCTGGTTGCTCACAGCATAATAACCATATGGTTCAGAGCTAAATTCATAAGTCACAAGCTCTGTATGCTCTATTCAAGTAAAACTTGTTTATGGCCCTGTCACACTGTTGCGTATGGCACTAGCATATGCCAGCGTATGAAAATTATCACTCATACGCTGGTATACGCTGACATACGCTAGGGGAACGTTAGGCATAGGTTGCATACGTTTCAAGCACGCTGGCATACGTTGGGATACGCTGTGGCAGAAATAAATTTTTGAACATGCTCAAAACTTTTGTGCGTATGGTTAATACGCTAAGCATACGCTTGGCATACGCTGAATACGCTAGAGGTACGATATAGGTACGTTACTGATAGGTCGAGAACGCTGGACATAAGTTGCCATACATTGGCATGAAGGTGTACCGTACAGCTAGCGTAGTTATAGCCTCCGCCCGTCTGCAGCCTCAATCTCCGCCAGACGGGCGGAGATGGAGGCGGCAACTGACATATCTGAGCCAACCGACGATTCATGGGAGCAGTCAGGAGGAGGAGTTGGGGATCTTGATCGCTCAGAAGCATGTAACTCATCAGCCGCAGGTGCATCAGGCATTTCAGCAGGTTTGGGTGAGAATGATTCTTGTGTTTTTTTTTGCCTTTTCCTCGACCCAGGGCCCGGGCAAACTACGATTGCTTCTTGCGAGGCATGATCGAGATGAATGTCTCGAGAGATGTTGATAGCGCGTCGTCTACTGCAATAATGAAGCAATGTGGAAAGGCTGCTGATATAGGCGCGTTGAAACGTACGCTGGGCATGCGCAGTTCATATGCTACTCATACGCTAGTCATACGCAGAGTACGCTGGTTATACGTTGTTCATACGCTGGCCATAAGCTACTCATACGCTACTCATAGGTTCAATACGGTAAGTATACGCACAATTCTTTATTTTCAAGGACTTTTCGTGCGTATGAAAATGATATTATTAATTTTCATACGCAACTCATACGCTTCTCTCATACGCAACAGTGTGACAGGGCCATTAGCTTATCCACCACAGGCGTAATAATCGACTTTTTTTGAGTTATGTGTAATATTTTTTTCACATATTCTCTTTTTCCCTCTCTTTGATTTTTAATTCCAAGAATATCTGATCCAAATGTTTGGTTCTTCAGCTGCTGCTGTAAACAACACTGATGAGAGGAGGAAGAGTCAACCCGAGTCAACCCGAGACAGATATAGATAATCATAATTTATTATGGTTATATAGTGAGCCGAATGTTGAAGATGTTTAAGATGCCACAAAACAGTGGGTAGCTATCAAGACCAATGATGGATCACAGTGGATTTGCTGCCATATAAAAGATGCCTTTCACAAAAAATTTTACCATTTTACCATTTTAACACTTAAAATACAAAAGATCATTTTTATTTTAACAGAAGAAATAAGTAAGATTCCTGTGTTACAGAATAGGCTTGGAGGATTATGTGAGCGGTCTTGCTGTAGTTAATGAATCCATGAATGTGCCATTTGGAGCAAATCCATCGAGTTTAGTAGCCTGGCTTTCCCCTGGTTTGTTGTTTTTGTGCTTTGCTGAGTAATAAAAGTATTGGTTTCTCTAAAAGTCGAGGGGCCAGAAGGGGACTCTGCGGTGGAAGGAGGAGAGCTCCGGTCAGCTGACAAACAAACCGACTACGCCAGCAGTGGTTGTAATATGATTCTCTTGCCATGCTGCTTCTATGGCTGATAAACAAACGGCGCCTTCTGACCGGAAACACTGCCCTTCCCTCTGTTTCTCCCCAACTCAGCCAGATTCAGCAGGCTGTGTGTGTAGTGAGAGGATGGAGGTGGGGCAGAGGTTAGGAGGTGATTATATGTAGGTTCAGAATATCTGGTTGATAAACAGTGTAGTTGTCCACAAATGGCAACCTATTTTTAAGTCATTTTTAAGAAAACAAAACCAAAAAAAAAAAAAACTTCCCCTGCTTTCTTTTTACACATTTTAATCTGTCACAATCAGTTTTTGTGCCATCTCTGGTTATATGTTCTGGTTCAAACTGCTGCACAGAAATAACATTTGGTACACTGTGTGGCTTGTAGTACTTTTCCAGGATGCATGTGTTGTCTTCATGGTAGTTTACTTTGCAACCCACTCGCCCCCAATCTGTATAAAGGGAAGGACACTTTGTACCTCTCATGTAGTGTCCCCAGCCTCTCTGACTCACTCCCCTGGTCAACATGCTTATTTGATCCTTTTGTTGTTTAGCCTCTTGTGTTAACACTCAGGGGAGACGGGCCAGTATGATATTTATGCCTGAAAAAGATGTTAAGTTCCCGTAACTTTGAAAAAGAATAAACAAGAAGATTAAGTGTTTGCAGGAAGTGAGGAGAAGCTAGTTTTCTTCTTTTTTTTTTTCTTTTCTTAGTGGTGAAGGAACACAATGTGCTGCAGGGATCCTGTTACAACCGTGTTTATCACTCTGCCTGCACTGATTGGCGGACAACACATAGGAAGGAATCCCGCCTGTCCACCCCCCACCAATGAGACTTCTTTGCTGTATTCTTAATTTGTGGGTCGCTTACTTTAAGTGTTGCCAAGTAATTTGAATGTGCGCTGCCTTGCATGCGCTCACAGTGTGACTGTGTGTGTGTTAAAGGAGTGTGTGTTTGTGTGTTTGCACAGACTCAGTGTATTGTACTTCCTGGAAGAAAACCTGACTTGCCGAGAATTCTGTGATCGCTCACAATAACAAATTCCTGAAAAGAGAGCAGCCACTGTAATAGACTTTTTTGGGAGGGAGCGGGGGGTGTCAGTGTTTTTAACAAGTGGTACTGCGATCAGTTCAAAAGAGGGACTGAGTGGGGAGCTGGTTGTTTTATGTGAAGCTGGTGCACGATGAGTCCCATCACCCTTTTTCATTTCTGTCAGTCAGACGTGATGCTGGTCATGCTGCACGTTTTCAGGTTTTAACATGCTCCTTTGAAAGTGAAAGTTGTGTATTTTCCACCCAAAGAAAACTCCAGTTGCATTTGATTTTTTGGAAAGAAGGTCGGATATTGATCTATTGATCAAACATGGTTGGACGCAATATTGTGAAAACCATGTTGAAAAAGAGTTGCTCCAAAACCCTCCACAGATGTTTGACTATGTTAAGATCTGGTGAGTGTGGTGGCCAACCTCAGTTTTCCAAATCACTGCTGTACTCTTTGTGCCAGTTTTAAACTCTTTAATTCACCCATGTGAAACGGGGAAACAATGGTTACTTAAAATCTATAAATGCTCCTTAGAAGTAACCCTGCCATGCAGTTGTGTACAGAGCAAAGGATCCAATCGAATAGACGTTTTTTTGCTTCGGAGGTTTTCAGGGTAAAATGACCTGGAAATATCTCAGTGGCAGGCGCGATCAGAGCGTCAGTGTATCCTTTATTATCTCCTATCACGTAGGAAACACTGGACCAAACTTTGTGAAAGGAAAGGAGCAAATTGCATCACGCTGTTCCTTGAGATTACAACTTTCAAACTGACGCTCGATTCATTTCATGCTGTCATACAAAGTGTGACTTGTGGACAAATGAGGGCAGAAGGGTGAGTGTGAGCAGCTTAGATAGACAACCTCTTTCAACATCTCTCACTTTTGAAGCTCTCCTTTAGCTATCTAAAATACCTGATGATGAACTGTTTTTATTAGATCTTATTGCACCTGCGCAAACCCACATCCACAGCTTAGTTTTTGTTTGGCTATTCTCTCAGACTACTTGACCAGACCCACCAAGTATTCCTGTGTATCCACCAAAAATGTCACAGAACTGCCTTCATGCTCTACAGTTGGGCTCATGCAGTCGTGGTCAAAGGAGTCTTCGTGTTTCCGTCATATTTTAATCTTTCTTAAACAGGGAAAAGGCGTGACGGACGACTCGTCAATGAAGATGATATTCTTCTGGTGGTCCATTGTCCACTTCTTGTTGACTTTGCACCTCTTTATGCATTGTTCAACATTAGCCCCTTTCACACTGCGACCCGCTACCTTAGCGGGTCCAAATTGCACCTTCGACCCGCGTCGAGCAATGTGAACGCTTGGCGTGTTGGTGACCCGTGTCGCCTGAAGCAGAGTTCAGGGGGCGTTGCCTAGTGGCAGAGCGTCACAC
The DNA here is from genome assembly GCF_027942865.1 of Odontesthes bonariensis. Taxonomy (NCBI): domain Eukaryota; kingdom Metazoa; phylum Chordata; class Actinopteri; order Atheriniformes; family Atherinopsidae; genus Odontesthes; species Odontesthes bonariensis. The sequence goes on along the minus strand of NC_134519.1, from coordinate 17,793,259 downwards.
GAAACACAGAAAATGCTGGGCGTGTACAATGACGTAGGCACAAGCCATGCGTCGGAGGTAGGGTTAAATACACCTTGAGGACTCGTTTTTGCAATTGTATATGCAGTTCATAGAGATGTTATTTTACGGGGTGTGGATGGTTACAACGTGGGATGCCGCCGAAGAACATATGTGGAGAATACAAGAGCACTATAGTCCCCGAAATGTGGCGGTAAATAACGTCCTCTGCTCGGAGGCTGAGGAGCTCGCGGACCTCCTTGTCTCCCCAGTTGGCCATATAAAAAAATGTCTCGAACTTGTTGTAGGCTAAAACAGAGTAAAACTTGTCCTCACCTGTCGCTGTTGTTCTGAATCAGCTGTCCATTCTGTCTTTTAAACTCCTCACGCCACGCCCACGTCCGACCCGCGTCGATTGCGTTCACATCAAACTCGGCTCGGCAAAAAGTCTAGGGTCCGACGCGGGTCGAAAGGCGAGTCGAGTTGACGCGGCAGTGTGAACGCAACAGAGGACACGCTAAATTCGCGGATTAAACGCGGGTTATTCCTCAGTGTGAAAGGGGCTAGAGTTTCACCTGCTGTCCTGAGTTGTGCATCCCAGAATTAGTTTTTCATTGTTTTAATTTCAAATTCCCACATGACTGCAGTTTTTGTTACAAAATACAAATGCCCCTCCCTCTTCTGAAATAGAAAAAAAAGGTCACACATATTGACATGGACTGATGCACAGATTTCTTTCCTCTTCATTTTTTTTAATGTGGAAAAAAAAAATACTCACATTAATAACCAAAACTCTCACTATTGTGTAAAACTGTTCAAATTGAATGCCAGTTACAACATTAAACTGATGTGGAACTGTCGCTATATTCCAGGTAGCCAATTCTATAGGCTAAATTGGCTTATTGGTCACCCTGGTAACCATTAAACTGGTGGAGGAGCCGTTATGGTCGTGTAAGTCTATCCTGAGTCGTGTATCAGATGGAAATACAATACAGTAAGAAAAGCCTGTCTCGATTACTGTTGAGCAGTTCGCTCAAACGCTGGATGTTGTTGGCTTGTTGTGATTTCATCCCGGTGCAAGTTGTAAACTTGTTGTGAGCTGTGTCGACACGTGTGTACACGTCAGTTGGAGTGCTTGTTTAAATGAAGCACACTGCAGCTCGCTGCCAGCTTTTTTTTCTCTCAAGGGAAGAAAGAATTATGTGGACACAAGCCCTTAATCAATTATGACCATATTTTGTTACAGTAACATAGTGGTCACAGTAGTTCATTCTAGGTCTGGACAGTTGCGGTAGGTGTCGTATTTATGTCTTAAAACAATGTGAAAATAGTTTTCTTTCGGTAATTACACTTTTCTGGATGTATTTTCATGAGTGAGCGGATGAAATGTACAACTTGTCACTAAGTGACTAGTCCTTTCGGTGATAAATACCAATCCTGTTCAAGGGGTGGAGGCTGGTCTACACTTTGAACTTCTGTGCTCGTGTTTACAGCTTCATTACAGGCTCAGTTTTGCGTGTCAAACATGACATATTACGACCAAAAATGGATGCGATGGTTTTGGGATTGTGAATTAAGTAAACAGCTGAGAATAAGCTTGGTTAAAACATTGGCTTATACCACCGAAAGTCATGCCAGGAATGTTATTTAGATATCTATATCTATGTGTCTCACATGGATATAGATCACAGACAAACACAGACAGACCCCTCGTTTAGCCCAATCAGGTGGCCGAAAACAACCTCAAAACTTTCCCAGTGTTTGGGATGTGCAAATGCATGGTGGACAGTCCTCCTTCTTCTTAGATGTTTTTTTCTTCTTGCTCCTCCTCCTCCTCTTTCTCTGGCTGTTGCTTGTCTAACCAGGGGATATGAACTCCACTGTTTACTCTCAGGGCTTGTACAGGGCTGTGTCTGGGCTTGACTTACTGATACTGGAGCCTGTAGCAGTTCAGGCTTTTAGCTCGCTGGGAGCAGCAGAGCGCAGGAATATACAACCCTTCCCTGCCTCACAACTTTGTAGGCCAAAGGTCTTTTCTGTCAGCAGCTGCCTGTCAAACCAGACACTGACATTAACGCTCACACATGACAGGACTAAGCCTTAATCGTAACGGTCCAACTGCCAGCAGTTGTGTTTTATTCCAGTAAATAATGTATTATTTTGATCGAAACAGAATCGTATCAATCTGATTCTGTAAAGCAATGATAAACGCTAAGTCCAGCATGAACACTTAGCTGGTCACTTTATTTCCTTTTCACTGCTCATTGATGAATGCATTTACTGCTTGTTATGAATGCTATTGTGTCCATCCTCATTCAGGAAAATGAGCATTTGTTCCCACTGAGTCTGTTCAGTTGCCATGTTTAAACTTTCCATTATTCTGAGAGATTTCAGGACACGACGAGTAAAAGCTTTGCAGTTTTCTGCGTGAAGAATAAATAACGTTATTTTTTCACCAAAGTGTGACATTTTGTGACAAAGTGTGACAAGTGTGACATTTTGATTTTTCTATGTTTGATTTACTTGTTTTAAGAAATCTGGTTATTTGTCTACGGAATTTGGTTTGTGCAATTTTACAAGGATGCAGGCAGCATTCCTTGTTTTCCTGTGATTAACAATATGTCAGGAAAGGCAGTAAGGAAGAAGACCTCTGCTTGTATACATAGATATGAGCAAATATCAATTTAAAGTAGGAAAGTTACGTTTACTTTCACGTTGAAGAAAATTCATGCAACATGTTTATTTGTTTTCCTGTTCTCCAAGGTTATGTGTGCTTGTCCAGGATGGCTACGGGATGTTCAGCGTGGTGCAACTCCAGACCCTGGCCCACAGTGATGAGCTCCGCCAGTACTGCCAGATGTGGCAGGGGAGGACCTGTGTGCTCAGAGGCATTAAAGTCGTGCAGAGGGTCACTCGAGAGAGGTGAGACTCGCTCCCTCCTCTGTGCCCATCCTTTAAAGTAAAGGTAGTTTTTTATCAGAATTGTAGATCATAGCCATCAAATGAAAATCGGCATTTAACCAGAAACACTCTGCTACATGTGGGGTTATATTCTCTTGATCTTTGTCAGGGACGACTGGTCCTGATAAGAAGTGCTGTGAAGTAGCCTCTGAGCCTAGTCCTAAACATCCCATGCATACATATCAGCTTTAGTGCCACTTGTGTTAGCATTCCCCCACAAAGCAAATCATTGAATGCCCTTTTTCTGTCATAAACACCACAATCCGCAACACAATCAGGATGTAATGTTTGCAGGCCCCATGAACCCGATTCTGCTGTTCTACCAGCAGTGCAACTGTGTTTACATGTAAATTGATACTGAAGTGCAAGCTCTGTTTTCCTCGTGAGTTTCCATAGTCAAGATCCCAGATTAGCAGCAGTTAGGAGAACTGACATAGGAACATTCAGAGACCAGCAGGGGGTATGTTTACATCTTTGATATTTTCAATGCCGCTGCCTATAATTTCTCTGGAGGTTATCTGTGGTCAGACAGTGAGGCTATATTCACTGCTTTAAGTAGGAATACACATGTTTGAGTTAAATCAGACATGCACTGAAGTTTCTGAGGGAAATTTTCAACTGGACTTCTAACAATATCCTAAAAATCCACACAAGAGAGAAGTTGTTTGTTGTGTTGGGAAATTTGCTTGATCAATTTCATGTTGAGAGTTCTATGCTTTATAAACTTTGAGCCAAAAATCCAAGATGGAGCTCAGAGGGACAATAAACCCATCTTAAAGTAACCTAATTAGCCATCCTTTGTCAAGTCTCCCAGCCTAACATAAACCCCTGTAAAGCTACAGGAGTTTTTGTGTGTGTGTGTGTGTGTGTGTGTGTGTGTGTGTGTGTGTGTGTGTGTGTGTGTGTGTGTGTGTGTGTGCGCATTGAACAAACAAGACATATCTTGTTAATTAGTGAGTTTTAGAGCATATTTTGGTTTGTTTTTCATCTGCAGAGAGTCTGATTTTTATTATTTTCTTATGCTAAGCTAACATGTAGTTTCATCTTAAACAGACTTATTTGGGAGGGCTTACAGTCATCGTATCTAACTCTCAGGGTGATGTTGAATAAAAGCATTTCCTCAAATGTTGAAATGCATCATAACAAAGTCTTTGAGAGGTGCGAGCTTTCAAAATGATCAGCCTGACGTGCGGTTAGATTAGTGTGGCCTCAATCGTCACTCTGATCTTGACAGGAAGCAGGTTGAACAGTTCTGGATGCATGCCAAATAGATTAAAAGCAAAAGTTGCGCCTACAAGCACTGATCAACAATTTTGCCCTGGACAAAAATAAATGTGTGAATATTGCAAATTATGAACTGTGGCCGCACCTTAGAGTGACTGACTCGGATGTCCTTAAACACAGTGTATACAAGCTTAGGATAAAAATCACAGTGTGTTGAATGAGCTCTGTTAGTTTAACATTAGTCATTCATGAAGAGGCCTAGCTGGACTTGACTGGGCTGTGGAACCAGTTCCACACAAAGAACCACTGTGATTAGAGGCTGACTAACAGGTTGTTAACCACTAGCTGATATGACAGCAACCCCCATGGATGAATAAGTTGCAGTTACTTGAGCTCAACAAGTTCTTAGAAGAGACGGTGAATCAGAATGGAGTTGATACCTGATGTTTTTCCCCTCTTTTTTTTATTTTTTTAAATCTGTATCTCCAGGATCCATTTGACGTCAGTGAAACATCATAAAAGCACAGCAAGTGTGATCTAGTATCAGTCTGTTGTAGCCGGGATCGGAATGTGTTGAGAGAAGCCAAATTTCACAGATTACAAATGGGCACTTTTAATTGGTCGTCTAGCACTTGTCATTTTTCGACCACAATATTATAATTTATGTTGGGTGGGAACTGTCAGTCTATCAGTCTCTCAAGAACCGCTTGTAAAAACTATCTCTGTGCATCTGCTCTGCCAGCCCCAGCATGCTTTCTGTTGATTGTAGGTGATGCAAAAACAAGCTCTGTCCTAACAAATTCTAATGTCGGTGGAAGTGAAACTGGCTGTGAAAGCTCTTGATCTCCTCACTACAGTCCCTTATTCAGTAGTTTCTTCAACTTTCCCCCTCTTCAGTGCCCCTCCTCACTCTCCCTTATTCCCTTTTTTTTGTGTCTCACTTGCAGGCGCTCCAGGCTTTTCAGCCTGATAGACAGCCTGTGGCCCCCTGCAGTGCCTCTCCAAATTCACGGAAACTCACTTAGTATGCCTGATGTAAGTTCTGACAATAGTGAAAATGGTGAATGCCCCTCAATTGATGAAAACTTTATAAGCAAAGGACGGAACTACAGGTTATTTCGTTATCGGTTAAACCGTCGATTGTTTTCTTAATCTTTCATTTGTGTAAAATCTGTGAAAATATACCATCATACTTGTTAATCCAAATGAAATCATACTAAATTGAATTTTCCAAAGTTGGATTAACAGACCCAAGATAATCAGGTTAGAACAAGCAACAAAAGAAACTGCACAAACAAAAAGCACAGAGCTGTAAGGCTGTCCAGTTCTTTGCTCAACATGGCAATTTGACACTCGCTAAATTGTTTGTCAGTTGTTTTGGTGTGTGCCGTGATAGGTTAACAGGAAAAGTCCCTATCACCACATGCTGTAGCAGAGTTGGACATACTTTGGTCAATTAATCGACCTCAAACCCCATCCTCTTGTCAACTCTGTCTGTTGCCGCTCTGCTCTAATAAAATCCGGATTTTATAACCACGGCGTCATCCGACAAAATCATCATTCCAGTAACTTAAAGACGATGCCTGTGCAGTGAATTCGGCTGTATTTACATGTAATATTATCTCCCACAGAGAAAGTTAGAAGTGACAGAATTTCTTTTAGTCTCACACTGTCCTCGTCGTTGCGGCGTCAGACATACTTGCATAAGTCAATAACTCGACTCTGCTCCTATGCGTGTAAACGGTTGCAGTGGCCAAGTCGAGCTGTAATCGTAGCTTGACTCAGCCGTTAAAGCACTGTTTTACCATTTAAATGGGCCGCTGTCCTTGTCCCAGTATACGTTTGTCCGACGCCACAACGCTGTGGACAGTGTGAGGAAACATTCGAAACATTCCACAGGACTGAGTTAAAAGCTGAACATAACATATTCGAGAGGCACTTTGTCTTTGAACTTTTTCTCCTTTTTTTTTTTTCGCAACTATGAAAATAATCTAATTTAAGAATCCAGATATTCTCTTCAGCATGCAGAACTCAGAGGTGTTCTGTGTTCACAGGAAAGCAGACCTCCAGGTCCAGCTCCGAGTTTCTGCTACCTGCTGTCGGGTCAGCAGAGCTCAGTTGAGCCCACTGAAGGGCCGACTCCGTCCCCGCTCTACCTTCACCCCACTAACCGAACCCTACGAGACATACTGCAGGTGTGTACTTTCTCACCACGCACACACACAAATTTGCAGCATCACCTTGTCTGCTACGGTTTAATTTGAAACTTTTTTTTTTTCCTCCTGCAGGGTGAGATGAAAACATGCCGCTGCAGTTTTATTGCTGCCGTTTTATACAAGAGAATTCAGGTATTTCTGCTGTCATTCGTACCACAAAAATCTTTGATTTAATCTCTCTTTAACCGAGAGAAAAGAGTAAATATTAGGCCTCCTAATCTCCTCATTCATCTTGTTGAGATCATTTAAACTAACAAACTGATAAGCCTGAGTTCTGACGTAAAGGGCAGTGTTCCTATTGCTCTGTGTATGAGGCCCTGCTGTTCTTCATCATTGATTAGTCAGACCTTTAAACTTTGACCAAGATGAGATAACAGCTCAGATCAAAGCGGTGGACTTTGCTACGCACTCACACCACGTTTGAATATTGCACTAGTAAACCAGCATTGTGTGCAGCTTCTTAGATCAGTAATCTTGTCAAAGCAGTTTTTTTAAGATTACTCAGACACATGACAGTTTTCATCTAATTTCTGTCTTGTAGCTTTTGTCATTTTTCCTTTTAAATGGTCTTTTTCTAGGTCATTGTGTTTCCAAGTAAATGTTCTGCTTTCTGCTTTCGTCGGCCTCTGTCTTCATTTCAGAGCACCGATGTAGGCCAGGGTGAGATGTGGTTGGTGCTGACAGACCCTAGTCTTCAGGAGGAGCCGCCTGAGAGGCCATGCAGGCGAACAGTGACGCTGTGTGTGAACACTTCCTGTGTGCTCATTTCCTCCGTCCTCGAAGCACTGAATTCCCCCGCTGTTTGCCACATGACGTTCAGAGATGCCATCAGAGAAAGCGGTAGAGCTTTGCTGTGACCATTGAAGTGTTATGTGTTTCACCTCATAGGATTGTCACCCTGTGTGTTTTGTTAAACTGCCACATGAATGTGTTAGGAGCTTTTTTTTTTTTTTTTTTTACTGCTGTAGCTGGTTTAGGTGGAATTTGTACTTTATATAAGGTCCAGCAGCTCCCAGCTGAGGGTTTGAGCCCCACCCAAGGGTTACAGAGTAAAGCACTTATGAGATGATTAATCTTGAAGGAAGTAAGAATAAAAGAAAAGAAAAAAAATTTGCTTTTCTCCAAACCGTCGAAACCTTTTTGCAAAGACAGAGTATATCGGGACAATAAATGTGAGCTCTCTGCAGCTTTTTGTTTTTAACTTTCAGCTTGCCAGCGAACCTCATCACACGTCGGTGTGAACACCATTGTTAAGCTCATTACATGGAAACTGCAGCACAATTCCATAGTAAATGAGAAACTTTACACCGGCTCATGCACAAAAAAATTTAATTGAAAAACTAACTTAATAAAAAGGCTTTGGACTAATGAATTTTCCAGTGATGGAGTTGGCTGGCAACTTCTCTCAGATGGGGAGCCTTGATGCAATTTGCAAAAGGGCTGCTCCAAGCGGCTGAAATCTGTTTACGTTTGACCAGAGTCGATAGCAAAATTCTAGCCACGTTTTGGAAACCTTAAGGAAGCTGGTGCTGCTCCCCGGATATTCAGTGTCTTGTGCAACTCCTCATTTCCCCAATTCTTTGCGAAAAGCAAAGTCGGCATGGACCACAGAGCCTTAATAGCCACATTAATGGGAAATAATCCAAGCTGAAAGAAACAATTCGCATTTATAAACACTGCAGTATGAAAATGGACTGTGACTTAGTTAGCAGTTGATGAGCTGCATGAAATAAACATATAGTAAGCTCATTGAATCAGGATAAAACCTTAAAGCTTTTGTCCATTTCATGTCCATGTCTCTTAGAGGAGTTCCACACACATCAATGTGTGTCTGCAGGTTTTAGAGAGAGCTGCTGTATATGTTTAAAGAGCTAAAGAAAGTCTTTGTTAGTCCAGAGGGAGCTGGGATTAATTTGATTAAGTGAAGTCTCTTGAGTCAAGTTGTTCTGTTGTTGTACTGCTACATCTGTTAAACAGGTCGACTGCTTCCTCTATCACCACTTCTTAACATGACTTCCGGTTTGAGGATAAGCAGTTGTTCATATATCCTTTGTAGTAAAATTTCCTTTTCTATATTTCCATATTTAGGTGGCCTCTTCTGTGTAGAGCAGTCCGTTGTTGAGGTGTGCTTTGTTGAGCCTGAGGTGCTTATTGACTCCACAAACAGGGCAGACTCCCTCTCCCAGTCTCTGACCGAGCCCCAGGTGAGGACCCTGCCTCGGCCTGTGAGACTGGATCCCCTGACTGTGGAGACCACGCCCAACTCTCTGTGCACTCTCTCAGGTCTGTCTCTGCTTTTCACACACTCTGGTGGTTTTCCATGTGATTCTACAGAGCAGGCTGAAAGTTTTGTCTCTCTCAGGGGAAGAAAACCATTTGCTTTTTATATGTAAAAGTTTACAGCACAACAAGAGACTTTGATGTTTCTTCCAGGCACTGTTTTCTGCTGTTTCTTATTTAGTCAGTGTCATCAAGCTGCTTTTGTTTGGGACTGTATGAAATAAAAACACATGAGGAATTGTTGGATTTATGTCCTCTTCAGTGTCATTGGGCAGTAAAAAGAACAAGCTCGTTCCCCATGAAGCTTTCTCTTGAGGGCGGTTTAATGATGTGACAAAGAGTTACAGTTAGAAGGCACATTTTCTATAATTCCTTTCATCTTTTTTTTTCCCCTTTGTCTTATTTTAGTTACAAGCACATTTGCTTTGTGTGCCATTTTAAGATTTTCTTAATTTCACCAACATTGGTCATTTGCCACCAAATGTAGTCGCTCAAAGATGAATAAACTTCCCAGTTTTGGGTGTGTTAAAATTAGTTAAATCAAATTTATTCTTGTGAATCTTTTCTTTTTTTTCTAATTATGTTAATGCTGTGTAAAAACGGATGATAATCTGCATCTGCTGACTTCAGATCACATTTAGGGGCAGAGATCAAGCTGTGAACCCTGTTGGCTCTGTCCTCTCTCACCGTAGATGTTTGATCAGGTGGCTGTGTGAAAATAAAACAAACCCTTTTCGACACAAACCCTTAGTTCACTTTTAGTGCGCAAATCATGCTTTCTGGAATTGACCGGTGTGAGCACGAAAGTACAAGAAGTTATTATCTGGCTTAAATCCAGTCTCTTGTTTGAGGTCCCATGTTTGCATTTGTAGGGGAGCAACTGTGGTCGTCAAGTGAGATGGTGTTTAGACAAGGAGTACATCTCTGCTGCATTAATCACAGCAATCTCTGATAAATATGACCGGGATGCGTTTATCTCACGACACACCGTCACAAACGTATACAGACAGAAACCAATATGTAGATCATTTATCAGCATTTCCTCTTTCTTTTAGCTGCTTTTTTTATAAATGGATTCCTGTCTGCAGGGGTTATAGTTGGTGTGGATGAGAACACGGCGTATTCTTGGCCTGCCTGCAATCTCTGTGGAAGTGACAATTTAAAGCTGTCTCCCGAAAGACCGTAAGTTATGGTTATTTGTGGGGGAAAAGAAAGTCACCACGGCAGCTCCTAACATCGTGTTTTAATTATGTACTTTCCACAGTCAGCAATTCCACTGTGATTCCTGTAAATCGGCGGTGGACAAGCCGGACACAAAGGTCCAGCTGGAAGTGTTCCTCAAATCTTCCTCGTTAAGTAGCTGCACTGTGAAGGTTAAGGTGAGAACATTACAAATCCCGCACGGCATCGGCTTCAAATATCAAACTGGTTCAGAGCTATTTGAGTATTGCATAGTGTTTAAAGTAGTAACTCATCATTTTGGGAAGTATCGATGAGAAGATCAATCCCTACAAGGAAAAATAAGCCAGTAAGCTCTGCTTAAAAGCAGGAAACTGATCAACTTGCTCCATGTAAAAAGTAACTTAAACAACTAGCTCACTTTGAAATGAATTTGATCTCAATCTCAGTGTCCATGCAAACCTGATTTGTAAAAACTAAAACTTAAGCTTTGTATTTAGTTTGGTGTCATACAGTTTATTTTCCTGGACCAGTAAAGGCTTTTCTAATTACCTGCCAAGCTGTTTTACATGAAATGGCAGGTAAACGAACTCTGTGACCCCACCAAGGTTAAAAATAAGGCTGCTGTGAGAAAGCTCTGTTCAGGCCTTTCACAAGAGCTGTTCAACATAAGCGATATGTTTCAAGGCTCAAAAAATGTTGAATGTTTTCTTTTGCATGCTGTAAACTTAAGTTACTGTTTGGCATATTTAATTGAATTCAATGATGTTGAACCATTGATGTACGGGGCCTTGAATTAGATGCAGAAAGTGCCCTTGTGTGTCATTTTTTTACAGTCAAACATTGCATCGGTTTCAAAAGCCATATTTCTTTGACTAATCCTTGAATTTTTTATGGACATTTTAATGAAAATTTGTAATTAGATTTTCAGGAATTATTGTGAAATACAGCCAGGAAGCAAGAGCAGGTATAATATACTTCAGTATTTGACCATTTTGAACACTCCTCGACAGATAATTTTGCATGTCGGTTTATGCACTTATTACAGAAACTAGATCTAAAGTGTTAATAGGTCTGCACGCCACATGTGGTCCGAGCTAAGTTTCTGCTCATATGTGACTGATATGATTTTTTTTTAGGCCAGCAGAAAACCGGCAAGACGCTGGACTTAGTAAGCTTTGAGGCGGGGGGATAATTCCTGTATCTAGTGTTGCTTTGTTTTTTGCGTATGCGGATCGGTTCAGGTTCATGCTGAATTCTGATATTGGCCACATCAAAAAGAATAATGTGACCAGGCCGACAAGAAATTGGATCTGAGCAGTAAATCGGAATTGAGCATTGAGGCCTGCAGTGTAAACGTAGTCTCAGTAAACCTTAAAAATTTTAGATGGGTAAATGTTACACTGGAAAAAGTCGTCCCAATTTCCAGTTTTATGCTAAGCTAATTGTCTCAGATGTCATATTATCAAATACACCCAACAGTGGTAACGATCCTCTCTTCCAACTCCCAGCAAGTAGGCAGATGAAATAAAACAAAAAACAGAGTGCAATTGTGTGCAAATCTCATAAACAAACATGTTATTCAAAATAGAACAACGGAAACATATTAGCTCTTCATGAATTTACCGACGGCAACGCGTCTCAATAAAGTTGGAACAAGGGAAACTAAAGGCTGGAGAAGTAAGTGGTGCTGAAAAGAAACATCTTGAGGAACATGTTGCAACTAATTGGGTTAATCGGCAACGGCTCAGTAACATGATTGGGTCTAAAAAGCACCTCAGAGAGGCAGAGTCTCAGCAATCTGAAAAAACGCCTGCATCTCTGATGATATGGGGCTACAGATCTCTTCCTCACTTGGAAAAGCTCCATCCATCCTGAAAGGTATATACAGGTTTTAGAGCAACACACACTCCCATCCAGATGACGTTTTTTCAGGGGGGACCTTGCATAGTTTAGCAAGACAGTACTGAACCATATACTGCTTCTGTTACATTAGCCGCTTTCGGACAGACCGTTCTAAGAACGCAGTTATCAGAACTGTCCTACTCGAATTTCGTTCTGATAACTATCACTGTTTCAGTCTGCATTCGCACATGAGTCGGGACCAGGTCAAACGGCTAACGGCTAACGTAACACGTCAGTGACGTGTTACGTTAGCCGTTTAGCGCCACATTCAACAACAAAACAAAACAAAACAAAAACCGGTAAAAGTAAGGAGAGAAGAAAAAACACCACCAAGAAGCTAATATGGAGAGCGGGGAGGCCACCGTGTTCATGGTCTGCCTGATGGTGATATTAATCATGGACGATCACATCAGGCGTCTAATATTGAGGCTGGAAGAGCTCACAGAGAGAGTCAGGAGACGAAGGATCGAGCGCAGGCCATACCTTTTCATTTCATGAAGTAAGAAAGGAGAGCAGAGCGCCGCAGACAAAGGAGACAACGTGTCAGTTTAACTTATTAAACACCCGCCTGTTCTGTCTGTGTCGTATGAGTAAACATTTCAGCCGTGATAGCATGACATGGGGCGTAGCTACCAACCACCACACACCTCCGTCAGATGCGTTCTATAGAACCATGAAAAGACCCGACCTCGGAGAAGGAGCTGAAGTGGTTATAGGAACTGAGGGAGAAAGCCCCGAGTTCCTGTATGTCCAAATGCGGGAGAAAATGGCATGGCAAAGACATGGCTTCATAGTAGAAGAGTCTGGGTGCTGGACTGGCCTCCCTGCGGCCCAGAACTTTCACCAACTGAAAACATTTGGAACACCATGAAATGCAATATATGTCAAAGACCTGAATTGCTGAAATTCTATATGAGACAAAAATGAGACAACATTGCTCTCCCAAAGGTCCAGCAACTGTTCTCTTCAGTTCCCAGTCGTTTGCAGGCTGTTGTTTGAAGAAGAGGGGATGCTATACGGTGGTAAACAGGGCCCTGCACTCTAACATTCTGTTGTGATATGTAGCAGCTGTCAAATTGAAGATAAGCCAACACTTTTCATGCAACAGAAAAATGTCTCACTTTTTGAACATTTGACATGCTTTCATGCTCTGTTGTGAATAAGATATTTGTTTAAGAGATTCACAGATCATTGCATTATGTTTCTGTTTACATTGTCCAAAATGTATTTGGAACTGGGGTTTTCAAAGAACAGAGGGTGAAGTGATCAATTAGCTTAAACCTTTTGAAAAACGGGCTTCTCTGAATGATCTTTGACTGAGACACTGAATCATCTTACACTCTCTGCTCCACGAATGAGTCCACCTCATAAAGATACTGCACACTTAAAAGGTTGGAGAAATGATAATGCACGCCTGTATGAAGGTATTTTACGACCGAAAAAACTTGGCATTGCTGTAATCAAAAATCTATGTGAGCCAGACTGATAAAGTTATCAATGTTCTGATCAGCCTGCTCATATTCCAACCCCCTCCAGCTGTTGCTCACCAGAGCCGCAAAGTCTGTTTGTGTAGCATTTGTTTTTCATTTACAACACCAAGGTGATAATTAAAAAGACATTACTGGCTCCATGTGTTTTAATCTCCCCGACAGCTGCAGCAACAGACAGTCATGTCTGTACTGAACGCCTCAGCTCTGGAAGGTGACGAGGTGAGTTAACTTATCAAGCTGTTACATAACTGTGGGCTCAACTAGGGTGCATTGATCTTCTGTCCATGTGCTGAAGTCATGTGTTCATGTCACTGTGATTAAGGGGGGGGGGCATAATGATACAAGGAATGTATTTAGTCTGTGTGTGTGTGTGTGTGTGTGTGTGTGTGTGTGTGTGTGTGTGTGTGTGTGTGCATGCATGCAGTGTTAATGCTGTGGTATTCTTGCTAATTCCTTACATAACCTGTAGGCGCTGGAGCTATTCTTAATCAAATGCATTGTAGTTTTTTGTTCTTTTCTTTTCTTTTTTTTCCCCCATGCGTGTAGGTTAATTCTTAATCCCCAGAATTACTTCTGACCAGTGTGAGACGGGTAAAGAGTATGAGAGTGCATTCAGATCAAATGTCATCAGATTTGAGAACAGTAGCTTTTTCTTGTTGAAAGAGGGATTAAGTCATACTCAATGCAAATGGTTTGAAAACATAGAAATGTTCTAAACAAGGTCAATAAAGTATGACTTTTTTTTTTTTTTTTTTTTGGATGAATTGCCTGATTCCTTTCCAGGGTTATGATGTGGAGAGTGTCCTGGGAAAAGAGGTGGGTCCCATCACTGTGTACGTCCGAGTCGTCACCAGGAAGCCTGCCCCCTGGATCGGCCTGGAGGAGATATGCCTGTGAGGCTTCAGCTGGCTCCAAGGCTCAGCCCTCTGGGCCTTGGTCTGAGCCAGTTTTCTCCTCCTCTGAAGGCCCCACTGACAGCTCCAAGCTGCACTGAAGAAGACAAGGTCTTGTTTATGTTAATGATATGTGATCCTGTGCAGCAGGAGTTGACAGCCCAAGGGTAGACGAATGGCATGCGGTCTGTAAAAATCCACCCACGTGCTTCATTATCTGGGATGTGACTCTCAGAGCAGGGCTTTTAACTCCCTTTTTCAACCCATCTACCTCTATATATATATATGAAATTACTGATGCTGTGTAAATAAATGTCTTATTTTTTGCTGACTTTGCTTTCCATTTCCTGTTGCACTTCTTGTGTGAAGTTGTTCCCTCCACACCACTTGACATGCAAAGACTACTCACAACCAGACAGTTCTGCACTTTTTCAGTGACTTTATTATAATTCCATAAACAGAATGTTTAAGGTTTCATACAAACTATATAAAAGATCATGCTCTGGCTCTTATACAAAGTTTGGAATTATAAAACATGTACCATATCAGGTATACCATCATGTAAATGCAGTGGTAAAATAATTTAATACAGACAAAATCCCACATAAAATATGGCAGCAACAACATATTTTCCAGTGCCATTATGGTAAGCTTAAAATACATCTGGTACAGATGGTAAAAACAAGTGTCTGTTGAGGTATGTCTCCTAAAAGCTCAGTTCATAGAAGATTGAATCTGTCACCGCCTCTCTAAGCTCGTGGAGCCCGCAAAGGTGGAGTTGGGCATTTGCTTGAAGAAATCTCTGAGCCCGGTGAGCTCTCTGGTGAGCTGCTCGATGGTTTTGTGAAGCTTGTCGTTATCAGCGTTCAGTTCCAGCATTTTCTGCTGCATCTCCATGTTGCGCCTCTTGGCTTTGTCCCTGCTTTTCCTCACTGCAATGTTATTCCTCTCTCGCCTCTGTCGATACTCCATGCTGAACCTGTCCACCGACTTCTTCCCCTTCTCCCTGCCGATTTTCCTGGGGGAAGATTTGGCGGAGCTGACAGCTGACACGGGCTCTGGGGTTGTCGGGGGTGTCGGCTGCCCCATCGGGAGGCTGACGGAGGTCTGGGCGCAGGTCTCAATCTGGGAAGGCAGGGATGAAGACATGTCGCTGTCACTCCAGTCGGGCTCCTGCTTGATGGGCGCGCTGAACCCCCCCTTTTCCAGCATGCTGTCCAGCTTCCTCTCTGCGGTGTATGTGGATGACAGTTGCAGCTGTTGCTGCTGCTGCTGCATGCCGCCGGGCAGCACGGAGCTCTGCATGTTGAAGAAATCTGCCTTCTCCTGCTTCACAGTGTTGAACAGGTCAAGGAAGAGCTCGTCGTTGCACAGCTCCAGGTTTGGCACAGATGTCATGGACTCGATGTACTGGCTGAAGTCGATGGCACTCTCGTCGTCGTACATGGCAGGGGTGGTGTTCAGCTCCACCATGGTGTTGTCCTCGCCCGCGCCATCGACCCTGGTGCCCGGCTTGCAGACCCCCTGCTGCGCGCCGCCCACCTTGGTGCTCTCATAGAAGTTAGCAGGCTCCATCGCCCAACTCATGTTGCATTGTGGAGACACGCAGTGAGAGTCCAGGCTGTATATGTCACACATGAACCCTGGCTATTCGTCCACGTGGTTAAGAGAGAAAAAAAAAACTTGTTAATAAGTAACCCACAGGTGTAACGGTCTGTTTCTAGGTAACCTCGCAGTTTTGACTCCTGCGCAGGCGCCTCTGTCCCTTCTTAACAGCTAGTTCAGTCTGTTTCCCTGGGCTGTGATTGTCAGGGTCCTGTCACCGTCAACACTTAGAGTTATCACTTCTCTGGAGCAGCAGCGAGTTTCGCGGAGAGCTTTGTATCGTTCCCTCCGCTGACGTCACACACGCCGCCCTCTCACGAGCCAGTCATGTCTAAAAGGAGGTCACGTGGTGTCAGTTAACTTCACATTTGAGGGGGGGAGGGCGTGTCGCTCTTGCCACCCACTTTTTTTACTATGATTCTATGAATGGTTCGCAGTTGTTTACATACTGCAGGCTGTGCTCTGGCTCTTTGGGACCATCATTAATTTATCGCCAGGAACACGAGCAATTGACTCCTACAAGTGACCGTATTCAGATGCTTTACAAGGAAAATAAACATTACACAAACGATAGATATACAAGTTCCATATTAAGATCAGAGTTTTAACAGAGTGCCAAAAAACCCCAAACTTGCCAACCCATAAATGTGAAAAGTTCATGTTGGTATTAAATTATATTTAGTCATTATAGTAGTACATCATTTATCATGCATATTGTGCATCATATTTCAAAATTAAATATTTACTTCTGTTTTGAATGGCTTCATTTATAACAACTATACCTTTTTTCCTAAACTGTTTTGCAGTT
Source organism: Odontesthes bonariensis (assembly GCF_027942865.1). Lineage (NCBI taxonomy): Eukaryota > Metazoa > Chordata > Actinopteri > Atheriniformes > Atherinopsidae > Odontesthes > Odontesthes bonariensis. The sequence goes on along the minus strand of NC_134519.1, from coordinate 17,776,701 downwards.
TTAAAGGGACGGAGCTGCCAAAATGTTTTGGAGTGAGGATACAAAGTGGTTTCCGATAGAAATGCTCCAATTTTGTGACTAGATACAACATCTGCAGAAGATGCGTTCGGTTCCGCAGTCAAACAAATATAATTCCATTTAAACTTTTAAGATACATTTTTTTAATGTTTTGGTATGGCGCATTTGCAGGTATTGAATACAAAGTGTCAGATATTAAACAGTGATACGGCATGTTTCTGGTAATCTTTTATTAGCAGTGGTGTCTTTAAGAGGTTCCCTTAAATCACACATGTACTGACACTTCTCGGAAATGTTTCCCATGTTTTCCACTTAAGAAGTTTGCAGTACTCTTCCTCTCTCGCGCTCTTCTCCCACTTGGAAATTGCACCACTTGGTGGACGGGGTGTGTGCCTACAACATATTTCTGCAAATATTTGATGGGAGTAAATAGGTAGTCTTCTGGTTATGTGTGTACACCACATGCATATGCATCGAGACAGATAAAAGACCTGACCTCCTGCGCTGAGGGTGGTTCTGTGGTTTGGGTTCACTTGTCTCCTTGGAGGGAGTACTCCTTACATGCAAGTAAAAATTGTTCTGCAGGAGGGCTTTTATCCTGTGACAAAGCATTTCTGTCCTGAAAGATGTCAAAATCTAGTCCTCCGAAGGCCTCAAACTTCAAACCATTTGAACGCGTAGGGGAAGATTTTGAGCCAGCATAAAACAAAATGTTTTTTTTTTTAAATCCACCAAATTATGGAGTGAGAGGAATGATGCTCCACCCCTCCAGAAGTTTTCATTTGACCTCCCGAATTAATGCAAAGTCACATCCAAGCTGCTCCAGCAGCACAAGGTGACATGTCCCACAGATAATTTCATCAAGGTTCTGCACCTTCATGGAGCGTTTCACCTTTATAATACATGAACGACCACAGAACCATTTGAGGAATGATTCTCTGATATAACTGTATTACCTAAACTGCCTCTTAGTTGAGTGAGAATAGCAGCTCATTCAAGTATGGCACTACTGTATAACAAAAATGATAAAAGTGACACCGGATATGAGTTAGTACAGTAAAAAGAATTAGCTTAAAGTAAACAGGCATTATAAAAGCAAACTATAGAAAGTGGCTTAAAGTAATTTCTGCTTCTCTCACTTCTTACTTGAATTTTCTATCTGCCCCTTCGGTTTTTACAATGTTCGGTAACTTTACATTTTCATGTCTTGTTTACTCTTCATACTTCAAACTTCTTACTTATTCATACTCTGAATTTTCAGAGTTGTGGAAAAAAAAAAAAAAAAAGAAGTAAAAGTTGGACCAAACCAAACCTACTCGCGGGGGTATAAAAGCATTCAAAGCCTCGTGCAGGAAACGCACATCACTTTTAGGATATCAGAAATAAAAACACCAATATTCTATATCTATATTATATCTACTACTTGATTATTCAAAGTAGTCGTATTTGTTCCATTAAAGTGACAGGAGCAGAAACTCATCAGGAATCCCCTCTCAAATAACGGAGTCGTTCCGGAAAGAGTAGAACAATTCTGGCTTTTCATTGGCCTAAAGTTCCCCGCGAAAATTACGTCACCCACAGTTTCGCGCCAGTTCTGCAACACTTGGACGTAGACACAAGAAGCGGTAAGCAGACCTACTATATTAAGTTGTTTGTCACAAAAAAACATTAGTTGTTGTAGTTTTGTCACCGTGTGAATTGTCAGTCGAGTTCATCTGAATGCAAACGGATGTTTTTTTGTTGCAAATAAGCGAACTGTGAAATGCCTTATTGTCCCCCTGCATCCACATGTCAAATGGTGGACCAACTGTTGTTAGATCGCTGAATTTCGCCTTAAAAGCAGCATTGAAACGACTTGAATAGCACATAATGAAACTTAGGCACGCCAAAGGTTAAAGTACCGAAGGCTCATAGTTAATATCTAAATAACTTGGTGTTTAGATATTAACGTTTAAAGCAGTATTTTTATGACTCATGGCGGACCAAGTGCTGACAAAAGAAAATATCCATCAGGAAAATAAACTAATTTGGGATTTAACATGAGACACGTGTACAGTGACAAGCAGCTATGTTTTCCACCTCTGTGCAAGACCTTTTAAAAGGCCTAACTCTCTCCATTTTATTAACAGATATCCCTGCAACAATGTCTTCTCCCACTTCGACTCCTGGTGGCCGCAAGCGTGGACGGAACACCAACCCGCCCACACGTAGGTTTACTCTCCTCCAGGGGTGGAACAGTGATTTTTAATGTGGGGGTGTTACAGGGGGGGCACATGAGCGCCACATCAAGCCCATCGTTAGACACGACGCTGAAGTTGGCATCCGATTTGGCATAAAGGGCCATTTCACTGCATTTTTTTTGCATTTTGATCGCCCTAAACTAGGTCCTGTATGGAAACTACAATTGTTACACTGCTCAAATCTGGATGGAATTATCCTAAAGAGGCTGTAGATTCATTAAAACCTTGTTTGGGATTTGTGAAACCTTTCTCTGATTTGTAAAAATGCAGAACAGGGCCATTTCACTGCATTTTTTTTGCATTTTGATCGTCCTAAACTAGATCCTGTATGGAAACTACAATAGTTACACTGCTCAAATCTGGATGGAATTATTCTAAAGAGGGTACAGAGACTTTAAAACACATTTTATGATTTGTTAAAACTTTATTTGGTTATTGAAAATTCAAAAAGGTGAAATCATCTTGCTGTAAAAGTGGGGGTGTCGAAACACCCCCATCCCCCACGGGTGCGACGCCCCTGCTCTCCTCTCTTGTGTTTGTCATCATGGGAATTGTATTGCTTGTATGTTGCGGGTCTCTGGATTACACTTGGTTAGCTGCATGCCTTCTTTTACCCATAGCGAGGAGTGAGGATCCCACCTCGCCTCCCTCTCAGCGGCGCAGAGGCCAGGACTCCTCCACTGGGGACCTGATGCCAATGCCAACCTCTCCGCCCACAGACATGCTCAGTCCTGCAGCCCTGCAGGACACTTCTCTGTTCTCCAGCCCACGTGCATCAGGTACTCCAGTGTTCAAGGTACTCTGGCCTTTATAGAAGGTGAAACTCATTGGGAGTTGTAATCCTCTTTCTAATGTGACTTTTACAGTCTTGCCAAATGAAGTGGACATGAGCTCGCCTCTCATGTATGGGACCCCCAGCTCCAGGGTTGAAGGGACCCCACGCAGTGGAGTACGTGGCACACCAGCCAGGCAACGCCCTGATCTGGGGTCAGTCAGGAAGGCTCCCCAAGTTGATCTTCATTCTGAGCCGGTCAGTTGAGGAGTCAGCAGTATGGTGCTGTCATTTGTTTTATTTGCATGAAACCAAAATCCACCGGAAGTAAACGTTGGTTCCCTGTCCTCTCTCAGCCAAGTGTGGACGGTGCTGTTGCCAGTGAGCCAAATGCAGGCCAGAGACTGGTGATCTGGGGGACTGACGTCAACGTAGGGACCTGCAAGGAGAAGTTCCAGGTACGAAATGAGTCGCAATGTTGTCCGCCCTGATATCTTCTCATTTTAAGAAGAGTTAATGTCGCCATGTTTTGTGCTAATGTGCTTCCAGAGGTTTCTCCAGAGGTTCATCGACCCAACATCAACTGAGGATGAGAATGCCGGTCTGGACCTGAACGAGCCTTTATACATGCAGAAGCTGGAAGAGGTGGGGTACTCATTAATGTATTTTATTGGGATTTGTTGATCAGATCCTCCATGCAGGTTTAGGTCAAACATGCTCTTCGTGATAGATGTTTTGTGGTATTGATATTGTGGCTCATTTTTGCATTTTAGTCATCTTGACCGTTGGTTTTTTTTGCCTTTTTTATTTGGTGTCCTTTTAGTTTGAATGAATTTAGCTTCTGTTATTTTTAAATGAATTAATGGACTTGTTTCTTTCCTCTGCATTTGTCAGATCAGCGTTGTTGGGGATCCTGTGCTGAATGTGAACTGTCGGCATGTGCAGTCCTTTGATGCTGAGCTGTACAGGCAGCTCATCTGCTATCCACAGGTAAAATCCTCTAGTCTTTAAAAAATGTTCCCAAATTGTGTAATTTAATTGATGCACAATATTTTTCATGACATTCACCTATATTGTGGTCTACTAGCATTCACCAACCTATTATTCCACCTTAAAAAAATTATAGTGGTGATAGAAAACTCCTTCCAATTTAAAAAGAAATAGTAAATTCCCTAAATACACAGTCCAGGATGCAGTGATTAAAATGTTATTAGTCCACCTTTATCCACAGGATATTTACTAAAGGCACCTACTTTGTCCCCTTTGTTGTTTATATCATATTTTGCTGGTTTAACAGCATAATGATGCTCATTAATGAGTTTCTTCGTTTCTTTGCAGGAAGTCATCCCAACCTTTGACATGGCAGTCAATGAGCTTTTCTTTGAGCGTTTCCCAGACTCGATCCTTGAGTACCAGATCCAAGTCCGCCCCTACAATGCCCTGAAAACCAGAAACATGAGGAGCCTGAACCCAGAAGGTGTGTGTTAATTCATCTAGGCCATGTCACCAGATGAGTACACATGAAAAATATGCCTTCCCATCTTTCATGTGGGATTTCTGTGAACGCTGAAGTGTCGGCTTTGGGCTATAGCTTCTGTGTGCCTTATGCGCTTCCTCTGCAGACATCGATCAGCTGATCACCATTGGCGGCATGGTGATCCGCACCTCGCAGCTTATCCCCGAGATGCAGGAGGCTTTCTTCCAGTGCCAGGTGTGCGCCTTCAGCACCCGCGTGGAGGTGGATCGCGGGCGTATCGCCGAGCCGGCCGTGTGTCGCAACTGCAACACCACCCACAGCCTGGCGCTCGTTCACAATCGCTCAGTCTTTTCAGACAAACAGATGGTGAGTTTATGGGCTTGTTTATAGGGCAGATTGCTTATCATCCTCATTGATGCCTAATCTCAGTACGTGTCAGGTGGCAATTGGTGATGTGTTGCTGCTGAGGTCATGACATCTGTTCACTTATTGATTTCTCTGTGCAACAGATCAAAATTCAAGAGTCTCCCGAAGACATGCCGGCTGGTCAGACCCCTCACACTACGATTGTGTATGCTCATAACGATCTGGTTGATAAAGTGCAGCCAGGAGACAGAATAAACATCACCGGTAAGACCTCCTACATCTCCACAGGAGGAATGCAAGCCACGTCATTGTCATGCCATATTTCTTTGATGAACTAGCCTGTTTTATTTAGTTCTGTTAAACGTGCAAAGTGTCACATTTGGGTAAAAAGCTGAAGATACTTAAAGTTTAGACGCTGAAGCTGAAACTGGACACGGCATCGAGGGCAACCCATTTATACTTTGCAGCTTATTCACATATTTCTAAATTTCTTCGCCAACTAAAATGGCAACAACATCTTTTATAGTACAGCTATGTGCAACGCAACGATTCGGTCCATCTTCGAATCCAATAAACAGACCTGATGGGCATCTGATCAGTACAGCTGGCTGAGTTACACTGCCAGCGGAGGGCTTTTGTTGCTACCTGAAGCAAAGTTTCAGATCCTTTTTGCAACTTTTCAATTGGCACCAAAGAAAATAATTTAGTGGCAGCCAGTTTTACCGAGTAGGTGTGATTGGTCCCACTGGTCGACGTATAGCGCGGGACAAGGAGCAGAATAGCAGCTGAGAAGAGCCCCCACCACACGTTCTCTGCTCAGAAATCTGACCAGCTCTGGCCTACTAATGTATATGCATGTAGAAAAGGATTTTAAGCAGGTAGGTTGCTCTCCAACCGCATATCAACGTTTCAGTTGCTCCTGTCTACTGCAGTGCTTCCTCTTCGGTACCTTGATATGAATTCTTGTGGCCAAATTAAAACAATTACTCTTAAAGAGTTGTGATAAACCGCAGAGACGGCGCCCTCAGGTGAAATAAAAACCGTTTCGGTCAACCACTGCCCACTTGGCACGTTTATGCAACACCTTGTTGTGAAGACCGACTCTATTTTGAATCATTATCCCGCACTTCATGCTCTGTTCAGTGGAATGGGAATCGCAAAATATTTCCCATCGGTTGCACGGTTTTAAAAACAAGCATTTTCTGGCTTGAGCTGCAGTCTGATCGAAATACATTTTGCAGTGATATTCAAACACAAGAACTTTGGCTCTTCACACCGGAGTAACGGGAGCACACAAATGTGTTTAATATGTCGCTCGTCTTTTAAAGGACACTTTAATTGCATCCCAACTCTGTCCACGCAGGTATCTACAGAGCGGTCCCCATGCGCGTTAACCCGCGTCAAAGCAATGTGAGGTCAGTCTACAAGACCCACATAGACGTCATCCACTTCCGGAAGACGGACGAGAAGCGCCTGCACGGTTTGGACGAGGACGCCGAGCAGAAGCTCTTCACAGAAGACCGTGTGCAGACACTGAAGGAGCTGGCGGCCAAGCCCGACGTCTACGAGCGCCTCTCCTCCGCCCTCGCACCGAGTATCTACGAACACGAGGACATCAAAAAGGTGAGAAGCACTAACCTGTACACGTGCACACACGCACCAGGAGTGAACACTCAAACAGCCCCAAGATCTGTCTCAGATTTTAATATCGAAGGGGAGTCTTATGTCTACCATGGACATGAGCGCCAGTTAGAAAAGCAGATATTTGATATATGATAAAATAAGAAAATCATTGATTTGATGGCGTTCATCAGTGACTACAGACATGTAAGTATGCCATATTTTGACAGGAAATGTGTAAATCCCCCCCCTAAAAAGGAGATCCTGGTCGCTGCGCAGTGAAGGCCATAATGCCACAAGGCTTGAAATGCTCTCAGAAACATTTCCCTCCTTATTCCATTCTGCTGCTTAGAAAATCTCCTTCACCTTGGCCCTTTGGCTAAATAGTTGTAAAGATCTCCAAAGAATGTTTATAACATCTGGGGGGACCTTTTCTCTCCTTCCTTCCTCTACCCCAGGATGTTAAAGGCATTGCAGCCTGACCATTCTCCCACTGTGTAGGTCTGGATATGCTGAATTACCTGGACCTTTGCCGCAGTTAATTCCCTAATGTTTTCCCATAATTCATTGCTTTTTCCTGTCTTCCTTCCTGTGTAGTAATTGCTTTCAGTCTTGCTCATTTTTGTAAATTCTATTTCCAACTAACCTGCCGCCACCTCCTGAATAACTGCAGACACATTTTGGCACGAAACATGCGCAGCAGCAGTCAGGATAAGTGACACTGGCTCAACTTTGTCAAAGTATTGTGTTATTGTGACATAGATTATCCTTCATTGAGAGTTTTTAAAATGTTTTATTTGGATGAAAGTTGTGCTCATGGTCGTGAATGTAACACGAATCTGCGTGTTGCGTCCAGGGCATCCTGCTGCAGCTGTTCGGCGGCACGCGTAAGGACTTCAGTCAGACCGGCCGGGGAAACTTCCGTGCAGAGGTGAACATCCTCCTCTGTGGAGACCCCGGCACCAGCAAGTCTCAGCTGCTGCAGTATGTCTTCAACCTGGTGCCCCGCGGCCAGTACACGTCAGGAAAGGGCTCCAGCGCTGTGGGTCTCACCGCCTACGTTATGAAAGACCCAGAAACCAAGCAGCTGGTCCTGCAGACTGGAGCGCTGGTGCTCAGTGACAACGGCATCTGCTGCATTGACGAATTTGACAAGATGAGCGACAGCACACGCTCGGTGCTGCATGAGGTCATGGAGCAGCAAACCCTCTCCATTGCCAAGGCATGATTGACAGGTTTTTAAACGTGTTCGGATCCATTTACGGAGCGTATAAAACTCACATGTGTTTGGTTGACTTTCAAGATGACTTCAGCTATTTCCTCTCTTTCTGCTTGTCTGCAGGCTGGAATCATTTGCCAGCTGAATGCCCGCACTGCAGTGCTGGCAGCCGCAAACCCTGTTGAATCTCAGTGGAACCCCAAAAAAACCACGATTGAGAACATCCAGCTTCCTCACACCCTGCTGTCCAGGTGAAACTACTGAGAAGGAATGAGTTTGATGGTGTAAAAACTAAGACAAAAAAAAGCCAATCAGATTCAAAGCCACACAGACTAACTGCATCAGTAAGAACATGTTGATGAGTTACAACAAAAGTTGTGGGACTGCTCATCATATGTTTACATTCTTCTACATCATATTTATTTTCCCTTGTTCATTTAATGGCATATCTTCTTTTTTTGTATAATTGCAAAGTTGGCAACTGTTTGAGGTAGCCAACATGTCCAACCGTAGTCCTTCTTTATGAAGTCCTTGTGCGGTCTTACTGCCGTCCCTCCTGACATCGCTCGTCTCGCTCATTCAGATTCGACCTCATCTTCCTGATGCTGGATCCCCAGGATGAGGCGTACGACCGGAGGCTGGCCCACCACCTGGTGTCCCTGTATTACCAGACCGAAGAGCAGATGGAGGAAGAGTTCCTCGACATGGCCGTGTTGAAGGACTACATCGCATACGCACGGACGTACATTACTCCAAGACTGAACGAGGAAGCCAGCCAGGCCCTCATCGAGGTTCGTTCACGGTTTTACATTTATTTATTTTATTTTTTTGCCAGCGTTTCCAACCAGCTTTGGTTTTTATTTTCCCCTTTTTTATTTATTTTTTTCCTTCATGTTAATGTTGAAAACATTAATACGGTAAAGCCAACCCTGTTTGTTTGTCCTCAGGCCTACGTTGACATGAGAAAGATCGGCAGCGGTCGCGGGATGGTATCCGCCTACCCGAGACAGCTGGAGTCTCTGATCCGCCTGGCAGAGGCGCACGCCAAGGTACGCTTCTCGGAGAAGGTGGAGACAATCGACGTGGAGGAGGCTAAGCGGCTGCACAGGGAGGCCCTCAAACAATCGGCCACTGACCCCAGGACGGGATTCGTTGACATCTCTATTCTGACAACAGGTATGAAACCTGGCTCTCTGCAGGCTGTCATGGGATATGACTTATTTACTGTGATGCTTCTCGCGCAATCTTAAGAAGTATGAAATGACTAAAGGCGATCTTAGTAGTTTAATTTTTCTTTGCTTATGTAAGGACAAAGCAATTTATTTATTTTTTTATATTTTTTTTTAAACAAAACAAAAACAAAGATGGCGTTTAAAAATTTAGAAGCTGAAACCCCGAAGAGCGTCGGCAGCTTTTTGGCATTAGAGTCGAGTGTTGCTGGGGATGTAGGTTCTGTATCCAGGATGTCATTACGTTTTCTGACCTTTTTCATAGAATCTGTTAAATAACAAGTGCAATTCAATGCATTCGTCTGATTACAGGTATGAGTGCCACGGCTCGAAAACGTAAGGAGGAAGTCGCGCAGGCCCTAAAGAAGCTGATCCAGGCCAAAGGAAAGACTCCCGCCATGAAATACCAGCAGCTGCTCGATGACCTCAGGGGACAGTCTGAAACCGTAAGCATTTTAATGTTTTTGACTGCAGTTTTGATTATGAACGCAGAAAATGATCCAGTATTGAGATAAAACAGCAGTGTGGGAAGGTATTGTCTACGTGATTAGCTTAGTTCTTAACCAAAGAACACATTGTACCTCAACTCCACAGACGTAATTGACATTAATTTGGGTCCGTTTTGCTAATTAAAAAACGTATTTTTCTCACTTCCTGTAACGACCTCCTCTCTCGTCACCCCGTTTGCAGGCGATCACCAGGGAGCTGTTTGATGAGGCGCTGCGCACTCTGTCTGACGAGGATTACTTGACGGTTACGGGAAAAACTGTTCGTCTGCTTGCTTGAGGCACACCCTGCAATTATGTACAGTCCTTAATTCTAAGTCCCGTGTCCATGTCCTTTTCTCCAGGCTGTAAAATGTTTGTAAAAATCGCACCAGCATGCATCCTCTGTGTGTATTCTCAGATTTGGACACGAGTCCAAATTACCCAGTGACCCACTGAAGAGCCGCAGTGCTGTTGGGATTTAAAGAAAAGGGTTTGGTCAACACACGTGCCGTGAAAATTCCATGAGTTGATATTTAAGAAGAACGTATTTTGTTTGTTTGTTACCCATTTTTTGAAGTGTTGCTCTTGCTTTTTGTGCTCTTCCGATGTGTTTTCTTGTGCCCTCACGAGTCCTTATTGTTGCAGCAGTGTAGCTTTCATAGACTGTATATTGCTAGAAAAAAAAACAATAAAATCTTGTTCATTGAAAATGCTTGTAATTTAATTTTTTTTTTTTTCTTTCTTTCCATGTACTTTTAATTTTTTCTCGTTGGGTAGTTTTTTGTTTAGTGATCCACCAGCTGGTCCGGGGCTCTCAGGATTTTTTTTATTTATTTTTTTTATTGTGTGTAAAGCAAAGTTCCTCAGAAGTACAAAATTAAAACATGCCATGAGTAAAGGAGATTCATAAAAGGACTTACTTAGACAATGAAACTCGCAAAGGAATAATTCTAGGAAGAAAAATGGATTATTGGTGATGGATGTGTTCCCTCTTTAATAAAGTTAAATAGGCATTAAGTAGCGGGCATCTCAAAGAGCTTCATATGAGCAAATGTATGTAACCTTGGACCTCTGATCTTGTCTGTTGCCACATCAGGAATTGAATAGCAGGGAAAATTTTGAGATTCATTTTTATGGTCAAAATTTGAAGCTCTTATGCAGCAAAAAATAATACAAAATCACCATAATGGTAAAATACAGTTTGATGCAACAAAAAAATCAAACAGTGAAATTTCCTGTCAATATCCTCTGAAGGGGGTTTGAGCGCAGGTCCCTGAGCTGCAGTGCAGTATCTCAACAGTCTTAACATCAGTAATATTTTAAATTATTTTAACACACTTGAGAGGTTACGAAAAGCTGGCGGGTTCGGAGCCACATAGTGTTTGTCTATCGGTGCAGAACAGCTTGCAGTGCGCTGATCGGCCGGTGTGATGCTGCTGCTCGCTTGGTTTTAAACGCTGTGACGTCACAGCTCTCTGTGCTTCTGGACTCGGCTGAAGAAGATGGCGGCCTCCTCAGGTTCGTGTGCTTTCAGACATCTACAGAGATCCAAAGTGCGGCAGAGGCCTGGGCTGTGCCGCTTTATCAGCGAGCAAACGATGTGATTTGCCAGCCTTAGACGATTATAAAATAAATTTTAGCAGTCATTTTCACGGAGATGTAACCTCATGGCGGAACACTGATCTTGACGGGAGCCATCTATGTCGTGGAGCTAGCCTAGCTAAAGCGAGGCCAGTCAATAGCTTACCCCGTGAGTTGGCTCAAGCAGCACAATGTGTCGGAAACAAGCATCAGTATGGCTAGTGACTTTATCTAAATTAGTTCGTTATAGTTAGCACGACACCATTATAAATGTATAATAGTTCGTATTATTGTCCATAGGGCTGGATTGTAAACAATCGAAGACGGCACTGGCAAGCTTAGCTTACTTAGCTACTAGAATATTCCAGCACCGCGCGGCAGTGAATGTCGAACTGGCTGTATCCGGGTAACTAGCTACTTTATATATTCAACACACAAATAAACATTTTGTTTTTTTTTATTAGGAATTAAACAGCAATAGATTAACAATGAGAAACTGAGCGTGCAAAACATAGTAGGCTCCTTGTGACACCGTATACCGCAATAAACAACGTTGACGGGAACGTTTTTATGCAGGAACTACTGCCTTCGTCAGTCGCACTCCGTGGCCTGCTTAACTAATAAATTTTTAATATGATCTGAATAGTTTAACCGTCACCGCCATGCCTTTTCACGAGGCAGATGTTTGCCATTGTTGGGCGGGGTGGGGGGGGCGTAGAACCGCTCCGGGTGGCTGAAATGTAACAGCTACTGCAGATGGCACGCTCTGTTTCAGCAAATAGTCTGAGCCCACATCTGCTTTAGCACTCAACAGGATGCGTGGTTGGCAAAAATCCGAATATGTGAATGTTTCAAATCCAAAATGATTAAGTTTTCTGAGGTTTAACTTGAGCTTCGTGACATTCCTCTGACGTACATGTTGAATCACACACCGTGGTGTTAAAACGGCAAAGTGGTGAAACTAGGAAGTGACTTCTTAATCGAAACTGCCTCCGCATATTTGAAGCTGACGCGACCTGTCGGCTCAGTTTTAACGGCTGTCGTTTTAGTTTCTACACTGTAGTTTTGCAGATGTGATTAGGATGAGGCTGTTTAACTTTAGTGTTAATTGAATTATTCATTTGACATATTAATCACAGCTGACAGCCCTGATTTGTTCCATTGTTTGCATCGATATACATTCATTCATACAAACATACATACATACCTACGTATGTATGTATGTATGTATGTATAGAACTGAACTGGACACATACTTTAAATGTTTGCACTTACAATTGTATTGTCCTCCTTTGTGTTTGAATACTGAGGACTCAAAAAGAATTAGGCGAGGTCAGGAAACATTGAACACAAGAGGAAAACATAAATACTTAGTATTAACAAGAAGGGCTCACTGGGAATCGTTTAAACTACTGATACTCTGGTAGGAAATCATGTAAAATTGTGGTGGTCTTTGTACCAACATTACCTGACACCAACCAAACGGCAAATTTAATTTTAGTATTCATTTCCTGTCAATGTAGTGATTAAAGAGTTGCGCCGAGGACTAACGAGTAGGCTGTTTTAAGGCAGGAAGAACAAAGTCGACTGCAGATGCAACCATTTTTAAACCCAGACTTTGCTGGATATTAAATCCATTTAACACTCCATATTCTTTGTCAGTTTCTAATCAGCTATCAGTTTCTTAAATGTAATGCTTTGTAGTTTTCATTGTCTGAAATGACAGTAACCTGATTCTCAGCAACATGAAAGGGAAAAAAAAGGGTGATTTGCAGACATTTCTTTGGGTTCAAGGAAATATTTGGAAATGTGGCGCTATCTTTGATAAATGACAGAGGAAACTATCAGCAGATTTATTGACGGCACGAGTAATTGCTCTGCACGACGGTTCTCTCGTTGGCAGCTGAAATGTGCTGAGACCGGTATATCTGAAGTAAGCTAAATTGACCATTAATGCTGGTCCATGTGCACGTGTTTGTTCTTTTTGACAAAGGACAGAGAAGTCTTGAGCAATTCCTTGTCTGGAAATTCCTCTTAAGAAACTTGGCGACCTCATCTATTGAGGCCATAACTGAGCAAATGTGAAGTGATTAATGAAGTCTGACTCTGATGAGCTGGATCGAAGGAGGTGAAATGAATGATTTAGTCACAGAGGGAGATTACTTTTCACTACGTCTTCTGCTTTAGTCACATGGGGCCTTTTTTTTGTTTTATTTTTGTTTAAATTTTTCTTCTCGTTTCCCCTTTTTATTAATTTGTCTTCAGGATCGTGCTTATTTATAGCAGCAGTTTTTCCATCAACCTCCTCTATCCTTCAGTCATGAGCTCAAAGTAGCTTAGAAATTTCTCTGGCTCGAGTGCCTGTAAGGCCATGTGTTTGAGTCCAATATCAGCTGTCTGCCGTTAGGTTTTCCTTTAGTAGCTAAACGCTTGAATAGTTTTGAATGATGTTGTTATGAAACTGGCTGTTATGACACTAGTCATAAGATGGCTGGGTGTTACCCTGAATGTTTGTTTAAAGTCAGCAGTATAGGCCTGTGTACCTGAAATCTTCTGACAGCTTTCCAAACAGTTGTCGAGACAGGAGATTTTTGTTGTCTTGGCAGCGACTGATTTTTTTTTTTTAAATTTATTATTTTTAAAGTGAATGTGGTATCAAATTGGAGTCTGTCCCACAGTTGGAAGAAGAACTGTGCTGCGTGCTGTTCTCTTATTGCAGCAGCCTATCGTGTCGCTTCTTGTACCAGTCCTGTCTTCACATGTTTAAAGCTCTCATGTTCCCATTGTGTGGCCTTTATGACTTTATGAATAAGAAGATGAATGCGTCTGCGTCGGTTTCCCTGAAATGATCCGTAGTTTGAGCTGTAGCACCTTACAAAGCAATTCAATAATGAGTTATTGTGAAAAACCGAATAGGGAGTTGAATGGAAACGGTCTGTTTTTGCCAAGTAGCTGTGTGGGTGTGTATGGGTGGGTGTGTCAGGTATTCAGCAAATTATTTTGTCATGCTAATATTCTTTTGATTTAGAACATTTCAAATCACAGTTTGTTTATTTATTTATTTAATTTTAAAATTTGTGACTTGTCAGATGTTGGTTTTTTTTACTTTGAAAATTAAATCAACATTTGCCTTTTTCATCAAAATAGGAGTTTATTTTATGTCCTTTTTGGCAGTCACAACTAGAGCGTAACTGCCAACACCCATAAGCAAATAATTTCAGATAAGGGCCCTCCCTCCTCCTCCAGAACATTAAAACAACCTGCCTAACATTGCGGGGGTCCCTCGCTCTCATGTCAAAACCCCTCTGACCCACGGGGGGCGCTGGCATCTACCCTATAGGGGGGTCTTGTTGTGTGGACTCTTTATCGTGCTCCTTGAGCTTTCCTGAGCAGATTTTCCATTGTGGCGAGCTGGACGTCCAAGTGCCAGAGGGAGGTTTCCTTTTTCTCTGTGTACTTGATTTTCAAGAATGTTTAGATGGCTGCAAAATGTTTAAGTAACAGCCCATTAATGCTGAGACCAAACACTTTCCGGAAGAGGATTGATTTGTGATGAAATGATCGTTATACAGATCGGTCAGTAATTGATTTGTGAGAATCTTTAAAAATAAATATGTAGCCTAATTTCCTCTTTTTCGTTTTAAGAAATGTGACTTTTTTTTTTTTTTTAACAAAAATGCCACATTTAAAGCTGCGGTCGGCAACTTTTTTTTAGTCATATTAGCTTGAACTGTCATGGGATTCTGGAAGTAGAATATTAAATAGGCTGTTTAGGAAAAATAACGAAATCTGTAGCTCCCTCTGAAGCCTGTAATCATGCTTACAAAAACCGAGCGCTCCCGGCTGTTTTTAACCAATCAAGTTAGGGTGGAGGAATCCTACCTGTCAATCACAGCTTGTGCACACGCTGCTGAGCGTGAGTCTGCCCCAGCTTGTGTGCGCTCACACTGGTGTGAACTCACGTGCACAACCTCGTCCACAGAGGGGGAGGGGTTTGGGGGGCGATTCGGAGCTTGTTAGAGGTTGGGGGAGGGACCTGTGAGTTGTATCAGTTCGAATTTTCCGACTTTAGACTCGCAATTTTGAAAACTTGCCGACTGCAGCTTTAATAGATTTTAGAGGAGTGAATTGTGAATTTTGTTGGGCGCCATTTGTGTTGCCATAGATTTTAAATAACATTTTTTTTATATACTTTTCAAACAATGGAGCAGCTTCACGTTATTAAAAAAAAAATGTCTGGCTTTCAACGCACGGGCGGCACTTGATTCATGGTCGTCATGTGTAAAGCTGTTCGTGTATTTCTGTTTTGTGTGCCGCAGGAGTTAAAGTTCCACGCAATTTTCGTTTGTTGGAAGAGCTTGAAGAGGGCCAGAAAGGCGAAGGCGATGGCACAGTCAGCTGGGGCCTCGAGGATGACGAAGACATGACTCTCACACGATGGACAGGCATGATCATTGGACCAGCGAGAGTAAGTGTACTCGGCATCTGATTCGTCATTGAGAATGCAGGCTGAAAATACTGTCCATTTCTGTGTAATGTAACCAGTTGCAAGTATCTATTCCTTCTTCTTGTTTTTCAGACCAACTATGAGAACAGGATATACAGTCTGAAAGTGGAATGTGGACCTAGATACCCAGAGACAGCACCGACTGTTAGATTTGTAACAAAAATTAGCATGAATGGGATAAATAATTCCAACGGCGGGGTGAGTTTGAACACAAATATCAGAGAGTTGTGTATAAGTGATTAGATCAGATTGTTTTGTAGCTGTGAGCAATAACGTCAGCGGTCTTGTCACAATGACTGACTCGGTCTCTGTTGTCTTCTTTTCTTCTTCTTCTTCTTCTTCCCTTTCCCTGTTTTACAGGTGGATTCACGTAGCATACCAATATTAGCAAAATGGCAGAATTCTTATAGCATTAAAATTGTTCTTCAAGAGTTAAGGCGTCTAATGATGTCCAAAGAAAATATGAAGCTTCCACAACCACCAGAAGGACAAACCTACAGCACTTAATTGTCATGGATTGTTTCGACCCTCTGTCTTAAACCTTACTCTCTTAGAAATATTGTGTAAAAACATCAAGAGGCTCACTTCACACATCGACAATATCGTCTACAAGAGCAAGATTGGACTTTCTTATTACATAGCTCATTTAAATGAAAAATGTCCCTGCAGTTAAGCACTGAATAGCTAGTTATGACTACAAGACCACAATTATCTGCCTTTAATAAAGTTAGTTTGACAATGACTTTTATGTTCGACCTGTTCCAGCTTAAAGAGGGAAGCATGATGCCACACAGGTTGTACCGGAGTCCCAATAGTTGTATGTTCAGATGACTGATCACTGAGGAAAAAGCAAGATGGATGTCTGAAGGCATGTTCTGTAATTAATACCTAGTCAAAGAGAAGCCACATTTTTGAGTTGTTAGTAAAGTTTAGCAGGTTCATTGAAATATCATGCAGATGGCTGAAAAATGAACTGTGGCTGTAGTCTAAAAGTAGTGTCACAAGGCAAAGATTTTTTTTTTTTATAAATATATATGTCTGTATTTGACACAATACCAATATGTTTCTGTTCTGCAGCTCTTTGACATGTAACAGACGTTGAAGCCTGTTCTGTTCTGAAACCCTTGCATATAACTTCTGGTGAAAATGGCAGGTGTATGAACTTGTGATTTTCTGAAATTAAAAATCACTGCGAAAAAAACAAACAAAAGAAAGGAAAAAAGAATCTCCAAGTTGAAATTTGTGACTCCCAAGCTCCTACACTTACTCAGGTTTTCCACCAGAGGGCGTCAGCTGACAGCTCAGCCTGTCACTGCAGCAGCACACTTCAGGCATTGTGTAACAGAAATGTGCATTATATTTACATCATGTGAGAGAGAATACACAGCGGTTTTATTTACTAACATATCTACCAAGTGAACATGCTTGCTTCATAGTAATTCTTATCATAGTTGCTTAATATTTGGTGTCATATTTTATTTAGCAGTGAGAAGCGAGCCTCCTCCCTCTGAGACTGTGACCTTTTTAGCTTTTCAGCTGTTTGATTATTCATAAAATTGAATTGGCCAAATATGAATGTAAAGGGGGATCACGGCAGATCTTTCCTCTACATTTAGTTAATTTATCTGTTAAGCTCTAGTTTAACATTCTTGCCACATCTTTGAGTGTTTAGTTTTTGAGGTAGATGACATTTTTGTCCCCACCGATATTCCGTTTGGGTATTATATTGCGAAGAAGGGGTCGGGAGTGTCTTTTAATGTTTGGGAAGGCTGAGGTCCATTCACAAAAATAGAAGTTGCCGTTTACATTTTTTTTTCTTCAGAGCTTCACCCTTCAGTAAAGGCTTCAACCATGGTGTAACTTTATGAACATTATTTTGGATTTGAAAGAATTCTAGCTCCTACCTTTAAAGATCTTGAGAAGTCTCAGAAGACAGTAAGACTGTGGTTGACTTCTGAAAATGAGCTGTTTCGTCCGACTTGTGTGACGACCTGGCTGTGCGTCCACCTCAGTGCAGCTTGGCTTGGCTCCGTTTGGGGTGAAAATAAGTGTGTACCAGACCGGCAAGTGCTCTGTCAGGTCACACATTGTATGTAATCTTACGTCAGCTGACCTGCATAAACACACTTACACTGAAGTAAACTACACAGTGAGAACAACAAGAACATATAATATATCAAACAGAACATGCTGAAATGATGGATTTCTTTGTTTGCAGTCATTTTTTTTCTATAGATTTCTACTTTCAACACATTTGCAGCAAGTAAACTTTTGACAAACTTTTGTCATCCAGTCCAGTTGGAGTCCTGTCCACTAGATGGCGCTCCGCTCTCACTTATGTCTACATACTGGTCCTGAGAAGTGGCTTCTGTTTAGAGGACATGACTTGTCAGAAAAGGCAATGACGCTTGCAGGCTCTGTTTGTACAAGCAGTCATTCTGAAGAAATTTACTGTTTTTGTTTTTTCCCAGTTTGCTGCAGGAAGCTACAGCCTGACTGCATTTGGGCCGCTGTGCTTTCGGCCGGTGCCTTCATGTGTATGGGGCTGTTTAGGTTGTAATAAATAACGAGCATTTGTACTATGAAGCCATGAGATCGGTGAACTCAGGAAACATTTCCTATTATGCATTGTGTGTGGGCATCTGGGCGTGAGATGAGTCAGTGTTTCTCTGCGGAGGATGACCTCGCTCCTCCTCAGTCTGTGCAAGATAAGATTTGACTTAATAGATGTGACAGTTAGTATATGGGCACAGCTATTCTCTCCTTGCTTGTTGTTTTGTTTTTCCCCTTGGAAGTCATAAATACAATATCAGAAGTGGCTTGTGTTGTAGCCGGTTCACTCAGCTGCTCAGTCATACCCTTATATGAAAGCAACAGACTCGTGCCTTTCTTCAGCACATGCATTTCAAGGGTGCACATTTTCTCATCCTGGCTACACCTTTTTTTTTTTTTTTTTTTTGGAAATCTCATTTTGTTGTAAAAAGAAAATCCTCACTTGACTACTTAACCTCCAGCCCCTTCATCCTAATCTTAATTTCAAACTCAGACACCTGCGCAAAAGCACCAGCTGATGGAAGCTCACTGAGCTCATTACTCTTGTACCAGCCGTTCTATTTTGGTTTCTTTCTAAGGTGCCACTCCGCAAAATATACTGACTTATATTCCTGTGACTTGGAAAGGACTGAAGGCAGAGAGCCAGAGAGAGCTGTTCAGTGATCTAAGATTGGAAGGAATTTGCCGGGGGGACGTGCGTCTCGTCTGCTGGCAGACTGCTGGAACCAGGCCTCTGCTCCCAGAGCTCTCACCTTCTGCCCCAGCAGGCCAAAAGGTCGCGTCTTGCGTCTGTTGATACTGTAAAAAGCTTTGTCTTCTTTATGGCCACCGAAGAGAGACTGTCTGTCTTCCTGAGAAACCCCATTTGTTCTCATTCTCCAAGTCCTTGACACGATTTATAGTCAAGCCAACACAGAGGAGAGCTCGTGTGATCTTCAAATTTAAAATGAAATCAAGTTACACTCAACCCCCTCCCCAACGCCCAGAAAATCATTAATGCATGCATTTGGCAAACCTTATATTACCAACCTGCCAGCATTGTCAAATAACAAATAGCATGAAGAAAAGCAACGTCTAAAAAATGAAATGCATAATGTTGCAGGTAGAAATTGAGGCCTTACATGAAATTTTTTTATTGCACATATTTTGTGGTTTCTTGTTTTTCTTTGTGGCCTCTGCGACCTGACCTTGGACAAGCAGAAGACAATGGATGTATTCCTAAAAGAGCTGGCCAACAGTATAACCTTATAAGGGAGATCTAAAGAAGTCCCAGCGGTCAACTGTGAATGTGAAGTTAATTTATGTAGCTGTGTCTTTGAAGGGTAACAGCCCGAGGTGCTGGGAATACCGTGCAAACAGGTGTTCTTCAGCTACCTGCTCGGTTTCTCCATCGTTTGCTGTGCTGTGCAGGTAGCGCTCAGAGGAGCTTTATGATTGAAAGTTGACGCCTGCTGTGGCTGACAGAAAAAAGTGGGCTGTGAAATCAAAACAACAAGCTTTAAGGAGCTTTTAAGAGTTGAGGAACACGGCAGAGTTCACAGTGAGCAACCATTTTCACAGTATGTGATCTTATTTGAAAAGCAATCACTTCAGCTTTAAGGTTTCTTTCCCCACATACTTAACAATCATGAAAAGTGAGACTGACTTTTGGCCTTCTTTTATCGATTATATGACATTTCTTTCAGCCAAAAAGAATAAAAAGCTCTGTTAATCACCTGGAGTAGCCAATCAATGATGAAGCTTTCTTACAGCACTGTTCAAATGTCCTCAGTCACTACCTATATTTTTATACACTGAGAGGAAAACTGGAAATGAGTACAGTGATTTATTCAAACGTGAAAACAGAAATGGAAATACAGTGTATAAGGTACCAACGTTCATGCAATTCTAACAAGCTTGAAAATCAACATTTGGTATGATTACATTTATTGCTCAACACGGCCTGAACCCTATAGACTAGCTTTCTTGGGATTTCTTTTGTTACATTCTCTGTCAAGATGGTCCCACACTGCTTCTATAATAGTGAGGTCCATTGTCTGATTCTCTGTTGAGGTTTCATCCCTCCACAAGACTTGTTGACACCGATTTTCTTTTCAGTTCTTGGGTCATTTGACATAGCTGAGCCTTTGCTCCCTGTTTCCCCTCCTGAAGAATGGCTTCTTGACAGCCACCCTTCCACAGAGACCATTTCTGATGAGGCTTCAGTGAACAGAAGATGGATCAGCTGAAGGTCCAGATGCATCTCTTAGGTCCTTTGTCAGGTCTTTGTTGGATATTTTCTCTATCTATTTTGTTTTTAGAGATATCACTCCACTTGTCCAGTTTCCACACAGTGCACACCATGATGAGATATGCCAAGTTTTCATCTAATTGCTATTCGGGAATCACCTTGTTTCAAAAATGATATTTTACGTCTGACTTTCAGTGTTTGTGACAAAAGTGCCTAAAGATTTGATTTAAAATCGGTTCTTTGTTAAGTCGTGTGTTATGTGTGGACAACACTGGTTTATCCTTTGAGTTAGATCAGCGTTAAAGGGCTTAACTAAGATACAAAACCCGTATTCCTCTTAAGATGACCAGGTACAAGAACAGGAATAAAAATGAGTGGTGAAACAGCCAAAGTATAAAGAGAAACTTTGGGTTTCTGAAGGCCTTCAGAAAGCCTGGAGGACTATTGCTTAAAACGACTTTAAATGACCACAAGAAAATCTGGCTCCAAAATGATGAAGAATGAGGAATGGGTTACGACTACTGCATGTTACTGTAGCTTAGCTTTTGACCCAAGGATTTTAACGCTGACTTACTCTGGAAGAAAAGAAAGAGATAGTGAAAATGTACAAGTAGCAATAACCTTATTTGCTCTCACTAATTGCACTTAGACTTTATTTTGGGGCTTGGAAAACAGCATGTCTGTTGGGTGTTTAAGTACTGTACTTGACATTAAGGTAAATGAATGCCCCACTGTCACTGAGAGAAATGTCTGTTGCACTGCTCTCTGGGATATTGATGCACTTCACACAGCCATCCACATTCAGACGCAATGCTGCAGCAAGAGCTTCTGGTCATTTTATGCCCGCTTAAGTTGAGAGATCTGCACTGTGACAGTCTGAAGCTATAGCAAAGCTTTCATTTGAATCTAATGCCAGAGCATGATGTATGTGTGCTCTTTGGAACACGAAGAAGCACAACCTAATCTCTGGTCGAAGTGACACAGAACAGGGCTTCTTACAAAATGTTGCAAAAAGCAGGAAGAAAAAAAAAAGAAGAAGGCCAACTCGTCTGTGTACTCACTGCATTCCAGGTTATTTATACAGAGAGGAAAAAACTGTAGACTTCATGTCTCTGCTTGGTGAGAACTATTAAATTACTGGTGGATGTTTTTAATTACTTCACATAAATGTTGGAACACAACACTTCTCCAGTGTTTGGAAGAGGAGGGGGGGTATATAATGTCTCACATGTTTAGGGAAGCTCTGGCTTGCACTTAATCACGGTGGTCCCTGTGTGATTTTGACGTTGGAAATGTGGCTTTGTGAAAGAAAAGTGAGCATTCCTTCTGCTGGCGCAAGGGAGAGGAAATGGGTAATAAAACCAGGAGGGAAAAAAATCCTCGGCGGCGTGCTGGAGCCAGTGATTCTGGGATCCACTTAATTGCTCTTAAATGAAAAAGATTTTTGGCTTCCCATTGGCTGTGTTTAAAGAAAAGTCAAGTCAAATCCCACATGTATACCAGCCAAGCGGTGACTTCTCATCCAGCACTATGAGCACTAATCCCTCTCTTTCAGTGGTGCCATCGGTAATATTATTATTAATATTGAGAAAGCTGCTGCTCATAGCCGGCAGATGCCAGAGGAGGCAGAAATTCAGCTCTTTTGCTCATTTACCAAGGCCAGAGGAGTCACTGGGGAAAGAGAATATCAATACTAGTTTGTTGAATGTTTTATCTCAGCCTTCATAAGCCTTCTTCCTGACAAATATTACAACAGAAAACCAAGTTTGCTTTGGAATTATTACTGACAACACTTTTTTTGTCTTAGCTATTTGAGAGTGGTTTGTTTTCTTTTTTTTTTTTTCTTTTTATCAAAGCAGCTGTAGTCATTTGCATGACAACAGCTGCTTTGCAGAAACTATTCATCTTATCAAACTGCACTTTTAAGTGTCAGAAATTAATTACCCAATAGGCAGCAGAATGGCCACAGTAATTGAGATGTTATTATAGATGCATTGCAGTTTATGCAGCATTGTGTTTGCTTTATACACAATTCAATGTGTGGGTGAGTTGACATGCCCCAAAATGACATCCGAATATTATTTTGTTACCTTCCACCACTCAGTGGAATTTCTTTTTACAACCTCTTGTTGAATACAGTATCTTGTGTCATCTTATTTGGGCTTGCCATCACTGGCCATTTTTGTCTCCAAATGTGACGGCCGGGTGTGAAGACGCCACTCAGAGAGCTATTAAGGTCTGAAGTGCCACGCAAAGCTGTCATGTCGTGTCAGCTGCTCCTTTTGTACTCATTAATTGTTGAGAGGAGTGTGTCACATCCTGTCAGGCTGACTGCTTGTGTCCCTTTGGTCACCCTTCAATGCCCAGTGCCCGTCGATGCTATTGTGGCAGCGCCGGCCGAAGAGGAGAGGAGATGTGGCCCTGCAGGATGTGAGACAATACTGGGAAGGAAGAGGAGGGAATCCCGGAGCTGTGTGCAGAAGCCCGGTCAGCCGAATGTCTCTGAGAGCACTCCCCTGTGACACCCTCCCACCCCCTCTTCCCCAGAGGATAGAGTTTGTCATCCTCTACAGATAGTTTTTTGTTTAGCTAGGCTACATTAACAGGTTTGTTTATTCCTCATTTTAGAGTTGATCATTTATTTTGGCTGGCTTCATTGGCTTAGGCTGTTTAGCAAATAAAGGGAGTATGTAAGCCTTTAATGAATAGTTAATAACACACTAAAAGAGGAGAATACTCACAAATAAGTCAAATAAGTTTGTATGCCCTCTTGAAAAGTAAGGAATTAGTTTTTTCCAGGTCTAAATAAGTATGGAAAAAAAGCAAAGCAATTATGAGAAGCATTTGCTTTGAAACATTATTATCCATATTCTGTTTTCTAAAAGATGAAAATGAATGAATTTCTCAAAATGAATTGGCTGTGTCTTTCATAACTATGATATAAAAAAGACGGATGTAGACACCTTGATGTCACCTCTTGCTTTGTTTACCCAGTTAAAATCTTGAATTTAGCATTTTAGCGATCTACATCTTGGTTTTTGAGATACATGTTGATTTACCAAGAGCCCACTGTCACGTGCATGATCATTATGGATAAATGCCCGTTTATACTTCCACAAAGGTATTTGTTTGCACTGCACACAGGCCATGGAGACAGGTATACTTTCAACGCAGATGGACAGATGTGCAGTCCTCTTTAAAGCTAATGACACAAAGCCGATAAATTCGATAAATACCAAAGAACACAGGTGTAAAGCACAGACACCAGCTGCTCACAACAAATCTTCACAATTCAACTCTTAGATTCACTTTATCACAAAGCAGATGTTTGACCACTTTGACCTTCGTCTTTTTGACAGTAAAGCTAAAGCACCAAGCACAGCGCCCACATAACTAAGAGCAGCGCACAGTAGAGATTATTCCACTTTGTTCTAATCCTACTCCCAAGTGGCAGCAAAACACTATATTTATATTATTAAAACAGTGTTGTAAAAAAATTAACAGCTTACAGATGTGTGTCTTTTCATTGTTAATCATGATTAATCACAAATTACACAGCACAGTTGTGCTGAGTTGGCTTACTTTATTTTGAATAATTCCACTGCTTGGCTGCATCCAAGTCACACATCTTCCTGATGTCAGGTCTACGCATGTGAATGCACTTTCCACTGTTCATTGGATGAATGGGCGGCAGCTCTGAGGTCGTTTTGATTCCAGGAGCACAAGCATCCCTGCGAGCCTTTCATTTCAGCAAGTTTTGCCCCGCGTCTCAACCAGCATGTCACAGTGTTGACTCAAGGAAAACTCCTGAGTTAAGTCACTGGGCAAGATCTGTGTTATGTTGCTGAGACCTTTGTCTTGGCAGTAAAGTGGACTGGATGTTTTACCTTTGTTTTGATGGGGGTTGGAATGTCAGTTGTTTTCTGATAGAGTTCGTTGAGCATGATCTGTTGCTTTAATACATGAGCTAATGCAATATTTATTATTTTTTTCAGTATGGGGGTGAAGGTAATAAAATTGAGGAGTCCAAAAACAATGGAATGGTTTTAAAAATGACGATAAATCATCAAGATATCATTGATTCAAAGCCAGTTTGACTAAAACTGTTGTGATATGATGAAGACATAACCATGTTTCATTATTCATACACACACACACACACACAAAGACAACACAAAACAAACTGCAGTGTATCAATTATGGTGTCTTTTTTTTACTTCACATCTTCAAATTATTACAGTTTTGGTCATTTATGGCACACATTTTCTTCTTCTTTAAGACATCTGGTAAATAACAAATAACGGTGAGTTACCAACTAGAATATGTTGAATCAGGGATTTAACTCCACATCCTCTGTTTCTGATCATAATTAACAGAACAGAATAATATCTGAGTTAAAGTGAGTTTGCATTAACGATTTATCATCTCGTGAGCATACTCCATCCTCACTTTAGTTTTCCTCGCTAACAACAGCATACAAACATGCTCATGAAGATAATAATAACACCCTTGTGTGTATCATGGCTCTCATCTTTTCTGAACATGTTTGCCTGCTGACAGTTGATGAATAGAACTATGCAGAAAATACACAGATACAGATAGGAATGTAAAGCCTGGCTGCCAAGCAGCCCTGAAAATTTCAATAGAAAGTATATATCTGAATGTGCGGCACAGCAGTCATAAACATTCATAGACACATCCCCAAGTTCATGGCCGATGTCATGTCAGGCTCATGCACACCCACTCCAATAAAGATTTTCTTCATAGTGATTGGGATTCTCTGACAGAACCATGAAAGTCTGTGCTCAAATGGCAGTTTCTTTATTAGATACAGAAGTATCTTTGTCTGGCCCAATGTGATGGACCAACATTGCCAATTAAAAAAAAACAGCTTGTATCTGCTTACAATAACATTTTAGTATCACATTATGTTATAAATCTTTTATTCACCTCTCACCTACTCATCATGGATGATGAATATGCTTAGTTTAAAGTGGTAGAATTCACCTGCTGTTAGAAGTTACAATTTTAATCTCTGTGAGGGGATGAAATGTAATACATATGTAAGATTTTCTTTCACCTCAGAGTGACCCAGTGTGCTCACGTTAAAGCAAAGTAATTCTACAATGCTCTCACGTTTTCACAAGCAGTTTCACCGCATACACCGCTGCTTTGGGATACGAGCAGTGACCGTCTCTCTGACTGAACAGGCTGTCGGAGTGGCTGTGCTACGCCATTACAGACCACTGCTCAGGAATCAATGCTGAAGCAGTGATACACTACATGGCACAGACTGAGATTTAATGAAGAAGAATCTGTGGCGTCGGGATGCGGTCACAGTTTGCCTCTGCTGAGTGGCTGAAATGCAGTCACACAATAAGAAAGAAATGCAAGACCGACCTTTTAAGGTTTTGCCTCTGGCCACTTGAAAACGTGTCTCTCAACCACAAAAGATGATGCACTGGGTTGCAATACAGACGAGCGGGGGAGCAAAAAAGATGTCCAAATATTTCCATGGCTCCTGTGGCCTTCTGCTTGCATAGTCCTGGCATGAGCTCATCGATGTGCGGCTAGTTTGTGCTCCCTCAGCATTGCTCTTTCCCAGTTTGTATGTATCAATGTCAATGCTAACTAGGCATTGACAAAGCCCTCTGGGCTCCCTATCCCACCACCCTTTAGACTGTGGCTCCATTTGGTATTGAGTGTAGTGCTTCTCATGAAGGGAAATTAAAGTGTGTTACCTAATGCTAAAAGTTTGGAGGTCAAGCTCTCAGGTTTGACTTAATATATGGAACACTTTACTGACTACAGTGCTCATCCTCAGCCAGCAGTCTGGATGATGGCTACATTCATCATCACTTGTAGTAAAGTATGCATTCTGTGGTCTCCAATGTCTTTTTAAGAGTGCTTAAAGTATGAAACTCTTGTTTCTTTCATTCCTACTAAGTGGCTATTTTTGTAAGCTCAGATCCAAGTGGAAAAAGTAGTCACATAATGTTGATAGGACCCTCTGTATCAGGAGCATACTTTTCATCTGCAACTCAAATGTGGCTCTTTTGTGGTATCTAACCAATGAATAAATTGACATGAAATGTATTCCCGATAATGCAAACACTGGGAACAGAGGAGCCAGAAATAACTCTCCCAGGCAAGATGTGGAAGAGATTAGGCTGAACCAACTAAATAAGTGAGTGGAGGCGGAAGGTTGGAAAATGAGATGGGGGTAGGAGGGAAAGGAGGCAAGAGGAGGTGAGGAGATGGTGTCTGCAAGGCAAAGTGTATGTGTGTGTCGGGGGTGGTGTAGGGAGGTGAGCCGAGAAGCAAGAAGTTAGCAGAGAGGGGGGTGGCCCTGTGAAAAGGAACTCATAAAAGTCACATTTGTTGGTGATGCATGAGGAAGTGAAGCCAGATTTGGCACATGTGTCTGTGGTGCTAAATTAACTGTTAACACAAATAATCAAAGTGCAGGGCCCATTGAGCACTGGCGCCAGTGAAATGAGGGGGAGAGGCTGGCTCATTTCTCTCTGAGAAGTTGCAGCAGACTTGCAGCGAGCTAGCAGGTGGAGGTCTACCAGGGGCTTTCACAGGATGGAAGTGCTTACAAAACAGGCTGACCAGCCCGGTGACAGAGGAAAGCACCATCGCACTCCTGCTTTCCAGCTATTGTGTAGAAGTGTGCTTCTCTTTTGAAATGTTTCTTTGTAAAGCCTGACATCTCAGAGAACCGGAGGACATGGCACCAGCAATTACCTCTACGACTGGCTGATGGTAATTAAAATGCCACTATTGTGACCTTGAGAATTTTTTTTATTCCAGTATTTCTGGGCTGCACGAAGGAGGTTCAAAGAGCTGACTTCCACATCAGAGCAGGAAACTTTGGTGTGCTGGTACATAGTGAAGACCACCCGGTGCTTCTCACACCACAGATACAGATATGCTGTAATAGGAAAATAAAAGCTCATCAGTTTGTTGTTGCTGTTTGTCTCGCTGTCATACAAGAACAGTGAAAATAGGTTAAGTGGTATATATAGTGGTATGTATATAAATATATATATGTATAAAAAAGTATGCATATATATATATAGATATATATATATACATATATATATATATGTGTGTGTGTATGTATGTTTGTATGTATGTATATAATGAAATCAATGAATGAATAAAACTGAACTGTGTTAAATAGTAAGTAGATCAAGATGTAGCTGCCTGCAGAGCACTTATTAAGTTACACATAGCATCTTTGATGTCTTTATGCAAGATTAAACGAATAACCTGCATTTAAATTTATGATCAAAGAGTAATCTTTGTCTTATGAGACTGTTTCAGCCAAAGCTCTCAAGCTCTCTTCTCGCCAAAAAATGTCGTGAGGGGAAAATAAATATAACAATTTGGAAAAAGTAATACCCTGTAGCTTTGTGACATCAGCACAAAAGAAGCATGGCCCCTGATGCTCTCCACTTCCCATGCAGCCCACAACTGGGCCGTAGACTGAGGTTGCCTGGCGCCACAGTCATCATGTGTGTCAGTCATCTGCAAAACTCACTGTTTTCCTTAGAGGATGAGCTAAGCTCCTCCTTTAGCCCTAACGATTTATTTTAGACTCCAGCGTCCAGAGACCCCCTTTCTTGAAATCCCAGTTTATCTTGGCCATGTTGTTTCAATATGAACCAATCAGCTTAGCCTCCAGTGGAATGTCCCCTGAGACTTGCCTTGGTTTCCCAATAGGCCCATTCATTTTGAGGACACAAGTTTAACATCTGGTTTGTATTAACGCTCCTTTCAATGGCTCTCATCTTGGGCTCAGTCACACAGCAGGGACGGGAGTGCAATCAGTCGCTCACACTATCACATGGAGAAATTATTGGCTACCTTATGAGTGAAACTGATTACAAGATAAAACTGCAAATTGTTGCTCCTTTTGCCAAAGAAGAATGATACTAACTGTATGCTCCAGATGTTTTTTTTTAAACACAAAACCATCTAGGAAGTCATCCAAGGAAACTGTTTAGGAGAAAGCAGACACTTTCAGAAAATATTTGACAGGTTACTGGATGAACCACTAACCACCATCAATCACTAATGAACTTTAACCACCAGAACCAACTGGTAAATCAGTTGTCAGAATCAGAGCAAATGCTTTTTTTTTTCCTTTTATTTTTTCTTCTATTGCCGCCGAGGGACTTCTTTATAGTTCTTATCACTGTTAAAGAAATTATTGATTTTTGTTCGAAACATTCACTGGACCAAAGAAGGAATTGATTCGAGACTGATATCAATCAAAAATGTTGGACTTGGATTGCAACTGGCTGGGAACCTCTCGAGCTCCTGCCTCAGGGTTATTCAAGGGGAGAAGTAAGTTAATAAAGGCTGGTCTGCCCCGTGGTCATTTATGTGAAATTTGCTGAATACGTAAGTTTTTTCTTAGATGGATTCAAAACATAGGAGCTCTCAAGATAGTCTGTTCCCTACATTGTTTATTCAACTTTCTGGCACAAAGTGCAGTGTCACTTAAAAAAATCTATGACAAACGTTTCAAGCTTTTTTTTAATATACTTAAAAACACATGACGGTTGACCAAAAAAAAGGACAGCAGAGTTTTAAAACACTTATTAGAGATCAGCACAGGGGTTCCCATGATTAGACTCTGACTTGCATACGAATAAACACTTTTGTGGAAACAAAGTGTTTGCCAGACAGAGCCAGACATGCTGTCACCAGCCTTTCTGCTCTGCTAAGCTGATTTGCTGTAGCTTGATAATCACAGCAAAGATAGAAGAGCATCATGAATCTTGAACAAGATTTAAAATACAATTTCTATACTTTTACAGTTTGACAATATAAGCTTTTTAATTATCAAGCCATACAGGTACCCTTTGTATTGTGTTAGTTTTGGGCAGAGCTGGAACAACAGTTTCCAGAAATTGTTGTTCAAATAAGCTAACAAGCCACTGACTCCAGCTTTTGATCTTAAAGACATGAGAGTGGTATCATGCTTAAATCTCTTGGCAAGAAAGGGAGCAAATATATATTCTTCAATAGCTTATTGTAACAGTTCAAAATCCCCTATTCTTGTGTAATGGAATATGTCTCATCTTAGTTCAGGTACAGTTTGAGCACAGGCTGTTGGTTGACGTACAAATGTGTGAAAACTATTAGGCTTTGTGCCACTGCAGAGTACTGCATTGACATGCCTAAGTCATTCCAGACAAGAACACTTCAATACTCCAGTAACTTGCCGCCATATGCAAGTGTGTGCAGATTTTCCATAGCAGGGGGTTTGTCCTCTGAGAGAGCACACAGTGCACCAGCAGGTGCACATCTCAGGTAAAGGCTCAGCTGCTGATAAGACTCCACTTTCCCTCCTCGCTCCTCCCCACTATGAGCATGTCCTTCTACCTTACCCTGCTTCTTTCTCCCTTTATTATCTGTACCGCCCTGGAGTGCAGTTTGTGGAAGGGCTGCCAACGTGCATGCTAAATGAGGAGCAAGAGGGCAAAGCAGACAAGAGTGCTACAACTCACTTATGTGGTTGTTGTTGAAATTTGAAAAAAATTATCCTTTGGAAGAAACCTCACAATTAGGCAGTGCAAAGAAAAGAACAGTCTTCGGGCTGCAGTGTTAAAGCACTCAGTATTGGCCTCGTCATGGAAGCATCTCAGAGGAAAATAACTATTGTGCTTTACAGCTGTAAATTAACGTTGTTCTCTCAACTGTTTCTTTGCCTGATGGAGTTCGTGTTCAACTTAGCGAAGCCTTTGAATTTATAGAAGTGAATTATGAGCTTCTTATCTATTGTTTTTACTGCTCAAATTGTTTTCTTGGTATTCTTAAAACAACACCGACATATTGTATATGTCTGCTTTATCAGTATATACTCTGCTGATTCTGTCTGTTGTCGCTGGAATGAACTACACAACCAGAGACGGTTCTGTCAAAGATTTTCAGATAATAACAGAAAATCATATCTTTTAAACCACATTACTCATTTATATGCAAGACATAAAAGCAAGAGGACATTTCACTTCAGCTCACCTGAGCTTAACACGGCACAGTTTGTCGTGTAAGGACTTTACAGAGAAGCATTACACACTTCCTTCTTTCTGCTTGAACAGGGTTAAGTCAAACACACACCTCACAGGTGGGACACAAATCCACATGCCTGATGTGGTTTAATGTTCATCACCTCTGTCTGGTTTCTTACTCACCAGACTATATGTATAATCAAGTTTCACAAGGTACTAACTTATTCATCTATGGCAAGAAGAAGAGGTGCACTTTTCAGCTCATTACAGTTTTGAGAGTTTGGGTTTATTTGATGAATTAAACATCTGTTTATTAATTTGCCATTCTTACTATATTCTGAAGGGTCCCAGGATGTTGAAGCTTAATCCAGTTGACATTTGGCTGGATCCACCTTCGAGGGTCCATCATAGGGCTAACACAAAAAGACAGCCAACCATGCGTGCTCACAGTCAAACCTGTGGCTAGTTTAGTAGGACCAATTAGACAAACAGTCATGGCACAAGAGGGAGAGAGGAGGCCGTAGCAACTGGTACAGGGAGTAGTTTATTCTATCTGTGCATTTACATACCTAATCTTGTGTTTATTCGTGTGTATGAGCTACATCAGCTTTAATTCCTTTCGTTATTATTATAGAAAATGGCAGGGAGATGTTTAATAGCACAAGCAGTCTAATGAAAGAGGAAGAGAATATACAGTGAATACAAATCAAAGTTGTTACTGATGAGATTATGTAAACTGAGCAGAATACCAGCATAGCCCGCCAATGAACTGACTAAATAAAATAATGACAACAAACTTAAACTGTAGATTGAATGAAGTTGTATATATAGAGAAAAACGACAATGTTAGCCACTTGGGCAACTCTGTGAGACTGTAATAATAGTGTTAATATTCTCACAGTAGGAATGCCTACATGCTGTTTTTGGGCCAAGTCTACAGTGTTCATTTTCCTTTTTTAGACCATTAGTATGCTAACCTTTTCTAATTAGTGTGAAACACTACAGCGCCACCGAAGCTGAGAAATAGAAATTTTGACCTGATAATGCAAGAGGAAATGATGATAACCACACTTTTTTTTACAATCCTCTGAGCAATCTTTTAAGTTCATATTTTGAATGATCACACCAAAAAGGGTTGTTTGAAACAGCAAAATTAGAAAAAAGAAGATTTCACACATGCTTGAGACAGTTTTTACCTTTTTTAACACACTTAACTGGAGGTGAAAACACCTTTTGGCTATAGATCTAGAAAAAATTAAATCACAGCGGATAAATGATCAAAGAGAAGAAACCTTTTCAAATCCAACAGAAGAGCAAATTTTTCACCATCTAAAACAACTCAAACCTAAAACCTGTTCAGTGGGAGGTAAATTATGGATATTTACACGGCATCAATTCTGCATCAAACAGTTGTTTACACTTCCTCCAACATCAGGTTGCAACTTTCTGTGGCAATATGGACCTTGTTACGTGAACCTGTCTCATCTAATGCAGTTAGGTGTTGTAAATATCCACAATATAGCATTGGCTTGAACTGCTATGACATTTTCTAAGTTTGAGTTTGTAGATTGTGAAAAGTGAGCTTTTGTACCTTTTGTTACTTTTGAGAAAGCTTTTGTCTCTCCAGAGAGCTCTCTGACTACTGCAGATAAAACACCGACCACTTATAGATACTTCAAACAACTCCACTTTTTAAAAAAGGCAATAAGGAAACATTGCTTTGTGGTTTATAAAAACTTCAATTTGCTCTATACTTTTTGGAAGACTGGGCTGCTTCTGGTGGCCCTAAAACTCAGTGAGTCACAAATCTTGGTATTAATCATGTTGTGTGGATTACAAATGTCTGTAGCAGCTGTTTTTTGAAGTCCAAAGCTTGTTGAGATTTTCATGTCTGGATTAAAGGTGATTGACTAATCAAATGAAATAGAAACAACGCCATAAACAGAGCTACCAAGAAAGCAGGGGAATAGCAATGAATGCAACATACACAGACAGAAACAAAAATAAATGATCATAGTTATGAGTTCAGCTATTGAAAAACAAACACCACATTCCCAAAATTACATTGTGAGTTAATAATCATAACAAACTGTGTGTAACGCCAGGATGATGGCCATCTTGACTTCCTCTGGTTTTTCTTGCTTCGGGATATGAATGGTAGTAAGATCGTGTCAGACTTCATATGAAATCCTGGCCATTCTCAGGCCTTGGCGTCTCCCTGAAGCCCAAACATTTTGACCTCTGACCTTTAGGGAGGTTTGGTTTACAGCCAGAGTTAACAGTGCTGATAGCATGCTGAGAACCTGCCCATTTGATCCAGGGGAGAGCATGCTTGGGACTGTTTTACAGCCAGTGTCATTTATAATCCTGTAGATAGCTGTGTACATGTTTTGTTCCCCCTTTCCATGAATTTGTACTGACATCCAGCTCTTAAACATCAGTGTAATTACGCGGCAACAGATGTGCCATTTCTAGATGTTAAAGAAATGACACATGAAACACACATTCAATGGTTTGCCTTCTCTTCACCACAGAGAGTGCTTGCTGGACAAATTCCAGAGGATTCATACACTATACACATAGACAAATAACTTTCTGTGGTTGACACAGGACAGGTGTGAATCTCTGATTATCTGCTAACTCAGTATAAAATCAGCTAACCATCAAGAGAGCCATTTGTAATAGCTTATAAATCCTATTAACTTAGTGGTCATAAGAAGAGGGCTGTTCAACCCTTTCACCGATTCTAGGTGAAATTTTTACACATTTAACACATCAAACAAACATTAAATCTACCTGCCTAATATTACGTAGCTCTCCCTTGTTTCTTCTGATGTGCTGCACCACAATATTAGGTGAATATCTCATAAGTTTTGTAGGTTACAAGGTGTAGCCTCCTCAGATTGAACATGTTTTCCTGCTCATCTCATGAACGGTAGTCTGGACTGAGATCTGGGAGAATTGAAAGACAAGTAAACACTTAAGATCTTTATCATGTTCCTGGCAGCATTCCTGAAGATTTAAAAAAAAAAATAGACACTTTGTTTTTATCATTGCCAACATTAATTAAGACTTTCAACAATTTGTGTGGCTCTTGTATTTTGCTGTCAGACTGGACCACACGTGCATCTTTCAGCATTGGTTGTTCATGATCTTTTTTTTGATAAACCAGTTAGTCTTCTTTTTGCTAACCACTACACACTGGGAACACCTAAAAGAATTGCTGCTTTGGAGATACGCCGACCCAATTATCAAAACACCTGAAACTCCTTATCTAAGTTGCTCATTTCCTAATTTTCCCGTGTCCAACACATGAACTTCATGGACTGATGATTGTTCACTTGCTAGACCTCGTCATTTTTTTAAAGCACTCTGTAGCTCTTTCGTTGAGACTAGTGGTGTCTAAATGCCCACTGGGACAACATAGGAATTCTTTTGTTCCAAAAGCAGTTTGATTTTAAAAAAGGATATTTTTAGCTACTGGAATTAGTTTGTATGGGCTCCAGCTCATCCGCACCCTGAATGGGATGAAACAGGTATGGAATATGAATGAATGAGCTACTGGAATGTTTGGATAATCATCTTGAAATTGAGTTAGAATTAGTTGGTAATGCACTAGTTTTGCATTACTGTACGCATTTGAAAATCAACTTCATCATGTTGAAAAACATGTCCCATTAATTTGTCACAATAATATTATTGCTGCATGATAATGCAGCGCAGACATTTCAAATAAAAACAAGCTTTGTTTGTCTAAGTTCTTTTCGCAAACAAAAGGAAATGTGGATGTTGTTAAAGCGATCGTATGTATTTAGAAGCTACTCCCATCATAAAGATTGCATTTAAGGATTTGACTCAGAGGTCATGGATTTCAAAGTTCTGTGCATGCCTATTCTGACTCTGAATAAGTCTTATAGCTGTGGTAAACATGTAACAATTGCAGAATACTAAAAGAAAAAATAAAGCATATTTTGTTTTCTAAACTTAATACAAAAAATAATTACATGAAAAAGAAAAACTTGGAGTAATGGTTTGCTTTAAAAATTCGTCAGTGGCATGTGAAGTAAATGTGATTTGTAGTACATCTGCAAAATTATGTTAAACCATCAGAATGACCTTTTGAGTAAAACAGTGAGGGAGCTCATTAAAAATGTAAAAGGTCAGTAAATGTTGTATGAATTCCATTTTACATGAACTTTACATGCATACAAGGCAGTTTAGTGTGAAACATATTGTAACATAACAAGTAAATATGGAAAAACTGGAGTTGTATACAGCCATGCAGCCTGCTGTTACTGTGTTCACATTTTTGTCACATTTCCCTATGACAATGGTAAATAACCAACGCTCAATCAGTGTGTTTTGCTCAGGTCTCCCCCTGGATAATATTAAGCCACTGATGCAACGACTGATTTAACAATGGACATCCATCATCTTGGCAGCCAAAACCCTTTGCAATACATTTGCAATGCAACAGCATAGCATAACTCTCAATTGATGAATGATTTTAAAAACAGGAAACCATCTTATCTGCTCCCAAGAAACAAGATATTTGTCAAACCCCTGTTCTGGTGTCCTTCCTATGCCACAGAGTTTAGCTTAATCTGTTAACGGTTAACTTACTTTTATTTTGCTTTCAGGATCATTTTTGTTTCTTCAATTGAAACAGAAACCCTGTTGTGTTGATTGTTGACACCAATATGATGCAGTGGTGCTTCTAGCCCCATAGGCCATCTGTCTTATTGATGGCCTGAAATACCAAAGCCCTCAATTTGATGTCAAAAACTAGAAATTGAGGTAACAACAGACACTACAACAGGTGTTATTTTAACATGACATGTCCAACTTTCAAAATGTACTTGGGTTACTCACACTGAGTGGTAAGAAGACAGCGGACTCAATGAATGCGGCTGTAAAACACTGTAACATGCCTAAAATGGGGATGAGCTGTTTATGTAGAAATTATTCAAAGACACGGCAATGAATCATTTCTATATATTTGCATGGCAAGTATTTCTGCATGGGACAATGGCCATATTATTGTTATCAAAAGCAAGTAGAAGAAGAGAGTGGAGCAATCAGTGGCTGTTTTGGCAAAGGCGCATTAATCCACCTTGTCAAATAACCAAAAGTATAATAAGGCAAAGCAATTTTGGGATTGGCAAGGGCATAACATTAGAATAACACTTGTGTGACTTTTCCAAGATGGAAAACACTGATGAAGAACAAAGATATTTGGCTATGCTGATTTTGCTTGTGTTCTCCTTGCCAAGTAGTTTTCGCCTTCTGATATGCAATTTGTTGAAGTTGGTCGGTAGATGGTATTCAAGATGGTTGCTATCTCCATCTTGAAAACTAGATGTCAGTAACTGATGCACACTGTTCCTTTAAAGCTCATAAATTCACAAAAAAATTGTTTTATGCATAACATACTGTATTCATGCTTCAGAAGCTTTCCATTTTCCCTCTAATAATTGAGTACAGAACATTTGCATAGCCTCACCAAATAAGAATTAATCAAATTGACTGGATGAAGACACATGAATAAAAGGACTACGGATTTGAAATTGTGATTCCACCACAACTTGCTTAAAATGATTTCATGTACAAATTCAACATGAGTGATTGTAAATTAATGTGTGTAAATGCAGTAACTGAGATAAAGCATACTTAATTAAAAAGCAAATTCATAAGTGAAAACAGAAAGTATTAACTTGGTAAACTTGATTTCAAGATTGTTTTATGTAAGGGTGTTGGTATATGGACTAAAAAGAGATAGTAGAGCGCTCTGAATCAGATTTTATTTTGTGTTACTGCTTTCACAAACATCTTTTGAACCCATAATATGTGCTCTTAGTGGCGCAGCTCCAGAAACATCAACTAAAGCCATTGTAGATAAGCACTGTGGCCGTCTGGTCTCTGGATTGGGCTGTGAGTGGCTCATATCTAGGCTTCCTCATAATCATTAGAAAACTATGCTTTTGCAATGAATTTTTCCTTCATGCATGACATGAAATTGCGAAGATAGTTGGTCTGATATTTCGAGGTAACACTGCACAATGTCTTTGATGCTGACTTTTGGTGGTGCCTAGTAAAACAATCTGGGCACCAAATCTAATGGAACACCATAAAGAGAAATAGAGGAGTCTTTTTAATCAAACAATACTTTATGAGAATGAACCTAATAAGCTTTAAGCGTCCATTAAGAGGGCTCCACATTAACTACCTTATCCCAGACTTTTTTACAACACATTTATTTCCCAATTAGCAATAATCCTGCAAATGGCTGGCTGAGGATCATGCGAC
Organism: Odontesthes bonariensis; assembly: GCF_027942865.1. Taxonomy (NCBI): domain Eukaryota; kingdom Metazoa; phylum Chordata; class Actinopteri; order Atheriniformes; family Atherinopsidae; genus Odontesthes; species Odontesthes bonariensis. The sequence goes on along the minus strand of NC_134519.1, from coordinate 17,740,067 downwards.
CCTCTCTGGAATAGGCCACAATTAGACGCATTGTACTGAATTAGCATTGTGGAGCCTGAAGTCGCGCTCCTGTGAGGGCCAGTGTTTTATTTGTCACCTGGGAGCCCTGCTCTGAGGCCAGGTCACAGCTCCACACAGCAGGAACCCTGTAAATTGCCTGTTGCTGCCGCCTAGGCTGACCTGCAACAGGGCTGCCATTCAACCATCTTGTGAGGAATGTCTCCTGCTCCAGAGGGGAGGGGGGGTTGAGCGGAAGATGTGGTTTAAGAGAACAGACGGATGAACCGTGTGCGGACAGTGTTTCCTTTGAAAAGCTATTGAAAGAATCCTTTCACAGGGACTGTGTCAGCTGATTACAACTCCTTTGACTCTTTTCTCTGAAGTCAAATGTGCTGCAACACTTCAACCTCTGACATAGCTGTATTATGTTCCACTGTCTGTATATTTAGCGCTTGCAGTGAAGGAAAATTTATGCTTACACAAAAGACATTTTTCCTCATTACTGAACATATTCAAACTTGTTGAGTTGTAAATTAGTGGTAACTTCAACGTTGTATGAAGCGGATAGTATTTCCTCCAGACTGACCATATACACAGAAGTAATCATAATCCAATAATATATTAACTTTAATATTATAAATATGCCTCAGAAATGAGGTTTAAAAGATAACAATTGGAAAACTTGTTATAATTATCACTTTAAATTTCATGCGAAACAAACTCCTGATGATTTCTATTTACACCATTTGAATGTTTTTACCTGAATTCATGAATAACAATAAAGATAGATAAAAGTATTGGCAGTCATTTTGTGATTATTCAGCCTCATCAGCCCTTAGTCGATGTACAAAAATCATTTTAGTCGTGTGTTTAGTTATTTGTTTGTCTATTTGAGACATAAAACATGGATTTCACATTAAGTCCGTATTTAGTGGGAGGTTTCTTTTGCGCCTGCAGCATATCTTGTGTTGTATGCAAAGCAATGGTGATGTTTTATTTGGTCAATTGGCGTTAACTGTCAATTTTAAGGGAAATAATAATGTTTTCCAAACCATAACCATGTTGTATCTCAATGTCAATGTGAAGTGTAAAATGAAATTAGGTTTGAAAGGAACTGGTCTGGATGGGAGACAAAGTCAGATCTCTTGTGTGACATTAATTTGTTGGATCACTTCCTCTTTGTTTATCCTGTGGCGACATTTTTTTGGCTTTTCGATTTAAAAAAGTCCTGCATTTAAATCTGTTTGTTACTAGGTGCATGGAAAAATGGTTGTGCACAAGAGGTCTAATCCATAGATTTTCTTTTGTGACAGTAATTGCTATGACACTGTTTTGTGAAGCATGTATACAATGTACAAGTTTTTATAAAATGTACAAGTTTATCTCACAAACAAATAAATCATACAGTTTAGTCAAGAGACGTTTCTCCAAAAAAAACATAACAAGTACCTGTTCCCCATTTTTCTTTTGGTCGTGGGTTATATTTATTCAAAAATCTGTATGGACAAATATGCATAAATAAAAAACACTCTTTAAGCTGTCCCTAGATAAGTCAAATGACGCGCCAGTGCTCTTACAAGTAATGTTTTTTTTTTCCTACCATGTGTCATAATGTCATACTTGTGAAATTAATAAAGTGCACAGTGAAACATTGTGATAACACCTCATTAGCACTTGGTGAAATGATTGTGGTGTTATTACATAAAACAAAATCTCACCAGGAGCCAGAAAAACTCTGAGGTGATTAAAAAGGCCAGACAGAATTTCTGGCTGAAGATGGAAAAATGGCAAAATAACACTCAGACTCGCTTTCAGCAGCCAAAGGCACCGGGACTTGTGCGTCATCAAATTACCACGAATGTTGCCAGTCTCAATTGCAGGGTAACGTAATGAGTGTGCTTTGCTGTAATAACGAATAATTGCAATTCTAATGGCATAGCATACTTGTCTTCAGCTCTGTATGGTTGCATCATACCTCCCGCTGTTTTTTCCTTCATTCAGAATTGGCTTATCAGTAACTTTTCAGCCTTCTGAGACAATGTCGTTATTCAAAAGACAGTAAGTGTCATGTGCATTACAGTAGTTGCATAAGCCTGTGATTACATTTGTTGTCCTGCAGAATCCCTATCATATTCCCATTCTCCATGATACAAGTACAGTTGGAAGGGCGGGGGGGTACTTGAGCAAGAGTTTCTTCGTCAATTGATGCACGCCTCCAGTTTGCTGTGACAGTGAATTGTCCATGACTGGAGCACAATTAGCTGCCGCCACAGGGGGTTGATTTTAACAATGCTGTTGTTTTGCTCTTGCGGTTCAGTTTTTACGACCATCTAAAGCATGTGTTTTCACTCTGTTTTGTATTTAAAAGGTACGTAGTAGGTAGAGACGATGGCATGTAAGGTAAAATAGAGAAAGACATAATGATAAAAAATACATGTAATTTATTATACAGAGTTAAGTGATGCGGTCTGCATTGCCAGGAAAATGATATAATGTGCTGTCTCTGTCAGAGTCAGGTGTTTGACTTGTGAGTAATTTGTAGATGCAACAACCTGCCATAAGCATCTATGCAGGGGCAACCTTTGCCAGCTTGTGGTTAGAACCTGTGAGTGTGCGTTACCCGGTGGAAGCAACGCAGTCACAGTCAAGAGTTGAAAGGGTGAGGGAGGTGGTGGGAGCAGGGTGGCGTAGAGCAGCCAAGGATAGACCTCCAGTGTTTGTGCAGGGAGGGAGGCCGGCCAGCTCTGGTTCTGGGGGGGCGGATTTGGGGCTCGTGGGCTGGATGGTAAGGGGGGCAGTAGTGGTGGTGGCGGGCAGGAGGGTTTTCTAACATAGAGACTGTAACTCATTGTAGCCTGACTCCACTGGCTTGGGTGGCAAAGATCATGAAGTCCTGGACATTCATCAACCTGCCGAGGAGGGCCGACTGGCTGGAGCCAGGGCCTGTTTTCTTCCCCCCTTCTTTTCCCTCTCACCATGTCAATGGGATTCAGTGCGACTGTGCCGAAGCAGCCGCCCTGAGGAGACAGACCTGGGTCAGTGCAAATAATCAGGCCTCTGACGCCTTGCCTCGTTACTGGGCAGGGGGTGGTGGGGGGAATAACCTAAAGCTGAGAGTGGGGGATCCCAAAGGAAACCAGGGACAGGACTCGGGCGGTGGGTCTGTCTTTCAAAGAGAAAAAGGTCATAATGTGGACATTCCTACAGAAGGATAACAACCTAGCTTCCATTGAGATATATGCTCTCTGTTGCTGAAGTAACATCTGAAAATGAAGATGCTTTGCCATGTATAATGTTCTAATAATCCTGCCTTGGACATGAACATGCATACATGGCAAAAAAACAAAAAAAAAACAAGAAAAAACAAAGATGACATGGCCAACGGATCAGCTTTCTGTGGTAATATTCAGCAGCTTAATCAAGATTTCCACATGTACACATAAAGTTAAGTCCGTTAATTCAGAAAATTGTGCCTACATACCGTGTGAGATTGGTTTGTTTATGTCTCAGTCAGAGTCAGACTGCTTAACATGAGTTTTGAAGCTTGTAAATCTGTGAAGGAAAATCATTAAAATGTATTTTAGTTTTATTTGTATTTAAATATAGTAAGACATTAATAAAGGAAAAACCATAAAACAAACATAAAGATTATAAGAGAGGTTAAAACCTGTAGATATAGCACACTTTTTAAATGTCACTACTGAAAAGAAATAACGCCTCTATTGTTTTAAGTTGACCTAAGCAGAAGAATATGGTTTTAACAGGTATGAGATGTACTGGAGAGCCCGTAACAGCTGTTCAACTCTAGCCAGGTCTTCTGGTGAATCGCAAATAACAGAAATCTTCCTATTTTTGCAGATGGACAGGATATTTCTAAAATGTGAACTCAATTGAAAAATTAAGTCATTGTTTTATAACCTTTATCGGGTTGTTTATACCTTACTCTTACTAGGTTGGTGCCTCACCTTCACCGAACAGCGAGCAAAAGCAAAAGTGAAGTGTCAAAGGAAAGAGATTTTGTGATAAAAACTCCTTTCATTGCAATTTTATGAAATGCCATGAGAATGAACTTTCATTCGTAGTTATTCTTTATTCACGTACACAGACAACAAAAGAGAGAAATTTGTGTCCCACAATAATATAGTCGATAGATTACCTTTTGTGGCAGTTGAACAAACTGTCTTGACTCTTGAGAAGTCATCACCAAGATGCATAAAATCGAGTGGCAAAAAATTAATAGAAAGTAAAACTGAGTTGTGCATCGTTGTATTTACCGTCATTTTGCCTTGTCTGAAGATGATCTGTGGCTGTTCTGTTAAAATGTCAATTGTAAAAATCTAGCAAGAAGAAATGAAATCATATTCAATCCAGCCTTTGATACCAGCATCGCAGATTTTTAAAAATAATGTGTAATGTGTGGGCAGTTAGCACTGTTGCCTCACAGCAAGAGGTTTACCAGTTTGAATCTCGCTAGAGCCTTTCAATGAGGGGTTTGCATGTTTTCTCTTTGCCTGCACAAGTTTTCTTCAGATATTCTCGCTTACTCCCACAGTCCTTACACTAAATTTACCGTGAGTGTGAGCATGCATGGTTATTTGTCTAATTTTCTCTGGGTTTACTCGGTGATGACCACACGACCTTTCCAGGGTATACCCAGCTTCTCGCCTTATTGCAGCTTTGATAGACTCAAAGCTCTCCATGCCTCACGTATGTGCACTTGTATAGATGTTGCAAAACAATTAAACTTTGTTCTCATTATTGACACATAAAAGAGGAAGCGAAAAGTCAGTGTGTACTCAATTGTGTGCAGTCAGATTGTGTATAATACCAGTCCCTCTATGAGTCTGGTGAAAAAAAATGATGTTTTTACACTAGCCTGTCAGTGGATTGTGTTCCCAGACACTGTGATTGGGTTTATTGTTTTATTCTTTGGGTGGGCAAAATTTTTTACAAAGAAGATGTTTTCACCAATGAAAAGACTCTATACCAGTGAATAAGCTCTTTCACTTTCCTGAGACAGATTCTTGAGATTGATAGGACAGTAATGAGAGCTCATCATGCTTTCTCTGCATTGTAATTTATTTGATCATATTTTTTCCCACATGTTTGAAAAACATTATAATTGTGTTGATTGGAAACATGGTGTCAGTCTAATCTGGCAACATATAGTGTATTTTGCATCATTTCATGTTCATCACTGCAGTCACATTATAGGCTTTCAACTTTAATTTTCAGGGTTAGAGGTCTGAAGTCAGCAGCAACCCAAAATTACACAGCAAAGAAAAGCGCAAAAACATAACAGCTGTTGTAATAAGGCTTTTAAGCAGCTAACAGTTGGGTATCCACTTCATTTCTGTAGCGTTGTCATGCGTCAAACTGGCTGACCTTTGGTAACATCAGATGGGAGGAAACTGCATCGAGTGTGGAGCTAAAACATTAGTCTGGACATGAGGGCTTCACTCTGTAAGTCATCAGCAGTCTTTCTATGACTGGGTCCCAGTGATAATGGCGCTGAGTCAGGGCCTGAGCTCTGAGCATGGGAAAATGTAAAGAGAGGAATGTGCGGGGGAAATTCTGCCTGCCCTGATGACACTCTGGAGTCTGCTATGTGTCCTCTCTGAAAAGACCTCCGTTCTCACTGTGACTCAAGCCTCATGTATTTACATTTGTCCGGTGATGTTGCCAATAATTTCCACATTTTGTATTTATGTTTTAGCTTTAATGCTTCTGTCTACTTCTGCTCACTATAACTGACTACTTGTAAACAGCAGTAGCTCTGTAAAACCTCGCAGCAAATTCAGTTTCATTTGGGACTTGTCGAAAAGCCTTGTTTCTTGTTTCACGATCATGTATCATTTTATCTACTTGGAGCTGGGAGATTTGATTTAAAGCATACCAAAATACTCAGACTGTGACCCGCTTCCACGCTCATGTCTCCATTTTCAGCAGCGGATAATTTCTCTGCAAAAGTCATCATTTATTTTCACGTCGACGTCATTCTCCTCTGGCTCATTTAGCATCCCGCTGCTGAGCCAACTGAGCTCATTATCCCTTTGGATGAGAAAATTCAGACATTTGTTGCACCTTTTGTGCAAGTTAACAATCCCCGTCTCTTGCTACTCATCACTTTCAGTTTGGAGTTCTCACTTCCAAATATCTTTCCCTGCTTCCCCTCCTTTTCTCTCCCCTGCAACATCAAACCCCCTCTTCTCAACAACCTCCCCCAGGGCCTCATGGGAGCTCAGCAGTACAAATTTCCGTTTATACCAGTGGCTGGGCCTGACGACACCGCAGCGCTCTACCCCACAGATTGACGAGCCCTCTGATGCCGATTTACTGTACATGGCAGCCACTCTGGAGCCGCCGCACATCTGGAGTGGAGTACGCTTACTGAAAACAGGGGCCAACCTTGGCCCAAACAAGTGTAGCTGAGCAAAACCGATGAAAGGCAGCACCCTTCCTCCACCCCTCCCCGCCCCTCCAGAGCACAGATCTCTCAAGCTATTACAAAGACCTTGGAAGGACTGGATTCTGTAAACATAAATTTGAGAGAGGCATTAAGAGACATGCTGGAGCTAATGATGTGATTGTGGTGGGAATGTCTTCACTGGAGCTGCTGAAATCTCCTCTTTGAAAGTGTGACTGTATATGTGTGTGTGTGTGTGTGTGTGTGTGTGTGTGTGTGTTGGAGTGAGCACTGTAGGTTCTTATAAAATCAGGGAACCTTTAGTTTTGACGAAGTTTGAAACAGGAGCTCTTCCAAAAGTGACAACTTTAATGAGAAAAAAAGAAATTCCACACAGATTGTGACATGTTTATCTTCTTTACATTTTACAGGAGACTTGTTGTATTTGACTCTGAGAGGTGACTGAAAACACTGAAAAAATGATGACTGAATGTAAAAACATAAATAATTTGATGCCTCGCAGATTTAGAATGATTTCACAAACTGAAATGGTATCCAATAACAACACAGGAAGGCAGTCGGCTTCCTGAAGGAGCCTCATGTTTTGTAATCTCTTCTTTTGCAACTCACAGCTGACACTGTTCCTCACATAAACTGAAGTTTCATAAAGCCGAGAGGAGGTCAGTTCAGGTAAAGAGACACTGTTAAAAGGCTGCCGATCAGTCACCGCAAGTTTCTTTTTAAAGCCAATAATTATTTAATTTCATTCTTATGTGTTAAACCTTAAAACAGCTCTCATGCTGTGCTCTACGTCCTGCCTGTATTGCTCTCAGATCTGCTTGTTACTGAGCTCAAACCATAGGGACGACGTCTTCTGTTCACCATATTGAAAGTGTGTTACCGTGTTTTTGAGAGAGTGTCAGCACGTCTGCGTGCGTGCGTGTGTGTGTGTGTGTGTGTGTGTGTGTGTGTGTGTACGCGTGAGGTAAAAAGTGTCAAGGAATTCATTGTCTGTTCTCCACCTGTTATTATTCTGGTCCCAATCAACCTGCTAGCCAGTCTGGAGCCAGTGGCCATCTGGAAACACTGCTCTGTTTATAAACTTGGCAAGGATCAGCACTCTGGGGCTCTGACCTCCCACACAAATCTGGAAACAATTAGAGCAAGACAGTCTGGCTGATTACTGCGAAAGGGCCCAGCGTGGATCCCACTGACGGCTGTGGGGACGCCAAAGCCTTGTTAGGGAAAATGCAAACTCAGTGCTACACCAAAACCCTCGCACCAACGTCGGACGCGCGCACACGCGCACATGCATGCTCACAGTTTCCGCATTATGTAGCTTTTCATCTGCAGTCTCTATTTTTGTATTTATGACTTTTTCCCCTTCACAGACGGAGGGACACACTAAACCACCCACATGCACAAACAAACACTATTATTGATCTTTTTGGATTGTTCATGGAGTGACGTGTATCTCTCTTTTATTTAAGGAAACAAGCTGCCATAACCTCTGTCGACATGTTGACTCATGCTTGGGAAAACCGCCAGCTTGAAGAAAAAAAAAATCTAAATTTAGGATATGGCTTTGAAAAAAATAAGAAAAAGAAAAAAGGAAACATCTTTTGTTTGATAATGCGTTTTGTTTTAGATCAAATTTAACCTTGTTTTTAGACGGATTTACACACATTCGTTGTGCCTCTGTATAGATGAGTTTTCCAGATTAGAGACACAATAGAAAAATATGTTTAACTTGCAAATGAGCAGGGACTGAAATGAAGATATTAGCTGCTTGGGCTTATCACTTGGATCCCTTCAGCTCACATCATCCTGATGTGTGATAGTGCGACTCCTTCTTCAAGAACAAATGCTAGAGTTTAACCAAACTTTTGATTAAACTCTAATTAAATTGATTAAAGTCTTAATTTGTGGTGGTGCAGATCTTTCCAGCAGACATTCGTTATGTTTTTCAATGAAACACACACATTTAGCTGTTTAGAGAATGCCCCAAAATCAAGAAACTCTTATGTTAAATTCTGTCTGAAGTATTGTCCTCTTTCTTGGTATAGATGGCCGGTAATTAGCAGGAAAATGAATCATGATGATAATAGTGATGGTGAATAATTGTTCTTCCCATTTCTCATTTTGTCCCTCTTGTTCCCCCTCCTTTTTCATTACACATTAGGTCTTTTACAAGGATTTATGGTATTCTGTCGTACAGAGCGTGTGAATAAAGCAGGAGGGGCTGCTTTTAATAAGCAAAGATTATAGGAAATGGGCCCAAAGCCCAATAGAACATTTCCAGCTGGAAGTCCAGCCTCTGTGCTTAGCAGGAGAGCAGCTCAGCTATAGTTTAACAAGGAGGGAGATGGAGATTGAATGCAGATACAACATTACATGGTGCTTTCTCGTTTCGGTTTCATTACCTGTGCTGTTGGCCATGCTGCTCCTGTCCTCCCAGCAGAAGAAGAAATATCGGGGTATAGAAATACTTCCTAACCATCAAAAATAATCTAAAGTATCAAAAGTGGAGAACCTCAGAAAAATGGCTTTTAATAGTAATAATGATAATATACGAATGCATAACTTGCTTTTATGTTTGTGTTTTAGTCCAAGGGCTCCCAACCTATATGTCCAAACCCCTTTAAGAATCACAAAATTAATTTGAGGGGCCATGACACAATTTAAGCAATGCCATAAAATGTACATAGAATTTTTACACATTTATTAGATTGCCCTTTCACTGTGAAATTTTCAACACTGTCTTACAGCAACTGGAAAGTGGTCAGAAAAACGTAATAAGAGAAGATGAGATAAGATAAGATAAACCTTTATTCGTCCCACAAGGGGAAATTCCAAAGTGGAGTCTGCAAAGCTGCTGTAACTGGCTGCCACCCGCATAGCGCCATCTTAGATCTACTGAGATCTAGATAATCTACTTATTCATGTGAAAAGACAGGAAAAAAATATTAACTGTGTGGAGAAACGCTTTCTCTGCACATTTCATGAAAAGTCTCAAAATGAAAGTGTGTATTTTGAGGTCCTATAGTTTGGGAGAATGAGCTGTACAACTGTCAAGCTAACCAACTTGGTTTGACTTCTGTTTCCATCCATCCATCCATTTTCTATACCTGCTTAATCTGTCGGTCAGGTCACGGGAGCTTATCCCAGCAGTCATTGGGCGAGAGGCGGGGTACACCCTGAACAGGTCGCCAGTCCATCACAGGGCCACACAGAGACAAACAACCACACAAACACGCTCACACTCACTCCGAAGGACAACTTCTTTAGAGACACCAATTAACCTAGCATGCATGTTTTTGGACAGTGGAAGGAAGCCAGAGTACCCGGAGAAAACCCACGCATACACGGGGAGAACATGCAAACTCCACACAGAAAGGCCCCAGCCGGGAGTTGAACCTGGAACCCTCTCGCTGTGTGGTGCTAACCACCACACCACCATGCAGCCTCAACTTCTGTTTGAGCCACATTTTTTTAAAGTAGGTTTACTCTGAAATGTTAATTTAGGATTCAGTTGCTGTTTCTTTGCTCTTTGAGCCAGTATTTTGTTTCTCTTTTACACATTATTGATTCATTAAGTTAAGACAGGAAAGTCTATGGTCAAGATTAAGAAATGATTTATGTTTAAACAGACATTCATCCATCCATTTTCCATCTGGGTACACCCTGGACAGGTCACTTTAATATTGTATTACATCAAAATATCATTTTTCCTGGATTACTGGCTGCAGAGTCCTGTCACCTTGCCCCACACATAAAAGATGTTGGATACTAAAGAAAAGAAAGAATAAAATGATTCATGAAAACAGCATCAGTGTTCATCACTGTCAATATAGAGTTTTCTTTTTCATGACTATTCTACGTTTTGGCTGTAATATTAGATAATCTCAACTCTTTATTGAAACTGCAAACTCAATAACAACTCAGAGACATCTAAAATTCGATAAGAAGTTACAATAGAAATTCTTTTTGCAAGAGGTCACAAACCAATACGATGTACAAATGCAGAAAGACATTGCACTCACTGAGAAGACAAAAATGAATGCTACCGTATATCATAATTAAGATATCCAGCAACAGGTGCTTACATAAATTCTCTTAAACAATACAAAATGTGTCTATATTCCCACCTGCTAATGTATAGTGTTTTTATGTATATTGTGACACATTACCAAAACTGCAACTGATAATCCCTTGAAGAGAGAAAACTGTTCAACACTTCTATCTCAAATTGTATATGTAATTCAGTAATGATGAGGCAGTAATGAATGATAATGAGATCTGGCTTCCATTTGCATACAAAGCATTACAGTTCCACAGAAAGTAGAATAAAAACTAATGTGTAGCTGTCACATAAATGTGATTAAGTAAAATGTAGGATGTTTCCCACTTAAATGTGTTGTGTACTATACAGTCCCATGAAACAGAAATAAAAAGAGAATAATTCCCTTATATACTTATATATAGTACTGTATATCAGCAGGTGTTTTAACACTCTTTAATCATTTACATAAAACTGCTCTTCAAATTCAGCAGAAACAGTACAATAAATACTTGTCACATGTCTCAGCTTAAAGGTCAGAGGAAAAAGCTAGATTTTCACAGGCAGTTTTTAATAAATGTCAAGTGACTTATGAATCACTGTCACTATGATAACGTGACATGGATTCAAACATTAGTAATAGCTGAGTGAATCATTTCACTGCTGCAGTAGTCACATCCTCAAACCTTTCAAATGCAGAACATTCATACAATTCAATATCTACACATTAGATTAACAATTGATTGTTCAAACTTAGCCAAACATGTTCTTTAAAATAAGCCACCATGCCACTGTTTAGGAAATAAAAGCTTCCTTGACAGTGGAAGTCACATTATGTACAATGAGGAGCTCATATTATCTACACGCTGACCCTTCTCTTTTTTGGAAACAACAAATGTGGAACAGAAAAAGAGTGAAAACAGGATCTTGATCGGGCAGCGCCTGGTGCCTGTAGCTGGTGTATTTTTGACGTAGCATAGGAAGAGCAAGGGCAGTGTCCTTCCTGGTTCTCTGCAGCTTCCTGTACAAACGGGAGTCTGATTCAGAGCCACTTGCAGCATTCATTCCCCATGCCATTGTTTCACTGGCCATTGATCTTTGCTTCCACTGACAGCCCCGCCCTCCTGATCAGGGCTGTGAAGTATCTGAGTACTCAGTACTGTAACTGCAGAGTTATTCATCATTCCTGTTAACTAATAGCTGTTTTCTCTTGAGTGTTTAAGTTAATGCAACTTTATGCATCTGCATATTCAAAGGAAAATATTTGTTAGTACATTTACTTGACAGATATAGTTCTTTGCGTGTAGTCATGTTTCTAATTAATATGGTTGATTGTGTAGTTTGGATGGAGCTACAATATGTTGAGAGTACCACGACGATGTAGATTTTCCACCTGAATGGGACTGTCCATGTTTACTTTACTATTGTACAGGCCTGGCTGGCCGCCAAGATGACCAGTACATCCACCAGCCCCACCATGAAAGGTAAGAGGTAAAAGGGAAAAATGGGAACTGAAGCTTGGGCAGTCAAAAATCTGCCTTAGTGGTAAAAAGAACTCAAATTATGAGTATGTATATCAAGCTGTAAATGGTCAGTTCCAAAGAGTTTATCCCTTTTCACCCACTGAGTACCCCCAAACTACTGATTAAAGTGGACTACATATATTTCAATCAGCCTCAAATGATAAAGGCCCCTTTTGCCGCTAACTAATAATGACATTCCAATGCTTTGTCAGGACCCCCTTGCATCAAACTGTTGGCCTAATGCACCGGGTACCTTTTCACATCATCCTTACAGGTTTTCATCTTGTTTTTAAAACTACATGATTTGGGTTTGACATTTACAGTATAACAAGTGACATTTTGTACAAATCAGGTACAATCAAACCAATCATGGGGTGAACCGAATGGCAGCCCATATTGTTCTTACAAGATTTCAAAAAGCAACACGACTAAAAATATATGCATGGATGCTGAAATTATAATTTCATTAAGCATATTAGTACCCATTCATTTAAGCTTAACCTTAAACAGTGGATAAATGGAAAGATGAGCTGTATTTTTTATCGTTTCTCAGAAAAATGTTTGCACAAGCATTTTCGAAAAAAACAACATATTTTTATATGTGTTTTGGCCTTTCATTGACACGCAAATGCAATTTTAGGATGTGGAATACCGGAGGCCTTTGGTACGTGTTATTATGATGAGGTTTGTTATAACAGAATGGTTTCTAGTTGTTACAGAAATCTGTCATGAAACTCATACAAGAAAAAGAGAAATGGTTTGGCACGATCTTGAATTTTAAACAACCTCACAGTGACAGTTATTTAAAACATAACTTGGACATACTTGGACTTGTAATATCTTTTTAATCATATAAGAAATGTATTTATTAATGTGTTGGATTCATTTTACTTGTAAGAGATTTATGCAAAGTATCTGGATACTCCTTCCACTACTGCTTTTAACCAATCCTCCTCTTCTCCATCACTAACAACCATGTGAATCATTGCTTGTGGCGCACAGCAGGTCTTGCTCCCTACGTGTTTAACCATTTTGCAGTCACATGCAGTTACATGGGGGAAAGTCTGCCAGGTTTCATGTGAAACATTATCAGTAAGCTGCCATGCTCATCAGTTTCACACAGAGTTACTAAACATATCACAGCTGCGGCTGTGGCAAGATTGCCCTTAATTGAAAACCTTGTTTTTTGTCAGGAAAATGCAAGCTCTGCAGAATCTAGACAGATCTCCCACATTAACGTAATCTTTTTCATTGCCATGTCGCTCTGACCTAAAAAAGACACACATGTCTGTATATAAACAGCACTTGCTCACTATGATGAATGAAAGCACCTGTCTGCTTGGATCCAGGTGTTCCCCGCAGGTGATGTTGCACTGCAACTCTGCTCCAGCTGGTGGCAACAGGCCCTCATTTCATCAGGTGCAATAGCCACCCTGCGCTTCTCTGCACTGCAGGTCTATCTGAGTCCTACTATAAGGCTGTTCTGTTGGCCACAGGCAACAAGATAAACATCACTTCTCCAAAAGGCTTCCATAAATGATTCAAATGTTAAAGGGCCTGTTGTTCGTAAGCACGAGGCATTTTACTAGCCTCAAACTGTTTCCCATTTAGCTCTGAAAATAGGCCCAGAACAAAGTTACTGTCATCAACCTAATTTATTTATTAAACCGCTGTTTAGCAAACTAAAAGGGCCTCATTACAGCAATTTTGAATTCCCTCCGAGCAGCGATGGTTAATCCTGACATTGTTGTTTCATTAGATGAGTTCATTTCTCCTCCTTTTCTCAACAAAACAAACCCACTTTTACAGAAAGTATTGAGGCCTCAGTATAACACAACTGCTCTAAGACTTAATTGACATGCCTGCCTCCCAAAACAGTGGCTGAAAAACATCCAGTCAGCTGAAGTATGAAGCAGGTCTGACATTCTCCTGGAAAAGCTCCACTCAGTAGGTTTGCATCATTCATAAGCTACAGTAGCTTTGCCTGACACACAACATTCAGGATTTTTACTGTTCAGACTGAGAGGATTTATTCCTCCAATTCATCCATTAAAATAACCAGTGGTGTAAAACTACACTTATTTGCAGAGCACCATACAGAGTTTGGCTTCAGTGCACTGCATAGTGAGCACACATGCTGGGATGCAGGTTGGGTCTGAAATTGGGTCTGTGCAGATGTTCTAGATTTGGATAAATGACAAATTCATGTCACACTATGGAGACAGTAATGCATTTTTAATGTCAAAATTTGAATTTTACGGTAACTTGTGAGAGTAGCAGCAAAACAAATTGTGGTGTAGAATAATGACACTTAAGTCACGTACAAGTAAATGTAATTTTGTAAATGTCTGCCAGTAAAATCATCATTTCAAAATGATGACTCTTTCTAAAAACACCTTTTACTTTTGATTCTAAAAAAATCAAGAATATTCTTTCCATCAATCACCATAAATAAATGTATTGATGCAAGACTTTAACATGTGATTAAATACTTTTTTTTTTGTCTATTGAGCTACTTCTACTTAATTAAAACAAATCAATACAGTCCCACCACGATTAATCAAAATAATCAAAACTTAAGAGCTACCCAAAGTTATTATTATCCATTTAATAGGAGGAGGCCCAAACTGTGAAATACGCGGAAATTAATCAGGAGAATAAAAAACTGTTCTTTGCAATAGAGGATGTAAAAGGTGCTGCAATATGGCAACGAATAAGAAAGAGAAAAGCAGTGAGGCAGACACACGAGCACAGAGGAGCAGAGCAGCTAAATACGCTTGTTATCAAGTCAAGTCAAAAGAATTCATCACAGCAGCCTAAGCTGAGCCAATACGGCTGACAGGAGATGCACTCTGTTATGTCCAATGAAATCCTGTAGGTGGAGTGGATCCTCCTTCCTGTGTGTTCCCACCATGCATGAAAACTGGTCATCCGTCCGCCATCTGAAGCACACTGGTCTGTGATCACCAACCCTCTTACTCATAGTCTGTGAATATTGAGTGCTACACGGTCACACTAAATCTGCCTGATTCATGTTTCAATTAGAGGCAAGGGGAAAAGGGTTAGTGAGGAGACGTTGGGAGTGGGTAGTGTTATTAGTAGTGTAGTGGGAATGTTTTCAATTTGATTATTTTGGATAGGAGTTAAGGGAAGTTCCTCTCATAGCTCAAGCACCCCATGGACAGCTGGAATCAGGGCAGAGAAAACAGCATAGTTAGAAGACAGGGAATAAATATCAGAAAGGCAGGGAATAACCAAGAGGCATGAATTATTCTTCTGAACGTTTATGGAAATGAATGAGTAAGCTTAGATGTGAGACAGATATTAGTTTCATTCTAGACTCAGTTTGGATTTTTTTTACTATGATGAGAGAGCCAGCTGGCGGCTGTGGACCTTGTGGAGGTGGCAGGTGTTTCAGCCTTGAGTGGCAGGTGGTTATCTATGCAGATCTATGCAGCAAAAGTCAGCCTCTGGATGAATCCATACTTTCTTATAAGAGCATCTCAGAATTCAAATAGACCTACTAGTTCATGTATTTTACTTTTTTTTTGTATCACTTTGGAGCTAATCTATGCATATATATATCTACGGATGTGAGTCAAATGCATGTAAAAAAGGGGCAAAAAAGACCAAGAGCAAGAAAAAAAATAACCCAGCAGGTTTAAACAGGTTTCACTTTAAAGCATCAATGATTCTTGATCACAATGCAGAGCCTTAGTTTAAAAGCACAAACTTATTTTTCATTTCAATTCTTTGGTCAAGATGAAGAAACACAGTACATCTTCCTGTTGAGAAATCAATCTCACCTTTGTCCTGAAGCTATGATCTCTAAGACAAGCTCTGAAGCTATTTACTAAAACAGTGGTGGCTTCTGGCTGCATGTTTTAACTTGCAATATATGCCTCACAGCTCGCAGCCCAGGAATGCAGAGCTTTTCTGCTTGCTTGGGGTGGTGCTGTGTGTCGCTGTCAGTCTATCATTATGCCGACATTGACACAAACGCACACATAGATACATGCAGGCACATGCACAAGTAAACAAGTGTACACAAATGCTCTAAGGTACTGCATTGAGCACTTCCTCCTGAAAGAATTAACCCGCTTTGAGTGCTGAAAATTGTCGCAAGATTATATTGCAGAAACCGAGACTCAAAAAGCCCTGCAAAGTGTTTTGAGCTGTGATAAATTATGGATGACTACAGATGTTGTGCCAACATTAATTTATTGTATCTTATTTTCAGACCACACCGTTGAAATGTTAGCTGTGCTACACACACAACATGCACTTACACAATGCTGCATCGACATGATGATCACACCTGTAGTCTGTATCTCCCCAGCTCCAATGATGAGTGAGACTAAGAGATGAAAAGGAGAAGGGTGTTGCATTACAGACGATATTTCGAATCAATTTGAGGAGAGAAACCTGCCCTTCTGAAAATGTAGACTATTACACCCTTGCCTCAAATGACAGATTATACTTCTTAGAAGCTTGAAAAAACAACAACAAATGACTTCTCTCCTTCTCCTGTGAGAAGTTCAAACTCCTGACTACTTATTTTACAGACAGTTTTTTGACAAAAAAATTTAAAATGTTAATGTTCTCAGTAGAAATATATACACACACACATATGTATATATTTATATTTCATGTATGCATGACGTACATAATGTCTGAGCAGTGACTTGCTCATTTTGTCAGACCTTGAAAGCTGCTGTGAGCATTAGACTGACAGGCCAACAGGGTGTCTCCTTCCCTGAGAGATAATCCACTGTTCAGGTCACCCTCCCTTTAAATCTCAGGGGCCAGTCTGTGTCATCTCTATTCCTCGTGCATTACCTTCATGAGGTGAGATAACACATTAGGGGACCACAGCACTAAGGTAGTTACCACTGTTTAAAGTCTTAATGATAACATTTTAATGACATATATATATATATATATATTTATTTATAGTTACATGTAACTGAATATAATTGATAAAGTTATATTGCAACTGTTCTTACGCAACTCTAAGTTTGGAGTGAGTTGCTGCCTCAAGTTGAGGAATTTTATGCATGTGGGGTAGAAAAGAGTGAGACACTGGCTGCCAGAATGTGACAGCGTCTGCTGCAATGTGGACGTTGCACTGGTAGGGTCTGCCTGTGAAGAGAGAACCGTAAAGCTGAGTGATTTGTTGATCTACCGTTCAATCTACGTTCCAAAGCCTCAGTCACGAGCTGTGGGTAGAGATCGAAAGAATGAGTATGCAAATAAAATCAGCCGAAATGAGTTTCCTCTAAAGGATGGCTCGTCCCTCCCTTCGGGATAAGGTGAGAATCGTTGTAATCCCAGAAGAGCTCAGATCACAGCTCCTCTGCATCCAAAGGAGGCAGTTCAGGTGGTTAAAGCATCCGATCAGGATGCCTTCTGGACAACTCTCAATGGAGGTGTTTTGGGCATGTATGTCTCACTGGAAAGAGACCTTGGGGTAGAACCATGACCCACTGGAGAGATTAAATCTCTCTGCATGCTTGGGAAGGACTCAGACTTCTGCCCCTGTGACCTGGTCCTGGATAAGCGACAGGAAATGGACTGATGAATAAATGTTCTTATACAGCCCTAAATTACCCAAACCCAGTTTCAATGTATTACAATGTAGATACACTGTGTCGCTGCATCGAACAGATCAGTGTGTGGATGCAAAACAATTTCCTCCAGCTAAACTCAGACAAAACTGAAATCATTGTCTGTGGCCCACAGAAACAAAGAGAAAGTGTTATCAGTCACCTTGAGACTCTCTCTCTAAAACCTAACTATCAAGTTAGAAATCTCAGGGTAATATTGGACTCAGACCTGAACTTTAACAGCCACATTAAATCTGTAACATCAGCAGCTTTTTACCATCTAAAAAACATTGCCAGAATCAAAGGAATAGTGTCTAAACCAGACTTAGAGAGACTGATCCATGCGTTTGTCTCCAGCAGGTTAGACTACTGTAACGGCCTGCTCACTGGGCTCTCTAAACGGGCTGTAAGACAGCTGCAGTACATCCAGAATGCTGCTGCTCGAGTCCTGACTAGAACCAGGAAATACGACCATATTAGTCCAGTGCTCAGGTCTCTGCACTGGCTTCCTGTCGCTCAGAGAATAGACTTTAAAACAGCTCTGCTTGTGTACAAGTGTCTTCATGGTCAAGCGCCAAAGTACATCTCTGACATGTTAAAGCCATATGAACCAACTCGGGCTCTGAGAACCTCAGGGAGGGGTCTCCTGCTAGTGCCCAGAGTCAGGACTAAACAAGGTGAGGCTGCGTTTCAGTTTTATGCCCCTAAAATCTGGAACAGTCTTCCAGAAGATGTGAGACAGGCCTCAATGTTTAAATCCAGGCTGAAAACAGTTCTATTTAGCTGTGCATATGACACCTGAAAGTATTTTATCTGCACTCTTCACTTTTTAATAAATTAATGATTATTTTAATGGGTTTTAAATTTCTTTCTTTTTTAATTTCTTTCTTTTATTTTTTTTTATTCCTTTTTAATGGTTTTATTGCCTTCTTGTGATTTTATGTAGCTGTAAAGCACTTTGAATTGCCCTGTGTATGAATTGTGCTCTATAAATAAAATTGCCTTGCCTTGCCTTGCCTATTTCTAATGGTGCTTTTTTCTTTATGTGAATAAGATTTTATATCACTGATATTGATCTTAAAGCTGATGATGTTGTCCAGGACCAGAAACAATCCACTTTTACCTGCTTTAGCCCATTACCTATTTTGTGTTGGAAAATTTAGAACAGGAAAAAGTCGCTATTGTAGATAATTTTGAATCAACGTTGCTGAAACCCCTTATATACAAAGCTAGAACACAGCTGCTCCTTAGGTAGTTAAAAGAGTAAATTCAAAAACACTCCATTTCAAATTTGTTCACTTGCCAATGCCCTAAAAATGATTCTGATCAGGGCTAAATATCCCATATATAGTGGATGTGTGACAGGTTTAGAAAAATCATCTTCTTGCCAGGAATGTACGTGTAGTAGTTGTCTGGACTCGATGCCTCTTATTAGGATATTGCACAACCTTGAGACTATAGGAGACTGCAGGGAGTTTTTTTGTATTGTCATTGCAGTCTATGGCTTGTGTGTGTGAGTGCATGTGCCTTGTTTTCCCTCATTTGATTAAAATGTGGGAATCTGTTGATGATTCAATGCAGTTAATGTCTTGTATTCTCAAATAACTATCTTACCATATTTAACTTTTGTTTTCATCGATCCAAATTTTTCTCATATTGCATATAATGACAACTAAGAATCTGCTTGCTTCAAGATCTTCAATGGCCACCAAAGCTGGAAGTCCTTTATGACTGAATAAAGCTGTAGAACATTAAAAATGAAAGTTGCCACAGTATTGGTCATTCTCTCCCCTCCTTGAGTTGGAGGGCAAAGTTGACAGTGCCTAAATTCTTGGCTAATTAGTTGGACTGGCTATGTTCTTTGAGGTTGCAGAGGTTAGGTCAGGTGAAAACAGTTAACATGGTTCCTAATATAAGTTGTATTACATTTTCCTCGGGTCAATTTTTCCTTTTTAGTTTGATCTAGGTGTTTAAGGTAAGCTAATGAAATCCTAAATGAGCCTTGGTGCCTGTTTTCAAACTCTCTGGATTTTTTTAAAAACTTGCTCCCAGGCTCTGGCCTCCAATTCTATCACAGTGGAACCAGCACAACATTCCACACACAATTCAAGAAAAATCTCCAAATTCTTTCCTCCTCTTTCAATTTTTATGATAGTGTCGTGTAAGATATTTGCAACTTTATGGATCCACTGAGGCCTTTATGATTTATGACTGTGTGTACTATACTGTACTGTGTATGCTGGGAACTCAATATCATTCTGTCGATACATCAATGCAGAGTTGTCCACATTCACACTGTAATGCATTTTAGAATCGTAAAATGTTTACATCTATAGTCATATATGTTGGCCAACTTCAAAATCTACCTCTGGCTGATTACTTAATTACAGATAAAGATACATTTTTAGTAAAATAAATGATTAGGTGACAAACATTTTTATTTCTTGATGCAGAAACTGTACTGGTTTGCACAAAACAACTTTACACTGCTTTAACAACCCTGCAAACAGCAATCTTAGGTCCTTTTTTTCCCTCGTAAAGTATAAAATTGAAACCAGAACAAACTTTTCTCTATTTGTATTAAGAAAAATACCAATTTGATTAATTATTAATCCATTTTTGGTTACTTTAAGCCTCACTGGTAAATATTTGAAAATTATACAAAAAGGACTAGTACCTTGCTTTGTCTCAGGCTTTTACTGCAGTTTCTTTTAAATAATTAATTTTTTTTGTACTTTAGTCTTTACAGCCTGCAACCAATTGTGTACTCTTGCACTTGTTTGATATCTAGACTAACCCTTTCTAACAAGTGTTGTCATTTTATTTGCTAAAGTCCTCTGCATGGGCCACAATTGCTCAAAAAATGATGTGTACAAAGCTACATAAAATGCAACAATGGCACAAACAAACAACAGCAACAATACAACAACAACCTTGAATAAACCCTTCATCAGATAAGAACCTTTGTGACTGATGGAGGCTTTTTAAATACTTGTTTTCACTTGGTTAAAGATGTAGGATTCTGAGTTTAGAGTGCCTTTGAAATAGTGGGCCAGGATTAAAAGATTAAAATTTGCTTTAGGCTCTCTAACACTTTTTATTAAATTTGCTTAATAATTTATAAATTGATAGAATTAAGGAATGTGTCTGCATCTATGAATGTAAATGCATTTTCTGTTATATATTTCCCTTTATTACAATGTATGTGCGTGTTTTTGTTGTGACACACAGAATACCGTAAGCAATATTTTTTTCTGTGTGCTTTTATTTGTCCCAAACGAGTAAATTGTCCAAGGTCTGCAACTCTTTTGGTAGATTCATGAAACTTCTATTCAAATGAGTTTCACAATTTGAATGAAGATATGTTTTTGTTTTGAAAGGAAAGCAATGAAGTTTGTGAGCTATAAACTCTTAACCCCTGCCTTTGGGCTCTTCAGAGTGGAACTTCCTGTTGTTTTCTTACAGGGATTGAAAACTGAATGGTGTAGGAAAGCATTCTTTCACTCTTTGCTGTGGGCTTTGCAGCCTAGATAACTGAAGGCAATATGAAAATACTTTTCAGATAAGATATTCTTAAACCTGTCCTCAAAACATTTCCTTCAATATGTCCTAATAGAGGACTAAGTGGACTTTATATGTGTAAGATAATGGCTGTCTGTATTCCATATCATATGAGTTTAAAACTACATAGAAAGTGAGCAACAGGATGACAATTCTACACAGCTTAGCAAATTCCTTTTTAGCAGCTCAATTTCAGTTTAAACTGCTCTATTTGTGTAGGTATATTTCCCACAAGTGAGATTCCTGAGTCCACCAAGCAAGTACATGTCTCTGGAGATTGAGTGACGTCCCCTGTGTTTAAGAGGATTTTATTTTGTGAAGCCAGGTAGATGGTGCATGGCACTAATCTATTCTGACACTGCCTCACTGGTGGATCTGCTATTCATTCAGGTAAAGCAAACAGAGAAGAGAAGGTAGATAATTTAACTTAGGTGTCCACGGGGGCCAACTGCAACGTAACCATCTTTCTAGATCCACGTCATAATATTTCATCTATTAGTTGTTAAAAATAATGAAAAAAATATAATAGCAGTGTGTAGTTTAAGTTGACAGTGAAATAACCTGCAGATAAAATCCTCCATGGAGGCTTTAAGAGGTGTATTTAAATTCCTGTGACTGCATGTCGGTGGGCATTGGCACGATCTGTGATTCTCTAAACCAGCATGAGGGCTGAAAATCTTTCATATTATCACACTCTAGAGTGTTTTTTTTCTCTCCCTCTTTCAACACAGGCTGAAACAGGCTCTGAATCTTAAATGTCATAGCTTAGATCAAACTGCAAACATTCTGATATGGAATTTTGATAAGTTTTGGCTAAACACCACAGAGAAGAGCAATCACACTCTCTGCAGCATCTGAAATAAGTCTGCATGGTACATCTTTGCACCTGAAAAATGATTGCCTTGGGCTTTCCACTGCCACTCCTCCAAGAAGAAAATGTTTTCAGTGAGTGAAACACGTGGTGACTCACATATTCTTCATAAGATTATTTCTACTTTAACACAGTGAACCTTTTCCTTTGCGTTTTTCCTCACTGAGACACGTGTGATAGATGACTGCTGCTCCACCACAATGACAGGAATCCCACCTGACATGGCCAGGCTTGCAAGCTTACATTTGTTGGTGATTAGCTGTACAGGTGCCTCCCTGGACGTAAACACAGGAGAGGCTGAGTTTTAATCAATCCTCACACATGCGGGGCAGAGGGATAAATACAGTAAGGGTCCAATGAACAAGCAACATATTTCTATTAAGAAATACTACCACCTTTCCACTAACTCTTCACTGGAAAATTCTAATTCTTTGCTGGAAAGCTTCAAAGCTGGCTAGGATTTATCCACTCCCGTAAAAGCTAACATTTTGAATTTTAACTAAAACTGTTGAGCACTCCGGGTGATATATGCCTTCATTTAAATCTGGTAATGCTTTTAGTACTTTTTAGGGAAAAAACATAAAAGAGACAATCCCTGGTAACTGTAATTGCTGTTATGATGTATTATCTACCACATTAGCCTCCATGACAAGCATCCCAACAAACCTATAATTTTATGTTCAAGCCCTGGGATTTTCCAGTTCCTCCATCCTCTTTAGAAGTGTAAGTCATAGTATGCCGATCTGGTAGGCTTTTCAGAACTGGGTGGTGACTGAGTCCTCCAACTTGTCCTGACAACTCGGCAGGTTGGGTACTTCTCAATAGAAACACCTACACAGCGTCACGTCTGCTACCTGCACCTGCCACAGGCAAGTGCTTCTGCCTTACAAAGACATAACTTAATGCCGGTGCAGGTCCCAGCCTGCATCCACCCCTCCTGCATCCTCTTACTCAGCCCTGTCTTGTTGTTCTCCCAGCCTCACTGTGGGACCACAAAGAAAGTAGGAAAAAGTTACTTGACCTTCTATGGTCACTCCCTTTGCCACAACTTTTTTTGCCACACAAGAGAGCATAACTTTTGCTCTGAGAGAAGAGTTGGATTGTTTCCAGCATTTGGAGATTCTGTTGGAAAAAGTAAAGACCTCCTCCCAGCTGATGTACTGGCTCACAAAAATGAGAATCTCTAACAATACTGTTTACAAGCAGCTCAAAACGTGTCCTCCACATTAGCATATCCAATTTGATTTCTGTACAGGCCCTGTATGCTGTCAGATCACGAGGGAATAGTCATATTTTATAAAGGGCCTTTTTCATAAATGCTACAATATTACTGATTACAATATGCTACAATATGCACTGATTTAGGGTTTTTCATTGTTCAAACCACTGCAAAATGAAAGCACTTTGGTAACAGTGAATCACTGAGACAAAAGTCAAAACATGATCCCTAGCTGCTCGTGATAACTCCCTGATGCATGCCCAAACAGATATATTTTGAATTCCTTCTCCTTTATCTCTATCTTCCTCTGCATCTGCTGCCAGTTACATCATCAGAATGCTTCAGTTCCTGTTTGCTCCTTCCTCTGAATGGCTGATCATCCCATGGTAGCAGTCGAACAGATCCATGAAGCCATAAATTTAGAAGCTGCTTTTACAAGTGTCTGAATGGATGAAGGGCAGTTATTATTGTCAGTGAGATACATCATGTGTCAGAGTAAAAGATCATTATTCTGCTTCTGAGGGTGCAATTAAATTAATCATGAGAAAGTGCATTGAGGGCATGACAGAAGTGCAGGATTTGTAAAAATGAATATGTAAGATCATTTTCAAAGTCAAGTTGAAGCACAAGTTTCCTACAAAGTGTTTGCCATCTTTTACTTGAAGGACATGGCAAAAATATCACTGTCACTCAGCACCGATCATTGCTCAACACTGAGTATAATTTACATGAAGACATACAAAATGTGCCATCGTATTTCATATACCAAAAACAAAAGAGATAACAATTAGGTGTCAAATAATGCTAGCATCTGAACACATGGTAGGTTTTGTGTAGCTGTATCATCATTTCGCAGCCAAGTCATTGAAATGTCAGTGTCACTTTCTTACTTAAAACATGAAGCTGTTCAGGGATAATTTCAAACATTTATAGGAGTTCATGCATTTTCAATGATGTTTTCAAAATATGGTTTAAAGTGAACTATATATTGCCAAATGAAAAGCCTGATCTAAATCAAAGCTTAATATGCAATAATGCAGTGATGTCCATGCTCTGTGGGCTGCTTTATGGGTTGTTATTTGTAGCTATTGTGTAAATGTATATATTCCTTACGGTATTAATTAAAGAAGAGGATATTTCTTAAAATCATCAAAGATTTTCTCAAAGGAAAATTCTTAAAACAGCCTTTCATTAAAGAAGAAATTAAAACCGCACATATTTAATGTTTACTTGGTAAGTGTGTAAAATCACTTGAAATTGTTGGTAAGTATGGAACATTTGGTTGATTTAAAATTTGATGTTTTTATTTGTACTTGTATGAAATAAAGGAGGCAGACTTGCTTCCATTGCAATTTTAATAGCTTAGTCTGATTTAGTCTGTTTTCATATTTTGTACATAAGTACATAAAATTGAGTTAAGTTGAGTTTTTCCTTAGTATCTGGTCTAACTTCTTTAGTAATATGAAACAGCATATGTTTTTTATCATAAACACTCATTTAATAATTACCAAATGTTGTAGTATTGTTTGAAAATGTATCTGGGGCATTGCTGAGTCCCACTTATCTGGTTTGTTTTGTAAGCTCGTGTGGGCTTAGAATATAGTGTGTACACAGTAGGGTCATTCATTCAAACCAGAGAGTATAATTTAGAGCTGTTTCTGTCAAATAATTTAGTTTGTAGCGTTGAATTGGATTTATTATGAGAAACTCCTGTTATTTTGTTCATGTCCTGGCCTAACACTGCTGTAGCCAATTTTCAGACTGAAAAAAGTCTCAGTGTCCAACCCAGTTGCTGAATATATGTATATGATGAAAAATGTTCCTGACTTGCAGCAGGTGTTTCGAGCACTCAGTCTATCATATCATTATATTTTATACTCCGCTGTCTCCTCTGAAGGATGGACAAGAAAATAGGTCAATAAGATGACCCCATAAAAAGAATAGCTGTGCTATTCTTTCTGTGCGTTATGAGAAAAATGTAGTTTGTCACTGTTTTTTCTCCCTCTGCCTTGCCTTTAAATTGCTCTTCCTCCTCCAAGACGCCTAATACCTCTGGGAGAGCGGAGAAAAAGAGGACAGCTACACCTGCGGCTGCTGAACAAGTGTATCACTGTCTGGGCGCTCTGTTCTGACTTGTCAGGCCCTCTCACCTGGAATGTGCCAATGAGACAATCAGGTGCAACAGGCGCGTGGCGGCTTGCTGCAGGGAGAGATAACCTGCTCTGAGACAGGGAGCAAAAACCTGAGAAGGACTTTCCACCCTGAGTCAACACCTTCCTAAAGCCACAAGACATGCCAATATAGAGAGGACCGTGTGACACATCACGGAAGAGCGGAGGCTGTTTTCTAAACAGCTCTTCTCCAGGAGTAATGTCTGTAGATTCATCATTGCGTAGACTTGTTTGACTATCCCAGCATGACTCACTCAAAGGGTGGAGTGCTGTGAGATTTTGTTTAGCCTGAGGGAGAGAAAATTTCATTTCTATCAAGAAAAGGTCACGAGAAATGTTCCAGCTTCACAGGAAATGCATCAACGCACATAATTGGATAACCTATCAGTTTTAGGGGTACAGTGATTGAAGTGACACTATTTGCCAGTGATATTTGGTCAGCCAGATTGAAAGTGAATGCGATATGCTCAGTGCCTGCACATGACTTTCTGTGGCAGTAGTATTAATATTTTATTAGCATGCAGTTGACAAATGTCTTGTGTTTAGATATATTGGCACAAGAGTTGTTAAACTTTAGATGCCAGTGACAGATTATACTCATGTTCAAAATCTAATTGTAACTTACCAAGAATAACACTGTTACACTGTTATTTTAATTGGCAAGTTCATGCGAAAATTTAAACCCCAAACTGATTACTTTTCAGAAAGTTCTCCTCAATGTTCAAGTCTTCCCTCTTATCAGTTATCCCACCACAATTATATGACTCAAATCTTTGGTCGTACTGTGATTATGTAGTTTTTTTTCGGTGTTTTTTATGTGAGTCATCATAACCTTTTACCTCTCGTAATTTCAGATTGATGGTTTGATAACAACAGGTTTATATGTATTATCTTGAGGCACTTTTGTAATACTGCAGGATTTTTTCCTGACTGAAGGGAATATCATTTACCACTGAAACCCAAGCAAGACGTTTTGAGGAGAAAACGACCCCTCTCAAGTGTTCATTTTTCCAGAGTGTGTGTGTTTTTGTTGTCTAGGTTTTCCTTGGTGGCAGTGAACAAAGCGTTCTACTGTGGAGTAGTTTCAGCAATCGCAGACACAGTGTCTGTACAGGGAGTTCCTGTCCCTGGCCCAAACCCACAGACCAACAGCAAAGAAGGACAAGGTCAACCATTGCTTCTGCTTTCTCTTGGCATCATTGCCGACAAACTTTACCTCACGCTCAAGCTGTATTCCTCCAGACCTCATGTCAGTGGGTTTATGTGCAGGGAGAAATGTAAAATCTAACAAATCCTTGAATATGTTTTCACTGCAGTACTTTTAAAATCAGTTTAAATAGTGCTCTTAATAGCTTTCTTTTTGTTAAATTCTCGTATCAAATCGAAACATAACAATCCACAGATAGAAAATGGAGATCAAAATGATAAACATGAACAAGGTACCACTGAAGTTTTATGAGGAATCACAAAGTAGGTCTCTATTTCAAAAGAAGATTTCAAAAGAAAGAACCTTAACTGTCATGTCTTATCTGAATTTTTGAATACGATTTTAGAACCAGCAACCAGATAACTGAAGCAACTCATGTTGGTTTGTTTACTTTAGCTTTCGTGTGGATTACTAAATGAGATGTATAATATTAATTCGGGAGCTTTTGAAGTGCTGGATAACAGATAATATTATCCTCAGTTTTTCATTCGTTTCCAATCTGGGCTTACCTAAAATAAGCTTCACAAGTGAGTCTAGCTCAGGGCATGAAACCAAACTAAGTATATTGTTTTTGATCTGCTGCGAAACTTCTGTGAATAAAAGCTTCATGATAAACAATCAGATACGACTTTTCCAGTTAAACCAAATGAGCTTGATCTCTTAGATATTTGTGAAATAACCACAACTTCCAAACTCAGCATTACATTTTTAAGGCATATCATATGGAAGGCAAGGATCCCTCCACTGTCTTGGTCACCAGGGTGATGAGTCATGCCCTGATGGTGATGATGTCGCCACAGCTTTTGTGAAAATTTTGAAACTTTATTTCACTTTTGCATAACTCCCTGTTGTTAATGTTTTAACTGATGTCGTTAACTTGTTCTCATTACATTCATTGTTTAGTCACACACTGTTTGTCATAACTCTTAATGTGAGATATGCACAAGGTCAAAACAAAGGCCCTGACATCATTCTGGGGTTAACTTATGAACATGACAAGGTCCTGATAGGATGGAGTTTATTGTTATTTTTTCATCTTCTTGTTTATGGTTGCCTGGTTAATGTAGGGAACCAAAGTGTTTTGGCCAGGTTTGGGAATCAAAATTACTTGGTTTGGTTTAAGAGAACATTGTGGTTTGGTTTGAAATACACTTGTAAATAAAGTAAATCCAACTCATTGTTTAAAATAACGATTTTATTCATGTAAAGCAGTTAAGCCGCCTAAATCTAACCAATCAGGGACTGAAAGACTGAAATATAAAGCAAATCAATCTCCAAATTGCTGTCCTGCATGTTTAAAAAACCCCAAGCTTCCCACGTAAAAGTCTTGTAGTTGTTCCCCACCGACACCTTCCTCTTTTTTCAGTCATTATACTCCCTCAACTGAAACAGGGAATTCACAAGTTTAGCATAACAAAGCTACCGACTTTCTATTAGCATTATTTCTGTCATTTCTGTCAAATGAGACTCTCATTTTGGTTTTCATGTTTAGGTTATGTTTGTTTTCAGTCCAGGTTTAGTTTTTTGTCATGCTTTAGTTTCCCTTCACTCTGTTTATTAGTTCACTCACGTCACCTGTGTTTTTTCCTCAGCTGCACTCACTCCCCAATCACTCCCAGCCCTCTATTTAGTTTCCTGCCTCCCCTGTCGTTTTTGTCGGAGCTTTGTGTTTGTTACCTGTCTTAACCTGATTCCCGTAGTTCTCCATGTTCCACGTCGTTTTTTGCAAGCAAGTATTTATTTATCCCTTGCCATGTCAAGTCTTTTTGTTTGTTGTTCATAGTTTTGATTTTTGAATCCGGCCCAGCCGCACCTTTTGTTTGTTACTTTGTTTTTTGTGAAATAAATCACCCTTTTGACTTTGAAGTCCGCATCCGTGTCCACCTTTTCCATCCACCACATCCTGACAGAAAGCTCCGACCACTATGGACGCGGCGGACTCCGACCGGTTCTGGGACCTCTATACGGACCTGTGGCGAAGCATTGACCAGGACTCTGCGTTTGCCAGGCTGCGAGCTGCTGCGGAGCTCCTGGTCTTCCTTTCGGCGAAGCTGGGGCTCCGGGAGTGGAACCACCTCCTGGAGGGTGTATGGAACCACGCCGGGACCGTGCAGCGCGATGCCTCGCTGGACGTTTTTGGCTTGGAGCCGCACGAGGTAATTGAGCTGTACGGCGACTCTCCCTCCTCTTCCTCAGACTCCCAGGACCCGCAGCCCCCGGACCCAGCAGCCACAGTGTCCAGCAACCCACCAGTCCCCGAGCTGGCCCCGGCCCCAGCCGTTCCCGAGCTGGCCCCGGCCCCAGCCGTTCCCGAGCTGGCCCCAGCCATAGAGGCCTCCGGGCCTGACCCCGAACCCGACCGAGAGGCCTCCGGGCCTGACCCCGAACCCGACCGAGAGGCCTCCGGGCCTGACCAAGAGCCTGACGGAGAGGCTACAGGGGCCGACGAAGCCTCGGAGCCCATGGGACCCCGACCCATGGACTCGCCTCTTCGGGTCCCTCCCTCCCACCCCCAGACTTTGGGGATGTCTGGGATCCATCCCTTGAAGGGGGGGCTCCCTCCCCGCCGGATGTCTGGTCAACCGTGGGATGGTCCCCGGCTCCTCCTCCCGCCACGCAGATGGAAGTCTGGGGGCCAACCAGACCACCGCCTGCTGCCACGTCATCGGGGGTCCGGGCGTCCGCCGGATCACCGCCTGCTGCCACGTCATCGGGGGTCCGGGCGTCCGCCGGATCACCGCCTGCTGCCACGTCATCGGGGGTCTGGGCGTCCGCCGGGCCGTCTCCTGCCGCCACGCAGAGGGAAGTCTGGGTGCCAACCAGACCACCGCCTGCTACTACATCATCGGGGGTCCGGGCGTTCGCCGGACCACCGCCATCTCCTGCCGCCACGTAGAGGGAAGTCTGGGTGCCAACCAGACCACCGCCTGCTGCCACGTCATTGGGGCTCCGGACGTCCGCCAGACCACTGCCTGTTCCGGCTATGCCGTCTCCGGTCTGGGCGTCCGCCAGACCACTGCCTGTTCCGGCTATGCCGTCTCCGGTCTGGGCGTCCGCCAGACCACTGCCTGTTCCTGCTATGCCGTCTCCGGTCTGGGCGTCCGCCAGACCACTGCCTGTTCCTGCTATGCCGTCTCCGGTCTGGGCGTCCGCCAGACCACTGCCTGTTCCTGCTATGCCGTCTCCGGTCTGGGCGTCTGCCAGACCACTGCCTGTTCCTGCTATGCCGTCTCCGGTCTGGGCGTCCGCCAGACCACTGCCTGTTCCTGCTATGCCGTCTCCGGTCTGGGCGTCCGCCAGACCACTGCCTGTTCCTGCTATGCCGTCTCCGGTCTGGGCGTCCGCCAGACCATCGCCTCCTGCTGCCCGAAGCCGGTACCACATGGCCGTCTTTGGTCTCCCGCCTGGCCGGCTTCGACCCCCTCCCTCCCACCCTTGGACTGTGAAGGGTTGTCTGGGATCCACCCTTTGAGGGGGGGGCTCTGTCACGCCCAGAGACTCTCATTTTGGTTTTCATGTTTAGGTTATGTTTGTTTTCAGTCCAGGTTTAGTTTTTTGTCATGCTTTAGTTTCCCTTCACTCTGTTTATTAGTTCACTCACGTCACCTGTGTTTTCCTCAGCTGCACTCACTCCCCAATCACTCCCAGCCCTCTATTTAGTTTCCTGCCTCCCCTGTCGTTTTTGTCGGAGCTTTGTGTTTGTTACCTGTCTTAACCTGATTCCCGTAGTTCTCCATGTTCCACGTCGTTTTTTGCAAGCATTTATTTATCCCTTGCCATGTCAAGTCTTTTTGTTTGTTGTTCATAGTTTTGATTTTTTTTTTTTAATCCGGCCCAGCCGCGCCTTTTGTTTGTTACTTTGTTTTTTGTGAAATAAATCACCCTTTTGACTTTGAAGTCCGCATCCGTGTCCACCTTTTCCATCCACCACATCCTGACAATTTCCATGTCAGACATCTTTTTAAAAAATGTTGTGTGTCACTATAATGTGATCAACTTTAAAATAAGTTGAGGCTATTTCATGTAATTCTTTAAGACTACACTTAACAAAATTTACTTGAACAAAATTTATTACCAGCAGCCAGCTAGCTCAGCTTAACGTTAAGACTGTAAACAGAGGGAAACCATTGACATGGCTCTGCCCAGTGGTAACAAAATCCAACCTTAACTGTGCCAAAAGTTAACCACACATTTAATTTCTTGAAAATACAAACTGTGACAAGTAGCTATGATGAATGTGGTACACTTTGGCTCGTATGTCGAGCTGAGCTGTCTGCTAAGCGTAGCATTATATTTAGACACAGGAGTGGGATAAATCTTCTTGTAAAACTCTTGTGACGTTAAAAAGAAAATCTTTTCATAAGAAAAAATAGAATATTGAATATTAATTTTCTCTAAACTTGATTAAGTGTCAAACGTAACAGAAATTATTGAAAGTACAGCATAGAGCACATACTGCATAGATGTGCAGTCAATATTGTATATACTAAACGTTTCATCAAAAAAAAAAAAAAATCAATCTGGTGTACTAAAATCAAAACTATTCCTTTAGCTTTTAAGACTTTACAGAACAAAGTGCAGCCTGTATGTTCTCTGTGTTTTCTCTCCCTCTGTAGCTTCTTCAATAGCTGCTGGTCTGTTCCAGCCAATCCATTTCCCAGCAGATCATAAACAAAAGATCTAACTGAGATGTCTGGTAAAAAGAAAAATGTAAAGAGTGTACCACTGAGAAGATCCAGGTTCTTTTAGTGACTTAAAAGTAAGGTAATGAGTCCATTTTTTAAATGTTTCACAGTCCACATCATTTTAACTCTTTGCTTGGGCAACCAAAGATTACAAGACAATTATCAGAGGCAGGAATTCCAGACTGTGCTGCTGCACATGATAAGAAAAGCTCAGCAGTTGCGGAAGATAAAAGCAGAGACACTCACCAATGAAAACACCACAAAAACTTATCAGATTGCAATAGACTTTGTAGATCCTCCCTAATCTGCGTGTTTTTTCTTTGAAAAAGCTTTCACTGTCACATTAACTCCCTGCCATATTTGATTTGTCACTCTGGTCTGTGCGGGAATCCACACTGCTGTTAAAATAAAGCTTTCACTCATAAACAGATAAACAGCAATTGATTTCCTTTTTTTTTTCTTCCGCATTAGGTACTTCAGGGCTGTTCAAAACATGCAGGCTTATATTTTTTCTAGAAGTGAGAACAGCCTAAATTCACTGTAGAAAATTAAAACACAGAGTCATAAGATAAATATCCTGATTATACCCAGATGTTTTAAGAATAAGAAAAGAGACAACATCATCTATTGTCAGCACAAGGGGCACAGAGTTTCACAACTCTGTAAGGAGTTTAAATGATGAACACGATGCGCACATACTTCTCACAGGATATTACACATGACTATATAGTCATTTTTCCATGGTGCTGGTGTGACAAAGCACTTACACATCCTTACTTTCAACAGCACTGGGGGAATATCTGGCCTTTTGCAATGCTACAGTGTCCAGCGTCATTTTAGGTCCAGATTACAGTCCACAGAGCACACGCTGGATCTGTGAGGTTTGTCCTCCACAAGACTTCAGTTGCAGTATGTGGAATCTAACCTCTGACCTTATGCTAGGACTGACATCTTCAACATGTTTGAAGTCAGAGAAGCACGATTTTGAAATACAATATATGATGTGTGCCAAAACTGGCATCATAGGTGATGGCATTTATAACTAGACTAATATGCATGCTATATTTTTCAAATACTCTGAAGGCTGACACGGTTAAGTAGTATTCTAAGAGCTACAAAAATCAAGTTAAGAATACTGAGCATGCTGACAGAACTGAAGTGTAATTATCATATAACGTTCAAAAGTGACCTGACAGAGGTGTCAGTGGTGTTTCTGGAATAATGGGAATAGATCTAGCTTGTTTTTGAGTCCTTTATTGCAGTCAAAGCAGCTGAAATATGGCATAAAACCAGCAATTCATTATGTGGTAACATGTGGACTGAGGACTTTTGTCATGAAACTCCCAATACTGTGTAATTACCAATAAACTGTGCTTTGTGAAAGACTGGAGGATACATTTGCATACATTCTGTATTTATTTTTGTTGTCAACCAATTCAAACAATGTTTTTCCACAAAAACTAATAAGAAATATCACTTTTCCTTCATTACACTGGACATGGGCAATTCTATCTCACACACATTTATCAAACAAACAGGAAAAAAGCATCAGTCCTGCATCAATCTGCAAATCAAAATAGTCCCCAACAGATCAACTTTTAAACCTATCTTCAAAAAAAATCGACAGTTTTCAAATGTTTTGGGCTATTGGTTAGCCTGCTTTAAATAATTAAAGTCCACAAATCTGTACTCCTGCATCGTCTGGACTTACGTTTTAGAGACACATAAACTTGTTTGTGCTTTTTAGCTTCAGTGTGAAAAGTTGACAAGATCAGACATCCGACATTTTTTAAAAACATTTAGTTTTAAAAAACTGATAAAAAAAAGAAGAGAGAAATCTGAAACATTTAACATATTTTGAGACCTTTGGACTGAGCTGTTTGCTGTCTTTATGAAGTTAAGTTATAGAATAGTGTCTTTATATCTAACATAGAAATCATTATCATGAAAATGTTTAACAATTTCACAGGCTTCATCAGCCGAAGTGACAGAACACTGGTAATATTTAATAAATTAAACTATATATAAGTTAAACTCCTGGGACATAAGGAACAGAAAATGCATCATTCTACATTAATATTACCAAAACAACAATTTCAAGTCATTCCAACTTTGAATTATGTAATGAAAATTGTACCTTCAGATGTAATGCTTTGCTTTACAAGTCTTTGATGTAATACCCGTCTGAATAAAAAGCACAACAGGGCCGCACTTCATGATAATAACAATACAATTATATGACATTATTGGCCATTGCTGCCTATTTGATCAAATTGTGCCCATGCAATCAGACCCCCTCCCCTAGGAGCTGTTGTCTACACCACATCCGAGTGAGTAATAGCAGCACCAGACACTGATGTACTCTGGGCTACTTCCCCACACCTACCCCACCGTGTCATCACAGTCAGGGCTTCTCGCTGTGCTGTAATTACCTCAGGCTGACACACACAACAAGGGAGATGCCTTCAAGTAAACAAAGTCCAGATTTTGGCCCAGCTTACTTCAAAGCTGGCGTATGCTGATAACCAAGCAAACCCTGGAGAGCCCCACTGTCCCCTCCCACGGAGAGGGAGGCCAGGCCTTGCAGGGCGCCGATAGCGGCGGTGATGTGAGAGGGAGAGGAGGTGTGAAGTGGCTTTTGACAGTACAGCACCTGCTGCGTTTTCACTACAGGGCAGCTCCTTGCCATTTGTCTCGAGTGACCGGTTAGCTCATTCTGCGGGATTAGAGCTGGGGGGAAGGTCAACCAGGAGGCATGTTGATGGGGAAGGCTGGTGTTGAGAGAGGTGGGGGGATGTTGTTGTGATCGGACACACCTTCTTTCATGCCAGTGGAACATTCCAGCTGTCGGTGGCAACTAACACTGCTGTTGTTGGATGATGACGTGTGTGCCCCTACAGGCCCTTGATTCATATCCATTCCTCTGCCGCATGGCATGTCTCATATTGACGCTATCCTCAGTGATCTCAAGCCAGTTTTTTTTTTTTATTGTTTCTTCACACACACACAAGCCTAAATTAGTTTTAATTTGAACATTGTAAGGATTACCTCCTAATGCAATCCAAATGCTTCATGTTTCCTTTAAAGGCACGCCTTAACCCACATCATTCAGTGTCTTCTCTGTCTCTTATCAGCTGTGGTTTTCTCTGTGGCTCATGACACAGCTGGATCAGGTCTCCTGTGATCAGTCCGCTGGAATGAAAGCACTGGTGCAGACCAGACTATCTCCGAAAATACTCAAAAGACTGTGGTGAAGGCAGAGGAATGTACCAGTGACAGAGGATATTTATGGCAGGGATGACTGTGTCTACTAGCTTGGAAAGACAAACAATCTGTTTCTCGAAGGAGGATTGTAATATTGATGCACTGTTTATAAGACTCATAATTGCAAAAAATCACTGCATACAAATATTCAGCTGCCTGCTGGGTTATGTTTGAAATCTTAGAATGCTGAAAAGTTTCCGATCTACTTTGAAAAACAAGAAAATAGCGAAAGCAAATCTTGCTCAACATAAACTAAAAAATCAGGCTCCAGCCAAAAACACTACTCATATTGGAATTGTTTTTTAAAAACAATTCATGTTGTACTGCTTAGTTGGTTCTTATGCAGATCCTTTTTTTTGGTGCAAATCAGAGTGTTAAAGCAAACTCCATTCATCACTTTGTTTCCCTTGACCTACTGTGAAACTACAGTGACGTATTAGCACTTTTGTAAATATAGGGTAAGTAAAGCTGCCCCATTGGATCTTCACAAAATAAAATTTCTTTCACAGCTGAAACAAAAGAAGACATATTATGTACTTTCTTCGAAACAACTTTAAAGGATGGCCATAAACAGAATGATCTATTATGTGCTAAACCTTTTGTAACTTTGGCCCTGGTTCAAATTGTAAAAAGCTTTGACGTCTTTGCTCATCAGCTCACTGATAACGGGCACAAAGACCAAATGATCCCCTCAACTGGAAATTGGAAGTATTCAGTAATTGCTTGGAATAAAATACCAATTATATTATTCATTTGATAGATGAATAGAAATACATTTATAAGAAACTCATTTATTTACTGATTATTTTTAATAGATTTGTGCATCTTGGTTTGATTAGGGTCAAAAAGCACTGCAAAACAAATATGTGATGCTAATCATCTGAAGATGTTTCTATAAACATTACCTTGGTTTGTACATTATATTTAAATCATAGTTTTGAAAAGTAACCTTGGAAATGTACAGATACCTGAAAACTGTTATAACACAAGTTGGTCTAATGGCAAAATGTGAAATAGTCACAATAATCAAACATTAGTATTTGTGCTGAAGAACATGGACTGTGCTGGGCATGAAATCCCACGAAAAATCATGCCCAGCATGGCTTTCCAAGTAATGTTTTTAAGCAGGGGTTATCATTTTTATGTCCTTGTGTGCCTTTTGCAAAGGTGGCAGGACTCTTCATTGATTGAGCCAGAAACTGTTAACTCAATCCATGATTAATATTATTCCAATGCCATTTTAATGATTTGGTTTGTGTTTGCTGGAACCGAATGTATGAAATGGCAAGGACCAAACTAACTGCTTATAGGGATTAATAAAGTTATTCAAATCTCATTCTGAATGACTCCTAACCATGTAGTTTTACGGTCTAAACCTAAACACATTGCTCTTTATTCTAAAACCTAACCAAATAGCATCTGAGAGCAGACGTAAAGAGAAAGTGAAAAAAACTTTTTCTCCTGTTGAAACTTGATAATCATTCATTTCATGACAGTTTCATGAAATACTCAGAGGATGTTGTCCTCTGTGCAGTAATTTTGTAGCAAAAAAGAGAGAAAAACAGGATATGACAGAATATCCGCGGACAGGCATAAGTAGATTGATGTTTGTAGCAATTTCATAAACTTCTGTGGGACTGTATACAGTCCAATACTACAGTCCAATAATGTTCAGTTGCTATGGTAGCTGTGAAAGCTCAATGCACTGCAAAAGCCACAGCACAAATGTAAAAGCCACAGCAGTCATTACTGAAGTCATAAAGATGTTACCAATGGGAAATGTTCACAGTATGACCAAACCCAAATAATGTATTAACAGGAGCAAAAATATCAGCGTGTTACACGGAAATTTTCTCTGTGCTCTGACTGGAGCCAGAAAAAAAGTGAAAACTTACAAAGCAACTTAACTCGTGTAACATTTGCAGTGAAATGATGGGACAAAATTCAATTTGATAATCAAACAGGCAATAACCCTACCTCGGGTAAATAAATACTTATTTTTGGTTAAGTCATTATATCCACATTTACAAGTGCATTCAGCAATGCTAAACACAACCTTGCTATTGTTTTCTTGCGCTTTCCAAAACCAACAACTTATCAGAATTGCCGTAGCATACTACAAAATAGATAATCTGTTGGCGTGTTGTGAGTTGGCTTCTATTGTTGTATTTGTGTCATGGCTTTTGAATTTGTTTTGTGGTTTTACATTCGTGTTGCAGAATTATTATGGCTTTTGCAGTGCAGTAAGCTCTCACGATCACCATAATCAGGTGGTGTCATCAGTATTGATTTATCTCTATCTTTCAACACTGTTGTCTTTTATCAGTTGCAAGAAAGTAAGGTCAATAGTTTTTGATTTGAGTATGAAAATAAAAAGAAAGAAGAATAGTTCACGTGGAATACAGCATTCAAAATGAACCAAACACTACAACAAAACAGACAGTTAAACATGAAAACATTTCATGTCAGGTATTAGCTTGCTACTCTATAGTGCCACACTACATCGAATTACAACTTCCAGGGGATTATTTAATGTAGTGCAGCCAAGATTATGGAGCAGTGCAGATATAGGTTATCTACACTTTTTTACCCCACTAAGATCCCTGTAGAGCAAGGGAGTGCTACTCATCCCCAGTGCAGCTACTACAGAGGCTCATGTCCTGTTGAGGCTTGTCAGCAGAATACAATACCCAGAGACTGAATAATGTGGCCGGGAGCTAGTTTATTCAAGCACCTTTTGTTTGCACTCCTTGCTCACCTTTTCCCTCCACTGATGATCAGATAACCAGCTAAAAGAAGGGGGAAAAAAGCCACTGGCTCTTTGCAGAGAGTGTCACATTGGAAAATATAGATGGAGTTCACACTGTCATTCTTTGGGGCTAAAACTTCCATCTAAGAAGTCCATAAGAGCATATTCAAGCCCTAAGTCTAATGTTGACAACGCCTAACGCCACTCACAGGTCCAATGTCATGCCAAACTACAAGGCAGCAGAGGATTCACTCACTGTATTTACCAGTGAGTAAAGAGAGGTCTGGCAGTGATGTGTGTGTTCCTGATCAGCTGCTCTGTGACACTGCTACCTTGAGCTCTGCATGCACATATACTGTAGATAACAAGAATGTTTGAACAATCGACATGGAGGCTAGGCTAATAAGCGTTTCCAAAGATCAGTGCATTATGAACGAGGCTAAAGTGTAGTTAAATCTACATTACACTATACTAAGGCATGAAGATTTTAATAATGTCTATATCCATAAAAATAGTAAAAAAGATTTTTAGAGATGGAATTGATCTCTGAAAATCTAGCCAGTCAGCCATAAATATGAAGGCAACTGAGTTTGTCATTATCAAGTCGGAGAGAGGAGTTGTTTGACTTTCCTTAAGAGTTTGTTATAGCAACATTGCTAGATGGGACCTAGTAACATAAAAGTACCAGGTTCAACATGGTAAAAGTGAACTGAAAGGCATACTCAGTAGAAGTGGGTCTTTTTTGTCTAATCACCTCCTTTTTAGTGCAACATGGTTTCCGTAACCATCACTTTTTTCGTTGAAGCCAAGTGTTTTTTTTTTCACTACACGTTAGCCAAATGAATTGAAAAAGACAATTGAATGTTCACCACAGCGTTTTAGCAGTGTTAGTGTTTAATAAGCCTAAACATTTAGAAAAGTGATTCAATCCATCACCAGTTTATTTTCCACATCACAGCATGCTTGTTGTACTGATTTTGAATTTTCGCAATATGACAAGTTGTAATGAAACCCTGGAATTATATCTTAGTTGACTTAGTGTCCAATGAAAATATTGTATGTAAACCAGGGCTTTCTTTCACATATTATATTTTGTGCTGGGTGCTCATACATCTGAGGGTAGGTAAATGGTTGGCAATCACAGGATTGTTATGAATATCTTAGATAAGCTTACATTCTCATCTTTGTAAATTCTTGTTGATTAATAATTAGATAACCCAACAATACATCTACAGTAAACATAATGTACAAGACATAAGTGACAGCCAGCTTAGTCTGTGACAGTGACTGGTATTCATAAAATTGTTGCTTGGACTGTGTACTGATCCCCTCAAAATATAGAACAAATTCTATCATTATTTTAATTAATTTATCTATTTTTTTTAATCTTGGTTCAGCCAAATTTACCAGGATTTTTGCCGCCTAGATGAGCATACACCTCTGTGACGACACACAAACCCATTACAGCAACCCATCGATTGATGTAGCCATTAATGCTGCATATGTTAATGTCTAAAGGGCTTTAGCTTAGTCTGGTATAAATACTAAGAATAGCTAGACTAAGCTAGCTTGACAATACTTGTAAATTTGCCTTTCACCATCTCTAAAGCTCACTTTAGTATTCATTATAATCTGTTTATTCTACACAAAAAAAATTGTAAAACCAGAATGGGAGATCCAGGACTACTAGGGCTAGAGCAGTTACTTCCTGGAGTCTTGTCATCTCTTAAGTCTTTTCGAGCAAAATGGTTCCAGTTCTGGTTCAGCACTGTGTGAGAGTCAGTTACTCTCTATAAAAAAAGGAGCCAAAAGCAGTTTCTATTTTCCACAGCCAGAGAGACACCACAGAGCCAGATCATTACACAGCTTTAAACATCTTCCAATATATCATTCAGTCTTTGGAAATATAAGTCGGCATTGCAAGGAACATTCACAAATTCTGAGTGTTGTTTACAAGGAGGTTTGTCAACTAAACTGGGGATATCAAGACATTGGCTTTCAAGGAAATAAGAAAAAAAAATCAGTGTACATGAACTGTCTTCCTGCAGTATGGTCCTCCACAGATATTCAAAATACAGTAGAGGGTTTTCAAATATTGTTTTTGAACACCGCTGCAAGCATGATTTATACAAGTTGTTTGGACTGGGATGTATTAATTAACTGGTGATGTTAAAACACTTAACAATACATGTAGCTTTAAACAATGTTTATAAATTCAGCAGGGAACGGCAATTATGAATATCTTCCAATGTAACACATTCACAAACTTGCTGGTAACATTGAAACATTAAATGTTAGGAAAATAAGAGCAATACTGCGCATGTGCTTACACTGCTGCTTCAATTTTCACATCCTTATTGAAGCTCAGTTTTTATAGTTCTGTCCTGAATCAAGCCGAGTAGATGGTACACTGCCTCTGGCTTTTTTTATGTTTTAATTGGACTGGTTGGTCTAAATAACTTCGACCCCAGCCCCCGACATAGGTAATTTATTGCCTTGGCCCATTAAAGATAGATGCTACTGTAGCCCCAAGTTTTGGGGCTGGAGCAACTGCTTCGATAGTTGAAAAAGAAAGAGACGGTTCTAAATTAGGGACTGTCTCAGAACAATCACTGGAACAGCTATGGTGGGAAAACCCCCTGTTTGAGCTTTCTAGTCAACCAGTTCAGACTTCAGCATAGGTCTTTACTGCACCCATCCAAGAAACAGTCCAGTAAATAATCCCTGAGTGAGCTTTAGAAGTGTTGGTATGTGGATTTTGTTACATTTGGACAGCCAGGCTAGCTGTTTCATGGTTTCCATTCATTATGTTAAGCTATGCTAACTGGCAGCTTTTCGCTCCATATTTATTGTATAGTCAAAAAAGTCTTTGTGACCATCTTGTGAGCAGGGCAAATAGATGTAGCTCCCTTAACAGCTTCATTAAAACTTATAAAACTACAAGATTACATCTCATGAAATGCATTTTCAAACATTCAAAAATACCTTCTTCTCCACTTTCAGCTCACACAGCAAAATAAATGGCATGACGTTTCCTTAGCCTCTCTCTGCTGACAGCATCTCTGTTGTGTTGTGCTGTTTTGTTGACGCTGTACATGCTGTTGCCGTGGAGTGTAAAACCACTTAGAAACGGCTGGTGGCCAGACTGCTTTCCCCAGCCCTGATTCATCATAATTAGGTCACTGGCTCAGTCTGTTGGCCTCTTAGGGATCATCTCAGACTCATACTTTTACATACACTGCTGTTCCCTGCCACCAGTACTCAGAGATTATCAGCTATAAAAATAATACACCATGAATGTGCAGTAATCTCGCACATATTTACTGAAACCTTCTTTATATTACAGTTGACTTCTCTGTATGTTCGTGTGAATCCATTTACAACTCATCCACTGTTTAGGCACCTTTTGTAAGACTGTATGGATTTGAAAAGTGAAATTGGTTTTGGATTATAACTGAAACCGAAATCAACTCTTCAGTGGACTTCATGATACATGGCCCATGATATTTTTTATATTCACAGCATGTAACGGACACACAAGAAGGTTGTTAAGTAGAATAAATGACTTGAGACACAGCCACACAATTAGAAACAAATTCCATTTTCCATTTGTCTTCTGAAGTCTTTCTCTTTTGTAGTTTCTCCAACTTATTTAGATACGAGGGAACGCAGTCAAAGTTTGACTGGATCCAAATGGCTGGTAAATATGCAATTGGCTTAGACCTGCCTATTGTTAATTTGCTGCTCAGAGCAGAGTTTCGCTGTAAAGTAGGTATAATCACATCCAAAAGTGGAGATCCAGCATTTTGCCAGCCTGGAGGATTCACAAGCTGGATGAAGTTACCTTAAAGATCCTGAGGGACAAACACCCACACATGTGTCTAAAGTAAACATTTGGCAACTAAGCTTAGTTAGAGCTGAAGCTTAGTGTTTCACAAAGCCTCCATGTTGTTCTCCAGATTTAAATTTCACAAACCTTTCAGGGTGTCACTTCATGTTTTTGGGTGGGGGGCATGTAAAGTTCAAATGAAAAAACCTTCAACTATTTACATGCAGTTTTAGGTGATATAATGGGGGTTCAGTATGA
Organism: Odontesthes bonariensis; assembly: GCF_027942865.1. NCBI lineage: Eukaryota > Metazoa > Chordata > Actinopteri > Atheriniformes > Atherinopsidae > Odontesthes > Odontesthes bonariensis. Next base: position 17,698,658 of record NC_134519.1, on the reverse strand, counting down.
GGTCAGAAAAATAACAGTAGAAAGATAATTATATAACAGTTTATAAGAGGAGCATGACCCACTCTTCCAGAGAGTTCAAAGTATGAATATACTCAGCATGAAATGTAGAACAACTTTAACCACAGCACGAACACTCAACATACGCATCACATCCATTTCAGGGCAGTCCATATCCACTATGATTGCGCTGACATTAAACAAACTTAACCTGAATTGCTGAGCAGTTTAAGATGTCATGTTTTACTTCATTTGGTACCAGAATGCGGAATGTCACCTTCTCTTAAGCGCATTTTTACCTGGTTTAGCCCAGGCAAATCATAATATGAGACAGATTTCATATGGTCACTGTTCAGACGAGTACTGCTCGGACAACTCATGATCAACCTAGATGACTTCGTCTGATATGGAGCAGTCATTTTTGACATGTATGGCGCAAACGGAACCACTTATTTAGCTGTATCAAAGGCAAACCATTACATTACATACCTTTCGTGTCTCTGGCTTGTTGAAGGTCTCTCCGAATGCATCCTGAAACATTTTGACCTTAAAAATGTCTTAAAATATTTTATATATTTTTATGCATCTCTGTCAGATCTGCTCTCTCCCATGTTTGTTTTGTTCACCTGAGTTTAATGAGCTGAAAAGACAGAAGGCATGTGTACCTTAATCACCCGCCTCGCACATGTACCTCGTTTTCTCACTTCTTTGTTGGACTGTCTATCTTCACATTCTCCTTTGTCAAGTTTCCTTGCAACTCTTTAAATTCTTTTGAATTTCTTGTGTTCTCTTGCTCCTCATGTTTTCTATTTACCTTGAGTGTGTCTTTGTTTGGATTTTGGACTTGGCCTTTTGTCAACCCCCTGCCTCTTTTGTGTGATCCATTGTTAAATAAACTATGGATTTTGCACTGATTCTGTTCTGGTGTTTTGTGTCCGAATCCTCACTCCCGAGAAGTTATCACAGGCAATCAAAACATCAACTGTAAGGTTCCGGACTTATTTTTACTTGTGTATTCGTCTGGAGATGTGACAAAATAGAAACAACAGAAGGAATAGTATTAACATTAGCCTTACTGTGGGTGACAAAGGGTAATAAATCAAACCTACTTTTAGAAGTGAAAGTAAAATGCCTTGTTATATTGACTCTGTATCCTTTATGTCACAGAAAGACATACCACAGTAGTTTATGTGTGAGAAACTGTTACGGTACCTTTTCCAGTTCCCTGAAACACAATTGAAAATACACTGGTTTCTTTGGACTCATTTTAGCCTGGCTCACTGTGTTCTACTTGTGACAGGGTAAGATGTTGAGGTGCCATTCATGAGCAGGCACTTGATTTCCAAAGCAGCCGTGAACAAAATGAACTTCTAATACCATTATGACACAGCCTGAGGTTATCGTGACACCTTAACACTATTATGGGTTAGGGTTAGGGTTAACTCATTGCCTGTAGTATTTTCCTTACAGGAGTTACAAAGACATGCAGACTCTTTACTCACACACTGAAAACGGATTTATCCGATGAACTACGTCACACCAGCATGATTAACCTTAATATGCATTTTTATGTAGTTATAGCATTTTGCTTGTTTTAAAATTCCTATTCTGCAAATAAACCACTGTCGTTTTTGGTAAGGTAATAATTGTCTCTTGTGCAAAACAGTCTCTCTTGTGTAAATGGCACCTATGCCTATCTTCTGCTGTTCTTCTTCTCCTTTTTCATAAAGGGTAAAGATCTATGAGTGCCTGAAATTCAAAATTATAAGCAAGTACTGACAAAACACAAAGGAATATATGAACACGAACTTCTGATGGATATGAAAACATCCTCTGAGTGAAATATGTTGTGTTTTTGAAAGAAGATAAATATTCAAAATCATTCTTTTAAAAGAGCTCCTGCTGTTGTCAATAATGAAAATGCTGTTCTAGGTATGAACAGAATAAGAAAAACATGATCTTTTTTAGTGATGAAACAAGTTAGGCGGCACACATATAAGGGTGAAATGTGGTGATGTTCTTCAGCGGGAAAGTAAACAAGCTTCTATCAACTCTTTTAAACCAGAACATTTTACCTTGTTATTCCTGCAACAATAGGATTTACCTCAATTTTTTCACTTGTCTGTTTATTGGTAGATAGGACCTTGGGATCTGTTTCCATTTTGCTTCTGTAGATGGTTGACTTATAAAATCAGAAGGAAACTTTATCTGCCGAGGAAGCTATAGTCAAAGGAACCTAAATTAAGTCTAGTGTTAGGGTAATTTTTTTCCTAAGTTAGCAAATAGCTTTAATTTTTTATTTAACAGCACAGCTGATTTCTTATTACTGATCTCTAGATCCAAGTGGTTAGGCATGCTGTAACGTTCAAAGTGACAAATCTTATATGTGACTGTATTTCAGGCACGTTAACTTCTATTGACCACTCCATATTGACTTAATGTGTTGGCATGCAAATACTTTCATATATTTCATAGAATACAACTCAATAGGGTTGATGAGAATGGCCTTAGTGTAACAGGTACTTGGTCAAATGTATACATTTGTCACATTTGTAAAGCCTGAGACTTATAACAGGGCAAAATTATATCATTAGTTATTACAATTCATCACAAAAGGGCAAATCATTTATTAAAATTAATCAAGAAGTAATCAAGAAATGTAACTCAAAACCACAAATGTCAACCCTTGGGTAATGCTGCAAATCAAGATTTAGTGAGGCAACAACGACAGCAGGATTAATCCAATGGTGACCATAACGCGACACTTGTGCTAAAACCTCTGCAGACGTATCCTGACTTTGAAAGTCAGGGAATTATTACGATTTAAGATTTAAAAAAAAAGAGATGGTTTTCAATCTGTGAAACTAAAGTTTGAGTTTGAGGTGAATCAGTCAAGCACATGATAGGTAATACCACCCAGCGCTTACAGCGTTAAAATTAAAATTGGATGATCAGCGGTGTCAAAGGCAGCTCTGAGGTCTGAAAGGATTAAAAATGAGCAATTTGCTGTACTCGCTTTTCAAAGAATGTCATCATCATTATTCATATTAAAAGCAGGTTCCCCCCACTTCGTGTGCCAGCATATTCACATCAAACCAGCTGTCTCCTGCACCACTTTGTGAAACTGACAACATTAAAAGGGCTGTCAGAATATTATTTCATACATCCCATTGCTGTCCTACAGTACCACATCCTAAGATATATTTGAAAAGACATTACATGCCTGGATATTCTCTACACCTGTGAGATGTGAGGGAGAGGGACACAACTCTGGATAGCTACAGGATGACAGAGACAGCATCTAAATTAAGAAATATCATCGTAGTTACTTATTAAGGATCACACATAACACAGCACAGGTCAACGGAAGAATCTAATTCTACAGATATAAATGCTTTATTTCAGCTTTTCAAAAACTTTAGGTCCTGCCTCACAATACCCATAACTACTAAATCAATCATTCAATTAAAGTATGATGTAATTATGTGATTATGCATGAGGGTAATAAGGGAAGATGAAGGAGAAAAAGGAACAGAGTAAGGATGGTCATATATAGATAAAAACAGATATTTTACTAATTTAAATGGAAAATTCATGAAGAGAACAAACTTTGGTGTTCTATGAGAATAAAGTGGTACATTGGTAAAAACAACACTGATCCACATTGCTTTACTTTGTAGGGTTGGATAATCTCATAATACATGTCTTATGCCTGCATATTACCTAATCATATTATCTGACAATAAGAAATATTGTGATTTTAACCTGGAATTACAATATTGATACACTGTAAAAATTCAGATCTTAAAGGGACACTGCTGAGAGCTGGGTCTGTTCAGCGGAAAACAACACAACCACATAGTGATTTGTATGAGGTGATGATAGAGCCATATTGTTGTACCTCCTCTCTGACATGTATGTGTGGCATTCCCTGGTCACTCATGGCATCTGCAGTGTGATGAAGTTCATGCAGCCGAGCAAAGTCTGGTAAAGTGAAGCACTACAACTGCTGTGTTTCCTTGTAAATGTGTGTACGTAATATCAAATAATTTCACAAAGCTTTATTCTGCATGTTTTGTAAACCAGGCATTTAATGCATACTAACTAGCTTTTTAGAGTGATGGCTTTTATAGCTTTCATTCATGGCATTTGCTGTGGTGAAATCAATTTTGATTCTCTACTTAAATACATTCAATTACTGATACATATATTGTATTTATGTCAGTGTAGTTACGCTGAAGTAGACACAAAAAGTGCTATGAAGCATGGAACAACTAGTCAACTTCATTGTGTTGTTTTCAGATCAGGACTGAATGAATTAGTAACTACATCCTTTGCTTGCTTTCTGTGATTTTAAAACATATTTAATGGTTTGTATGGTTAAGTTGCACACAGAGAAAGATTTACAGTCAAATACTTAGGCTGTTATAACAGAGAAAGTCACCTTTCACTCCGTCAAATCATCTGTAATCACAAAGGGCCATGTTGTTTACAGAGATCATCTTCTAAAGTTGTGGTCATGGGGTTTTTGTGGGCCGAGCAAGAGGGAGGAAATACAATCAAGTAAATATGATCACAGGATTCTTTGACAGCTGACCTCTTCTCAACAAGAAAGCAACAAAAAAAGACTGCAGAACTATTGATTAAACAAACAAAGCATTGCCTGTCTCCGCTGGAATCCTCACTTTGGTGCTCTTAATGACAGGCCTAAGAAAAACCATTTCTGACCTACATGGAGGGTCAGCCACCATCTCTCTGTACACGACTGCAGCCTGCCACTCATCGCACAGCCAGTGCCTTATATATTCTATCTTTAAAGCAGTTTCTTTAAAGAGGACTTTTTGCCCCTTTATATGATCTTGTTTACTCATCAATACATTAGTCTAAATGACACGGCAGAAATGAAAAAACCTTTAAGACAACAGAAAAGTGAGAGAATAGTCTTTAATAACATGCAGGCATTCAATAAACTGGCTAACATTTGGCTGTAAAGGGGTAAAGGGGATACACAATAATTTCCCTTCTGGTGTGGTGTAAAATAGAAAAGCTGGGGATTACTACCCAGCTAAGACAGTGAGACCTTAGAGAACGCCCCTAATTTAATTTTTTCCATTTGATGGTCATAGAGAAATCTTATTCCCTGATTCACCATAAAGTCAGCAGGTTTCAGGGAGTCATGTTCTGCTTTAAATCCAGCAATCGGTTCTTTGAGGCTGGCTCTTTATGTCGCCCTGGGCACATAAATGGGCACACTGAGGACATTTATCTAACAAGTGGTATAATGTATGTGATTTAAATGATATTGTTAATTCAGCCTTTAATAACAGTCAGAAATCAAGATGATGGGCTTCCAAATTAAATGAATAGACAGATAAAGAGGGAGATGTTAATTTACGCAAGGACTGCAAGGATTAGTTCATGAATCAATTACTACTGATCATTTTTTTATATGCAGTGACTTTAGTGATTTTAAAGGAAGAAATGCCAAAGATTTTCTGGTCTTTGCTTGTTAAATGGGATCGTTTCATGCCTTTCTTTGTCATATATGAACGTATTCCAAATGTAATTGGGTTTGAGGCTCTCTTTTAACAAAACAAGCCATTTAGATGCATCACACCTTGGGCTAAGGGGATTTTTTTTTTTTAAAAAGGAAGATTAATTACTGAGCTAAACTCTCATTAAATTGATTTCATAATTAAATGGTTATCGCTGTAATTTTCTACAAACAGAACTGTAGCATGGCACTAAATATGTTAAATTACTTCATGTCTGAGAAAACAGATGATATGTAAACTTACATTCATGACAATTCAAAGCCAAAACAAAATGAAAGAAAACCATGTTTCATTTTGATTCAATATGATCATTCAAGCCTCAGATATGTTCAGTCTAGTTTTCTTTCTTAGGAATTCAATTTACCTGTATCTCAATCACACTTCAGCACACAGATTCTTTCTAATTTGTTTCCAAAAACACCCACAGTGCAGGCTATACCTGGATGTGGCTCCTAAAGATTTTAACGCAACAGTGCGACTAGTAACACTTCTCACCTAGCAAATATTGAATCTCACATTCTTTAACACATCCTCTAATAGGTATATGTTTTAAGAGAAATGAGTTCCCGCTCCATCTCCTCCTTATCTCATCCCACTACAGACGCAACAGCTAAATCAAATACTCATGTTGGCAGGTGGGGGTGGGGGGTGAGAGGGGTTAACATGTTGTTGTTATCTGAACAGTCAGTCATGCAGGTAATTGTTTTTGTAAAGAGAAAATCTTGCAAGATTATGAAGTTAATTGGCATCGTGCATTTATATTTTTCTCCCTCACTTACGACACTGTAATAAAGTGCTAGTAATTCAAGGAAAGATATTAGATCCTCCAATGTGAGGACAGATAGTGTTTGTGAGAGTTTAAAGTGCCCCCGTGATAGCACTTTACTTTTATGATTTGAATAATACAACCTGCTGCTTGTGTAATTTCCACATTAAGTCATGACTGTAGTGCCACTAAATTTTCAGTGGAATTGTGATGATGGTTTGTATCTTCCAGGTTACACCTGCTTTTTCTTTTCTTTTTTTTTTCAAGCAGGGTTGAACATCCCCTATTGCCACCTGGCCCAATCCAAAGCGCGGCAGGCGAGCACCGGGAATAGCTCGACGATGACTCAGAGAGGGAAGAATATACCTACAGGGTAGTTTAGCCCCTCGCAGCTAGAAAAACATGTGTCTATCTGTCAGATCACATCTTTTAGGTCAGCAGCTTTTGACCATTAGTGCATACAGGAACACACAGTGGAGTTTGTTAGAAAGAGTTCAGCTTAGACTGTATGCCCCAAGGCATTGCACTTTTTGTAGTCTAATCTCTTTCTGTTGCAAGGCAGCATATGGTAAAAGACAACAAAATGTAGCCTGGGGAAGTCTATTTAATCCTTGATGGCAGGCACCCCATAGATCAAGGAGGTCGTCAAAGCAAAAGCAAGTTTGATCTTTTAGTGAAAATATAGTAAAATCTAGATGTTGAATGCCTTGGTGCCCTGTGGTGACGGCTGATTTTGAGCAGAAAGTTAAAAATGTAAGTATCCCCCCCTCTCTCTTGCTTCAATTTATTTGGTGGTACTTTGATGGATGGCTTGACTTTCAGAATCAGGATGAATTTTTATAAGTACTACACTTTCACACTTAAACTTAACACACACTTGGGCAAAGGCAGAGTCATGGGCCCTCAAAGGGTATAACAAGTGAGTGCAGATCAATATAGCTAGTATGTGTTAAATTTCAAGATGGTTTGATGTCTGGACAGGTTCACGGGGAACAGGTTCAGGCCTGATGCAGAACTGAGTCACTTCTCTCCTCATTTTAACATCTTCTTAACATGAGATGGTGCAAGCTGGATTAAATGTCGTTTACTTCAGTGCATGTTTTCCCTTTGAAGCGTGTGACAATCGCTGAATCCTGCTGAGTCCTTCTGAAAGAACTGCTCATACATCACAGCTACGCCGAGCCTCAGAGATGAAAAGCAACTTGGAAGATGCCAAAAGAATTATACAAAATGTCATTTATTTTTAAAAGTGTCATGAAAATATGAAAAAAATATCAAAATCATTCAGCATCACAGTTTTCACTGTTATATACAATCATCTCAGTCACACTTACATTCAGTATATAAAAATATAAAAAGAACCTGTTGCTGACAAATACATAATATTGCTGAGTAAGACCGAGGCACTTGTTTTTTGCTACTTGAGTGCTGGCACACTGTTTCTACAGGCTGTGCAAAAGTTATAATAATCTCCCACTAAATCTAAGTTTGCACTTGTTCCCTATGTAGCAATGGCTTCACTATTCCACTGGTTGTAGTCATACTGCCAATCATAGTGCACCTTTTTGGTATTGCTTGTATTGGGAAAAACAAAACAGAAAAAAGTGAAGGACTGTAAAACATCTATTGAGAGACATTGGCACAAACACTGAGGATAACATTGTGAAGACCTATAAAACTTTCTAGACATGCAGAAAAGTGCATGAATAGCACAGGTAGGTGAGTACATAGTTTGACAAAGCTCAACACTGATTGCAATCACAGGAACACTGATTGAAGCGAGAAGCATGTGAGCGCTGAGCTATTTCTCACTTTGAAATGAAAAGGATTGGTAGTAGGAAAGAGTCTGCATAGTTGTGAGCAAACCCCCTTGGTGTGATTCCCTGACACTTCTTCTGGGCTTGGAAAAATAAAGAAGAAACAGAGGGGGTTCTCTGGTGGTGGAAAAGTATCCCAGTTCAGTGTGCTACACAACAACCAGATTCCTCATGCTTGTGCAGAAGAGACATCCTGGAGAAGGTTTTGGAGCAGTTCTTGCATTGGTATTTTTTCACATCCGAATGGGTCTGTAGGTGAGCCCTGAGATTGGACCTGTCTGCAAACGCCCTGTTGCAGTGAGGGCAGGAGAAAGGCTTCTCACCTGCGGAAGCAGACATGAGAAAGAAGACTCTATCAGCAACTGCACACAGATGCATTTACATTCAAATGTGAAGCCAAAGAGGCATCTTGGCCAATTAGATTAGCTTGTTGGAACACACAGCACTCTGCATGCTGACCAGACATTATGGCAAAAGGAGTAAATCTACAGGAAATATAACCTTTTTGTTTAGTCATCACTAAACAGCTGTGTTAAAGGGTTTACTGCAGCTAATAAAACCAGTAAATCAAACAGTTGAAACAGTGCCTGAAAAACTAAAGCTGCCTCCTCACTGAAGAGGCCCCACTCCTCATTCCCCATCCACTCACCGGTGTGCGTCCTGATGTGTCCTTGGAGCAGCCACGGTCTGGAGAAAGCTTTCCCGCATATTTTGCAAACACAAGGCAAGGTGTGAGTCCTGATGTGCATTTTGAGAGCTCCGAGGCTAACATACTCCTTCTCGCAGTATTTACAACTGAATGATTTCCTCGTTTGGGCGTCGCAGTGCAGCTGTTTGTGCTTGAGCAGTCCAGAGTACGTGGAGTAGGATTTGCTGCACAAAGTACATTGAAACTTCTCCGCCTCCACTCCGTGAGGGTCTATCAGCTTGGGCAGCATCTGCTCGTCTTCATCACTCCTTGGGCTTTCCGAGCCGCTGTGGTCTTTAGATGAGGTGTCGGAGAGAGATGAGGGGTATCCAGAGATGGGGGAGAGGTCACTGGGCAGCGGAGACAGCGGCAAGTTGCTGGTAGTCCACACTGTGATGGGGCTATAGGCTGCCGGGCTCAGGATCTCCGGCTGGGGGATGACAGACAGGGGGAGACCCTTGTAGAAGTGCGGTGTGATGAACACTGAAAAAAGGGAGAGCAAAATGAAAAGTTATCAGATGTTGTCTGTCATCGGTGGAGTGAGGAGCGCAGATTTCAAAGCCAACTTCTGTAAAATAAAAACGAAAGTACAGAAACACAACTTGTAGCACGTTATTATTTATAAATAAACTTTACCTGTTGGGCTTTCCAGCTCACTATAATTTGGCTTCTTTGCTGAGTTTATGTGCTTCTTGACCAGAAAAGAGCGTGGCATCTTGGAAAACAAGAGGACAACTTTTGACAGACTTTTTCGCCCTCAATTTATAATCGGTCAGCTTTGGTTTACTGCGTAAAGACGGAAATCCTTATTGCTTAAGTCCAGTGGAGTGTCATGGTGCGTCGCTGCGCTCTTGGAAACAGTGTAGCTGGTAGCTGTAAAGAGCTGTAAATACTCCCGATCAGGTGCATGGGAGGAGCCATCAACTTCAATTTACATATACTCGGAGCTCAAACCAATTAAATCTCGCTTTAACCACTGAGCTTTAAAAAAAAAAACCGCTTTTAGCCTTTAGGAGCGCATGCCTCCCAACTGGGCAGAGTTACTGTCATTTATTCTAGTTCGACAGGTGCTTTATGCATTTCTAGTTTTAAAAATGCAAGTGTGCAGTCAGTTGGCATCTTAAGTGAAATATGAGCAGAAGGATCACAGTAAAGTGCAAGCAATTAAAGAAATGAATGGAACTTAAGAAAGATCACGGATAAGTGAGGTACCAGAAGACGAAAAGTACTCTGAGGTGAAAAACGTGGATTATTTAAAGTACCATAATGCAATCAATGTAATGAGTGCGCATCGTGTCACTGGTGAACGTTGTGTTCGGAGAATCTGGGGACTTGCTTATCCTGCACCAGTACTGCATCTCACATATTTACACAAACTCACAAAAGATTCTCATCATTAAATAGATAAATAACTGCAAGCTCCATGAGAACCAACTGACCAAACGTCACCATCAACATAAGTAGGTTAAGTATAATGCAGTCTTGTGTGGAGAAAGCCACACGTCTCTTTGCCAATAATGCAATAAGGTATACCCCCTTGGAATGTAGATTTGAGTGTAGTCCCTCTCAAGGTCAGCATGATAATCAAATTTATCCCTGCTGCTGCTTAACTGGACAAGGGGAGGCAAACTTAGCAGTGTACGCCCCCTTGTGTTGGAGTCAGTTTTTCTGAGGACGAGGTGGGAGTTGAAAATCTTCAGTACCAAGGCTGGAAAAAGAAATGAAGCACACAAAGGCAAAAGCTTAGCCACGGTGATACTGAAAAACAACTCCTGGAGCAGTTTGATTGGCTGGGTCAGCAGGTATGAAAAGCCCCTCATGTCTGGGGCAAGCCTTAAGTTAATTGTGAACTGCTTATCTTATCTTGAAAACATAATTGCAGATCATAAAGAGTTTCCCTTTGTGCCTGCTTGGAATATAAAGGTAGGGGAAGGTTATCTGCGCATAATAACTCCCGGCTACTGTCGCAGATTCAGAGTTCTGTATGGCAAGTATATGTGTGAGGAATAGTGGTGTTCCTGCAGAAAAACGTTGTGCACGCTTAAGGGAAAAAATGCTTTGCAATCAATACCAACCAAATCATATGCTGTCATGTATGAAAAATGCCTGCTTGCAATGTTCATGCTTCAACTCTGTTTCCTGATTTCATGTGGATGATTTTCCACTGACAGGGGAGTGAGAGCATGCATCAAGGACTCCCATCATAACACATAGGTCTGAAAAGCAGAGGCTATTGTTTATTAATCTGGAAATGAATTAACAGGACACTGAAATCTTGATCTTGCATCAGGCCATGGCAGGGCAGTATAACACATGTTAAAAATGTGCTCCATTTAAATGTGAGCATGCTTTTGATTTTCTGGTGAAGCTAATGTAGAGGGATAACATGCAATTGTTGACAATATGTGCAATTCATCTACCTTCATATTACTGTAGTTTTCTTTTAGATAAAGATATGCTGTTTTGTGGCATTCAAAATGGGTTGTCCATCATCCATTACCTTTTTTCTTTTTAACATCTCAAATTAGGGATTTTCATTTGGCGTTGACAACTAAATGACCAGAAGGAGATATAGCTCAAATTTAATCATTTTTATCTTCATTTGGTCTTTAGGAGTGGGATGTGTCATATCTCCCCTGGCAGAATCTTTTGCTTTCTTTCAATTTATCATTTATCATGTGTCTGACTATATGTAGATATGTGTCTATGTACATGTGTTGAAATGTCAAAGAGTGGATAGGCTATAGTAGCTATGTAAGACAAATAGTTCACCAAAAGGTCTTTAAATTCTAAGTTTCTTTGTAATCAAACTCTTTATTCAAGACTGAATGAGAAAAAAATGGAAAAAAGATCAATGCAAAGGTTTAGAGCTGAACACTATAAACTTTAGGCTTGTGGGTTCTTTCATGGTTTGAACTATAATTATAGTTTCATTCAAACAACAACAGTTTGTTACTGTGATTGCTTTTTTCTTTCTTTTACAATTGAGTCCTGCCCTCTTCAAACCCGTAAGGAGAGCACAGAACACAATCACAGAAACCTCTCATGTGAAATAACTGCAACTGAGCTCTAATTCTGGCACATTGTTGTCAGGTTTTATACAACCTCCTTGCCTGCATTGAGAATCTGATTAAGAATTAGTTTTTTTCTAAGCATTGCGTCACCTTTGTCTGCAGTTATTTAGCAGCAGTTATGACTGTATTTTCTTTAGATAACTGTGATTCATGTCTGGGGTCAGATAAGGTCAAATAAAGTCCACTGACAAGGCCTCTGTTGAGACCCAGGGGTATGTAAGCGCAATAACAGGTGTGAATTAGCTTTAGTTTGCTAATGGGTCACAGTTGAGGCATTAGGAAGGACTGGGATGGAGAGCCTCATCATGGCAGTGTTGCGGTAAAGTGTGAAGTCAGCAAGCACATCCATTTATTATCTCCCCATCACACCATCGCCCTTGGCATGGATAACCTCGACAACAGCTGTAGGCTGAAGGACCAGTACTGAGCTGTCCACTGCAGCAAGTTTTGACCCTTAATTAACTAGCGTTAACTAAGACTGGTGCCTCAGACAGAAATCTTCACATGCTGCTCAGTTTATGAATAATTGCTGCCTATACTATGACAAGCCTTTCAGGTCAGTGGGCAACTCGAAACGTCGGATGAGTAGTTTTGCCTCATGTGGGGAAAACAGCGGGATCTTTCAGCTGGCATGATGACAGCATGGAAAATGAGATGCACCTGGTCAGCGTGCACAGCTGCACATAAGAAGTCCTCAGGGAAAGAGTCCAAATACAATACTGAGTGCTGAATGTATGTACAGTGTGTGTCTGTGAGTGCTCACTGACAGCACAAAATGAGTCAGGAGTGTCTCACTGCAATCCAACCAGGTGTATTATGTATGTGTGTGTGTGTGTGCTTTTAGGCCATTCATATCAGAAAGTTGTATCTGATATTCAGGCCTTTGATGTGAGCTTTGAAGGAGTTGTGCATTGTTGAAGAAACCCCCCCAAAAAATACTTTGCTTTTGCCTTTTCCTTGTCTACTAGAAGTCAAATCCTTATTTGAATCCATCATTTCAGAAGACATTACATTGGCTTGCATTCATTTTCTGAAGACATGCACTTGTCATAATGACTCATTACATAACCTTATATCCTTGCATGACCTCTTTAAGCTTTTCCTGACATCAAATCAAACCCTCAACCTGAAATTGAATGGTTGATGTTGTAAGAGCTTGCTTTTAGTAACCAAAAGAGACCATAATGCAGGCTAACAGTCAAAACAGATTAGTGTACTTCCTGACCTTAACCATCACAACTAAAGCCTCAATTCTTAACCCCGACATTATTCTAACCTGAATCCCCCCTCAAATCACTCTTTAGAATTGATATCTTTTGAATGAGTGACGTTCTTCTTGTTCTCTCTTTCTTCAAATATTCTCAACACCAAGGTCTAAATCTCAAATTGGTCCCCACAAAACACACCTAAAATCACATTAAAAAAACCACACCAACTCACACAGTCATCGAGGACTGCAGTGTTTGCAAACGTAACAGGCAGAGATGACAAAGAAGGGTACTTTCACAAAAGTAGAGTAATATCAAACGTATGGATCCAGAGTTGTGCGTGTGCTAAACGCAGACTAGCAACGCGCGCGTTGAACGAGCCGCGTGTGACTTCCATCTTCAGTCATGTTGGCAAGCACGATGCGTGAGAGAGACAGACGTGGGGCTGTGAGACCGGACCCTCTGCCAGAGATGTCGATGGAGAGGAATCCCTGAATCCACCGCTGCTCGGAAAATATGGACAAATGTGGTTTTCGGTGCGAGTGCGGGGTGCTTTATCCATCGGGGTTTTTTCCGCACATCGCTACAGTGTGATGGACCTGGATGCCGTGTGGGCGATGCTGCCACAAGGGATACATTGTGATTTCGCAGAGATGTTTTAGGAACGTTGTATAAATTAAAATAAGAAAAGCCGTCACATGAAGAATCGGAGTGCAAAGGGATCTAATAAGACATCGCCACCTGTTACCAGGGAATCAGGTAAGCCTCACAAACCTTCTGTCGCTTTTACATTTACACTGCTTCATTATACAGTGCAAGCCGGACGTAGGGTGGTTTATTATACCAAACACCCATAAAATAAAGCATTAATCAATTGGCAACATACTTTTTATACGTTATTTCCCCTTATGTTGCGCACCAACATTTATACCAATCACATATGATCCGATGCGTAATAAAGCATATTCGTACCCTCTAATAGTTGGATTTGTCCAATGCACTGAGCGAAACAGTTAACTTATCATTATGCTGAAGTCCCATTTCTTTATTAGATTATGCATGGAATACGTTGATTTGCACAAACCTTTTGCATCAGTGCAGGTACATAAGCAGCACCCGCAGTACCTCCAGCCAGTGCAGTGGCAGCAGACCTCTTTTTATCCGCTATTCAGCAGCCTCAAAGTGCTCTCTCTGCACTGGGTGCCAATCATGGGCAACATCCCTAACTGGGAAGAAAAAAAAACCAAAGCCATTTACAGTTATTCGCAGATCAGTTCTGCACCTTGTTTTCTCGATCCTTGCAGGAGGCATCAAGGCAATGTCCATCTGTGAGAAACCAAAGGAGTGTTTCAGCCTGCTGCTGCTGGCCCAGTGTGCTTTATTAGCCTTGCAGAAAACTCCTGAATCCTCCAGGGTTTCAGAAAATTTATGATGCTTCTCTAACTATAAACTGGTGTTGCAGGGTGCTCTGTATTTTTAAAATCCTCAAGGTTAAACATAGCAAGTGCAGTTTGTATCTAAGAATCTTGCTGAAATGTGAAAATAAAACTGACTTCACCTCCGGTTTCAGGGTTGGACTCTCGCAGACATACAAAGCTGAGATGAGCTGGTCTCTTGCTGGTCATAGGTCAGATGCAATCTGTTCGATGTACTCAGAGGTCTTGCTTCCTACAGAGGGGAAGACGTTGACATGTCTTTGACAATTTTATGCCCAAGCACATGAATCCCCTCCCCCTTTATTCTGCTTATGTCCTAAATCAAAGAGCAGTTTGGACCAGTGACAGGGCTACACTGGCTGAGAATGAAAAAAGGATGAAGAAAAAAGTGAAACGGCGTCAGTCATGTCTGTGCTGAATGTCATGCGAGGAGACAACTTGTTTAAAACCCCCTCACTGTGTTGCACTCTTGATCTAAAAGGAGACTGACACAGCCATGATCTAAAGCTTACATTGATCCTGAATGATTTGGAAACAACATCTGCACTGCACAACCAACCCACATCTGCACTCATCAATAATCTGCTTTTCCTCCTTCCGCTGAGTCCCACTGGGTCATTTAAAAGTCCGGACTGGTTAAATATCTTGAAATATGCAAGTGGGATCAGCACACCCAAGGCATCACCAGAAGCTGTGAATGTACACATTGACATCAATTATGTATGTTAACACATTCAAAGTGCTGTTACACTCCCCCAGCATCACCCAGTAGCTTGATACGTAATTGAGCTGCTCTGAATATTCAAGGGCTACTCTTTGCTCTCAGTGAAGCTCAAGTGCATTCTTTTAATGTCACGTGCCTTTATTCAGTGACTCATGTTGAACATGAAAATGAGTCCTGTGCATTATTAAAAGCAAAAAGAAAAAGACAAAAGTCATAATGGGATTAAAGGTGATAAAAAAGTAAATATTAAAACAGCTATTTGTGCATTTAAAGTATACATTTTCATTATTTCCATCAAGCATTTTTTGTTTTCAAGCGGCGCATGGGGTAGCCTACAATATACAACTGAAAGGATAGACATCTTCATTACAATGGAGCCCCAGAGCTCAGTTGCAAAGATAAAATTGTATCACACCTGATGTTTCTGTGGAGCTTTTATAGCAACTGTTTGGTCAGCCATCCATACAACTGCTCCAGATGTTGAATTCACAGAGGAGGATCCATATGCTTTTATTGCAGTGTGATGTATGAGCAGAACAAATAAAAGAAACTGTAGATTTTTCTCTCAGAAGGAGGCAGTGCAGGGAAAATATATTAGGGGTCTGTGCCACAAAGTCACTGTCATGCAACAAGAAAACCATTAGTCAGTCTCAACGGAGACTGATGGCTAATGAAGCGATTGCACGCCAAACTCTTCATGGCGGGGAAGACGGGAGAC
Source organism: Odontesthes bonariensis (assembly GCF_027942865.1). NCBI lineage: Eukaryota > Metazoa > Chordata > Actinopteri > Atheriniformes > Atherinopsidae > Odontesthes > Odontesthes bonariensis. The sequence continues at coordinate 17,682,675 of NC_134519.1, read as the reverse complement.
ACAACTCTCATTTATATGCACCTCATATACCAGCCTATCTGATTTAGCGGTTCAGGACTGCACCACAGACCCACTCACTTAAAGCTGCACATACGTGGGTGATGACTGGCCTGAGAAAACCAATAAGAGGTTAGATTATCCATGATTAATCATAGCTTAACATAGAAGTGACAAACCCCACTTAGATAACATCTATACCTCCTATAGAGGATTTCTGTTGCGAGCGAGCAGTGTTTCCTTTTTGCTTGGGAACCTGTTAGTAGCCCGAGCTGGACAATTTTAGGTCACATTTGATTAATGTGGAGAGTCTGCTTGTTCGTTAAGCACTGCTGCTCTGACAGCACGCTCCGGTAGCAGCACATCCTTGATGATTTGTACTGTAATCTGTATTTTTTCATTTATTCTTGGTTTCATTTTATTCTTGTAATATTTGCAATTCATTCGACCAGCAGATATTTGGCTAAAATAGCCCCAAGCAGCTTTTTTTTTTCCCCTCACATTTTTTTCTAATCAAGGGAAAACACGCAGTATGGTCATCCCAGATGTGAAACATGTTTATTCTGGGCATAGAGTTTAATGATCAACTGATCACTACCATGAAAGTCATTAGGGCAAGAAACTGAATATATAAATGTCATATAAGCAGCTTATCTAATGTGAGCCTTTGCTGGGTGTCACAATTTCTTGAGTGTATTTGCATTTTGGATTTGAGATGCTTTCATGATGACTAACCAGATAAAGACAAAATTCATTGTAGCTGTGCATGCCGAAAAAATAAAGACATTTTTTTGTAGACACCCACCACAACTTTGAGACTAATGTGTTTCAGTTGGAAGTTTCTTTCGTGCTGGTGCCAAGTTTTGTGCTGTTTTGTTTTTTTTTTTCGGTTGGGGCAGGACTCGTTACCCTGGTAACATAAAAATTGGAGCTTTCAAAGATGTTATAGATGCAGTGAAAGCTTTGAGTCAGTTCATAATGTTTTCCAAAACTTGACCATTTAGTGTTGGTGCTAAATCCTAACAATGAGTCAAAAAAACAGTTAAATCTGCAAATTAAAAAGGGAAAAAAAAGTGGAAGAGTACTGGTCCTGGACAAGAAACAAATGAAAAGGTTATTGGATAAAAGTCACATGTGTTGTGAAAAAGTCCTTGTCACGTTTATTGGCACCCCTGCCATTTGGATTACTGCAAGTGAACTAATTCTTCTTGGTCAGACTATCTCAATGAACTGTCTAAAGTCCAACAACATAAACCAAAAAGTCTTTCAGATGTTGAAATAAAAAATACAAACAAACAAACATGAAGTATAAATTGCTTCTGTGTTCACATGACATGAATTCAAAAGTATGAGAATGTTTTCAGTTTCATTTTCACTATGAAACCAAAGAGCTACAAGACAGTCTCCAAAGATGTTATTTTCCCTGTTTTATCAGCTCACCGTTTAATGCTTTCAGGACATGGCAATAAGAAATCTGTTGGAGTTGGGGCATCTAAAAGCCTGAAGTATATGCTACATTCTCAACTAAGTCGAGCTCCATGCGTGAAGGCCAAAGTGGATGCAACTTTTGGAGGAAAGGCACAAAAAAGTAACATTAATGTTTGCCAAAACTTTATGGATTTGTCACAGTCTCGCTGGTATATTGCTCTGAAATGAAGCCCTGTGGGAAAAGAAACACAATGCCTACACTGAACACTGGCTTAGGTAATTTCCTACTCTCTTCCTAAAAATCATGGGATGCCAGTCATTCTGACCGGCATAGTACCACCTCTTCCAAAGCCCCTGAAGATGGGTTTTTCTCCTTAAGACTGGAAACACTTTGACTGTTTGGGTTTAACTTTTTCACGCAGAAAAGGAAAAAATGATGCTCAAGAGCATATATCAATAAACTGCATGTCGGACAATTTTTGAATGGTTTCATCCTTACGTATTATCGCAATAGAGCAGAAAGTTTGGATTTTCATATCCTGTTTTTTTTATATTGATATTCTTAAAACATGTATAATTTTTTCTTTTAATATTTAACGAGGGATGAGTTGAAACGGAATCCTCCTACTCCATTGTTGTCGAACTGACAAAACTCCACCATGCCTCCATCTTGAAGTAATTATAATACAAAGCGCTGTTTACTGAAATTTTGTCCAGCTTTGTTAATGATAGTATTAGGGTTAGAAGGTTAGATGGTGGGTGTGCTGAAACTTTCATGGATACCACTTTGTAGCGTGCTCGGTGGCAATTATATATATCAAATATAAGGATTTATCTTAAACCTCGAATTAAGGGCACCACCTACCTATAATTTACTTTAAATGACAGTCAGGTAGGAAAACTGTTGAAATATTACGATCCTGGTATGTTAAATTAATAATTAGTTAATAATCAATTAATAATCAATTAATAATCAGTCTCATATCTACTTTCGTGAAGTTCTCGTTTGGTTGGACAGACATTACGTAAAGAAAGCATACGACACAATCTGTGATTATAACATATGTATAGATATATGAACTATTTATTAAAATGATATGACCAAAACATGAACCTTTAAAACAAACAGGAGATGCATTGAATATGGGTGATTATATAAAACACTTAGTGAATGGAAAATAAAATATGGGGAATGGGGAGATACTGGATGTATTCAAATAGTTTGGGTTGGCTGACTATTTGACGCTAAATACTGACATTTCGGATTAATGTATCATTCTGTGAAAGCCTCGAGACATCCATCAAACCCACTTTAAGGTGAAAACGGGTCGGTCTTACTGTGCTGAAGTTCTGCTTAGTCAGCTCGGAACACGGCAGCGGCCATGCGGGGTCCGAGGGGATTTCTCTTCCGCTCTCTGGGCCTTCCTGGTTGTGGTGGCTGACTTTAGCGGACTTCTCAGTTGCTTCTTTCACTGGGAAACGGGAACGATGGTGCCGAGGGCTGTGGTTAGATGATCGAATCTTCTGAGTGTCAGTGGGTCCGTTGCTTCTCTGATGAAGTGAACTTAAGTTCACAGAAGATTAATAAAAGGTTGCTTGGAGTTGGCTTTCTGGGTAGGAAAACTTCATTCTGTTCTTATCTTTGTTCGGGTCTTTCTTTCTCGTCTCCGGGGTCTCACTGGGTTCTGGAGGGTTTCCTCCGGTCGTCCTCTGCATCGCTCATCCTCTGTCTTTCCACTCTCTCCTGAGATTATGGGAAAACTCCCAAACTCTGGTGAGCTCTTCTCTTCTGCTCAAACCATCTCCAAATCTCTCTGAGCAACTGTTCTCTGCTCAAATCTCCTTCTGAAACTCTGGGTTGGAACTCTTTTGGAACAAAAACTAGAAGCAAGAGAGAAGTGTTTTTCGCGGGCTCCGGGTTTTGACTCTCGGAGGCGGGGCGTGACGTAAGCTTACACTACTCTTTCAGCCAATGATATGCCTGAACTGTGTAAGATGATCTGTTTTGCGTGGGGATTTCTGGATGAGAAACTCTGTCTCATAGAACATTTGTCTCGGTGATTCTGAAAACACTACATCTTGTTAAGATATGCAGATTAAAGATATAACATAGACTTGCAATATAAAGACATCAAAATAACACACAACGTAATTGATGATTATGACTTTCAAAATTCAGATGAATATCTATGAAATCGTGACATATGAATAGTGAACCACACAATGTTAATTTTCTGTGTTAACAATGGGGATACCAAACAAATACCAAATAGATACCGAAGGGACATCGTTAAAAGTTAAAAGTTGCATATATCTTGTCCATTTGTCCTCTGGGATTTAAATGTTCAACTAATCAACACTGCAGACCACAAGGGGGCAATGTGGTTCCATCAGGCAGGTTGGGCATTTTCCACCAAAATCAGTTCTTTGTCAATATTTAAGCCAGAATCGTACAAATTGTCTCTATATGCGTCTTGTGATCAAGCTGGAAACCTGAAAGAAATTGTATACGGTTATCAAACACATTTAATATAGTTTTAAGGTTCGACTAAAAGTGAGTCTTAGTGAAGTCTTCTCAGTTCGTATGTAGCCATCTGGTCTCTTTCTCTGGTGGGAGAGGGTGTTAATATGTCAACCGCGATTCATGGTGAAGATAAGATAGTGAGGCCTCCAACATCTCCAACAGAAAGGTTCTTTGTTCATTCGAGTTTATCCCAATTTATGGAGAGCGTCTGTTGCGAGTTCGACTCCCAAAAAACTCTCAAAAGGGTAGAAGGTTAACGTAAATTAGGCAGTTTCTGTCTCTTTTTCCTTTGTGGAAAGAAAATGAAGATCTGGTTTATATCCACATACGTAAACATCCCCCACAGGAATGTTGGTTTTGTCAAAGTTTGAAAAACTCTCAATCCACACGGCACTGTGACTGCTACAACTTCATGTAAAGATTCCTTGAAAGCTACAGCAATCTCCAGTCATATATGCTGCTGATTTAAAAAAAAAACATATATTCCTGGAAACAATATAAACTACAGAAGTTTCCTTATGTTGCTTTAAACTGCGATAAAACCTTCTATTCTCTAAGGTTTATGATGTAGAGCTCAGCTTATATTCTTCATGAATACAGTTTATTGTACATAGATTGGATACAGAAATAATTGGCAAAGCAGTTTAGGGAAAGTTCTGTGTTTTCCTGATTTGTATTCAGTTAGTAAGTGCATGTGTTGCTCAACTGTGTAGAATCATTTCATTTCTGCCAGCCTTCAGCAAAATGCTGAGCCATTTAATCCTTTCATGTACTCAACACACAGCATGGTGCCATTTGCAGACCTGCAGGGCAACTTAGGCTATAATGATAAAAATACCCATATGACTACATGAATTTATGCTTAGGGTATTTTCATGTATAAATAATAGGATCAATTAATTAAATGAGGCACAAAGGATGTTCATATCGGATGAACCTCAGAAATACTCACGCAAGATAAAATGTCTGCCTTACTCAATCTCTTGATCTGCATGTGATTCGTGATAGTGTCTTTTGTCACAAAAAAAACAATCAATTTAGAGAATGCGTCAGAAGAAAACATGCAGCAGGATCAGATTCTATTATTGTTTATCACCAGGTGTATGCCTGTTTCTACTCTCTAAAATTCAGTGATATAACAGTTTGCGAAATGATCCTCACGGATTTAAACAGGCACCCACCTGATATCTGGTGGCTCTTGGCTGCCAAAGAACATACATCAATCTCAGGAGGGTCAGGATCTCAGTCTATAAATGTGTCCATCACTAATTTACTCCTCTGTCTATCATTCATGTGAATCCGGCAGGGAGCATCGGTGTCTGTACCCGGATTGGGGTATTGACTTGTGAAGTAATGAAAGGCTCATTTTTTTGACAAATGCAACAAAAGAATTGAAAACATGATGAGCTACTCTTTACATCTATCCTTCACGATCGATTTTGAACATAATCTGGAGGAGAGAAAACAAGAAGAAACTCACAAAACAGTCCCCAATGAATATAACATGTACTCTTAAAGGACATCATTTAGAAACAAGGGAAGAAGGGAGAAAAATAATCAGCTGCTTTACTGTTATAAAAATCCCATTTTTAAGCATAATATAACCGAATGTTGCTTTTCTCAGTTGCCTATGATAATATATTTTACTTTGCTGCTGGTGAAAAAACCACACAGAGTTTACGCTCTCATTTAGTGTGCTGAATTTGTCGCTATTTATGTATCTTATGAGAAATTTGTGAAAAATAGTGTCCAAAACTGTCACGATCTATGTATTTTTGTGTTATTCTGTCTGGTTTCAGGTCTTTTGCCATTTCCCTGACCTTTTTCTCCCTTCACCTGTGTTCAGTTACCCTCAGCTGCAGTCATTCTGCAGAAAGAAAGAAGAAGTTTAAACCATCTCTGCCATCCTGCATCATGGGAAATGTAAGATCGTTAGCTAACAAGTTGGATGAACTTTTAGCCTTGATAAGGACTCAGCAAGAATATCGGGAATGTAGCATTATGTGTTTTACTGAGACATGGCTACAGGATCATATACCCGACTCCAGCGTCTCTCTGCCGGGCTTCCTGACTGTACGAGCAGATCGAGATATAAAGACTAGCAGGAAAAGGAAAGGGGGTGGATTGGCAGTGCTTGTCAACAACAGATGGTGTCACCCAGGACATGTTACTGTGAAGAGTCGTCTCTGCAGTCCTGACATTGAACTATTGGCAGTAAGTTTTCGTCCATATTATTTGCCAAGAGAGTTCACCAGTGTTGTTTTGGTGGCTGTTTATATTCCACCATCAGCTGTTGCCGACACTGCATGTGATGTCATCAGTTCCGTTGTTGCTAAGATACAGACTCAACACCCCAATTCTTTTGTGGCAATATCTGGTGATTTCAATCATGCCTCACTCTCTGCTACACTGCCAACTTTTCAACAATTTGTCAGCTGCTCTACCAGAGAAAACAAGACATTGGATTTGTTTTACACAAATGTCAAGGATTCATATATTTCCAAATCAAGACCTCCCCTGGGAAAATCAGATCACAACCTTGTTTTTCTCTGTTCAGCATATAAACCCCTTGTTCAGAGACTACCTGTCACAAAAAAGACTGTTAGAAAATGGTCAGAGGAAGCTGAAGAAGCCTTACAGGGTTGTTTTGATGCAACCGATTGGATTTCTCTTTGTAAGCCACATGGAGAGGACATTAATGCCATGACTGAGTGTGTGACTGACTATATAAACTTCTGTGTGGACAACACCATCCCCACCAGAACAGTGAGATGCTTCCCTAATAACAAACCCTGGATCACCAGTGAGCTAAAGGAACTATTGAACAAGAAAAAAAGAGCCTTTAGGGAGCGAGACAGGGAGTTACTGAGGAGTATACAGAAGCAGCTCAAAGTCAAGATCAGAGAGAGCAAGGAGGTGTATAGAAAGAAGCTTGAGAGTAAACTGCAGAGGAACAATATCAGAGATGTGTGGTCAGGAATGAAGAAGATCACAGGCCTCAAGCAGAGGGAGGATCGGATGGATGGAAGTCTGGACACAGCAAATGAGCTGAACACATTCTTCAACAGGTTCAGTTCAGGAACAAGCTCACCATCCTCTCCTCCTGTTCCCAGCCAAAGAGACATCCCACCCTCCTCTGACCCACAGCTTTCCTGTAACATCTCCACCTCCACCTCAGTCATGGATTCTTCTGCTTCCACTAGTTTGTCTTCAACCCAATCAGGAGATGCTGCTGTCCCCTTTGCCTCCCCCTCCCACTTTTCTGTTTCTAGAAGTCAGGTGAAGAGGCAGTTGGAGAGACTGAACCGGAACAAGGCTGCAGGTCCAGATGGTGTCAGCCCCCGAGTCCTGAAGGCCTGTGCAGAGCAGCTCTGTGGGATTCTGCAACACCTTTTCAACCTTAGCTTGACCCAAGAGAAGGTACCACTGTTGTGGAAGACATCCTGTCTGGTTCCGGTACCAAAGAAAACTCACCCCTCAGACATCAATGATTACAGACCTGTTGCCCTGACATCCCACATCATGAAGGTCCTGGAGAGACTCCTGCTGACTCACCTGTGTAAGCAAACCAGCACATATCAGGACCCCCTGCAGTTTGCTTATCGCCATGGAGTTGGAGTTGAAGACGCTATCATACACCTGCTTCAACAAACCCACTGTCATCTGGACAAAGCAGGCAGCACTGTGAGGATCATGTTCTTTGATTTCTCCAGTGCATTTAACACAATCCAGCCTGATCTGCTTAGTCTGAAACTCCAGAAGACTCAGGTGGAGGCCTCAACAATCACCTGGATTAATGACTACCTGACAAACAGACCACAGTTTGTCAGACTGAAGAAATGTGTGTCTAACCAGGTGATCAGCAGCACAGGAGCACCACAGGGGACTGTACTCTCACCATTCCTTTTCACTCTGTACACTTCAGACTTCCAGTACAAGTCAGACTCCTGTCATCTACAGAAATATTCAGATGACTCTGCAGTTGTCGGGTGTATCAGAGATGGACAAGAAGCTGAGTACAGAGAGCTGGTGGACCGCTTTGTGGCATGGTGTGGGAACAATCATCTCATCTTGAATGTTAACAAAACAAAGGAGATGATTGTAGATTTCAGGAGAAACAGGGTCAGATCAAACCCTGTTAACATCATGGGAGAAGAAGTGGAGGTGGTTGAGGAATATAAATACCTTGGTGTTCATGTGGACAACAGACTGGACTGGAGACACAACAGTGAAGCCATCTACAAGAAAGGACAGAGCAGACTGTACTTCTTGAGGAAGCTAAGGTCCTTCAAGGTTTGCAACAAGATGTTGCAGATCTTCTACAAGTCTGTTGTTGAGAGCGTCATTTCCTCTTGCGTCATCTGTTGGGGCAGCAGCATCAGAACCAGGGACCTAAAAAGACTCAACAACCTGATAAGGAAGGCTGGTTCTGTTCTGGGGACGACTGTGGAACCTCTGGAGACAATAATGCAAAGAAGGATTTTGCATAAAATCAAGAGAATTATGGACAACCCTGAACATCCTCTCCATGAGACTGTTATCAGAAAACAGAGTCTCTTCAGTCAAAGGCTTCTTCAGTTTGGATGCAAAACGGACCGCTACAGGAAATCTTTCCTGCCCACAGCCATCAGCATCTATAATAACTCTTTGATTTAATTGAGCTACATCAACATTTAATTTCCCTCTGGGATAAATAAAGTATTTTTGAATTTGAATTGAATTGAATTCACTAATCACTACCCACAGTATTTAAACTCCCGTTTTTCTTCACTCTTTGTCAGATCCTCGTCATAGTTACCGGGCACTTCTTAGGTGGTTTTAGGGTTTCCAGTTTAGTTTTATGTACTTCTGGCCTTGCTGCGCTTTGTGTTGAAATAAGGTAGTTTTCAATCATTTTTGCCTCCTGGCTCCTGCTCTGTGTCTGCATTTGGGCCCATCTTCCTCACTTCCACCTCCGAACCGTGTCAAAAACCACTTAAGTAGAAACAGGATATATTGCATACTTCAGAGATATAAGATCAGGACAGCCCTCTCCATTTGCTCTAACATTAAAATTTTTACTCAATAAAATTCTGCTTAAATATCTAGAAAAGAGCTACGGCTCTCAACACAAAGAATGTCGGAAAATAGATAATTACAGACGAGAAAAGAGGGAGGAAAATCATATATCGCTGTTATAAGGAGGACAAATAGACAAATCAGTCCCAGACAAATTGAAATCTCAAATCATTGAACATATTCTAAATGTGGATTAAAAGAGGTCCAAATATCTTCAATCAAATATCTTGCTTAAGATGGATTACCAGACTGTATTTGCTCTGGATAATTTGATTGATGGTTTCAATAAAAATTGACTAGAGGAGCAGAACAGAAAGAAGAAGAGGAAAAGGCTCTGTCATCTGTATTCAGAAACAAACCTTTGCACTATGGCTTCATACAGTTGTGACTAAAGCATAGACGCAAGAAACTGTGGTGACCTGACAATGTCAGATCGACAAAGGTGTTTCTTACAAATTTATTTATGTCCTTGTTGCCGATCCTAGTCATTTAAGACTGAATATCAGCCAATAGTGAATGATATTTTCTTACAGCACACGGTATCAGACTACACACAATAAGAACATTAAAGTTATGGAAACATTTTATTTAACAAAAATATGGGAAAAAAATCCATATGAATGAAAAAGGCTTTTACAGAAAGCATTTAACAATTTTAAAGTGCAGTGAGGTTTGTAATAATTTTCAAGCAAAATATATACAAAATTACATAAATTCAGTTGGCTTTCATTTCTAAAAGGTCGAACGATTCTTCAAATCAAGGAACAAATGCCAAATCAAGGCACTTCAAAGTTACAGTCTAATTCAACCCAATTATTATCCAGTTTACTGAAATTCAAATTGGTCAAATTTCTACAATGCCAATTTAAAAAAAAGTTGCCTTGCTTAAGAAACAGAATATAAAGACCATTCTTATTAAAAGACATGTTGAACAAAAAACAACCATAAAGCATTTACTACAAAACAATAATTGTTCTGTAAGAATATTGAAGTGTTTTGTGCCATGATTGAACTCTGAACATAGCATGTCTGGGCCACTCTTCAGTGCTCCACTGGAACATGCTACGCTGTCACCAATGGGACTGTATCCCAAAGGACTGTTTTATTATCAGTTGTTATCAATATATTATCAATGACATTTGCAGAAGTAGTAATGTGTGTCTGCATTGATTTTGCATTGACCTTACACTGAACACTCCTGTCATTGTTGACGTAAAACAGAGATCAGAAGTTTAAGTGATGCCTCCCAATGAAAAGAAATGCCATTGATTCTAAATCTAAACTTGTCTATAAATGATGTTAGATGATGAATAGAAGGCTGTGACTGTTGATTGGAGATGTGCCACAAAAAACATTTAAATTTTTGATGAGTAAGAATATGATTAGAGATCAAAAGACAGAAATGTGGACTGTGACTCTACGTTTGCAGCATTGACTTATTTAATAGATAAAGACCACACATAGAAAGGCAAATATTTATAACATCAGAAGAGACTGGCAGCTCACAACAGAAATGTCATTTTCCAACATAAACTGGCAGATGATGTGAAATTTTCTTTGTGGTTTTGAGTAGGACTGTTCTGGGATGCCATAATATTTGAGTAACATAATGTCTGCTATCATCACTCTTCAAATGAAAAAGTTTCAGGCACCATATGTTCTGCATCACAAAGCACATCAACATACAGTACAGTGAGTAAAACCGATCTAAGTCTTTGGGAAGTGAAACTGCATTTGCTGGAGCACAATGCAGACATCTGCTCCACCTGCAAGCAGCAGCGGCCATTTATCATCCTGTATTGGCCACAGTTGTCCTCAGGCCTAAGAGATGGAGATGTCATGTTGCGATCTTCACATCGTCTACATGATTTCTCTCTTCTTTTCTCTCCCTGTTTGTTGCCTTTGTGTCAAAGACAAGAGCACTATGTGAAATACACCGCTTGGCAAATTGGTAGGACTGAAAATATCTGATGCCGCGATAGTAAAAAGAATAATGCTGACTCAGCTTAAATGGCAGAAAAGGTTCAGACTTTTTAATCTTTGGATTCTTGCGGGAAAATGGAAAGTGCTGGCGTCGTACAGTATACACAGGAGGGCACCTGCTAAGACAAAGTAGTCCTCCGAGAGCTACAGACATCTTTCAGCTGATCACGTGCACACATTCTTTTTTTTAAAGCAGGTCCACAAATTATGTCAGGACTGCTCTTACATCCAGCAACACCTGGACATTTGATCAATGAACATCAATTTGGTGTAGACTATTAAAAAATACATTCATTTTGTGTTTTGATGGAAAATGTATGGAGCATATGAAATATGCAGTATGTTTAAGGCTACATTCTATGTGGTAGAGTTGAAATGCTTGTTTTAATTTGCCTTGTAAGAAACCCCCTTTTTTGGTAATCATTTAAATCATTTTTTCATTAAAAATTTCTTTTATAAAGCAACTACTCTGTTTGGTCCAAAATAAACAAGAATATGAGACATACACTGATGCCAGTTTAAGAAAGCCTACCTAAAGCAAGTGCAGTCTAACACACTGAATATCTAGTCCTGACTTTTTTTTAAACATTGCCTGTTAATAAAACACGCTTGAACAAGTAATACAGGACATTATGTAGTTAACTTCAATGATTAAAAAAAAAGAAAGTCACATGGATAAAGTAAGTTTTTCATTTATCCTCCCTCAAATCCTTCAAATTATCATAAGTTGTTATTGATAAAGAGTCAATAATTACAGCATCATCAAGGAGTGAGAGGTTGAACCCATCTTATTGATCATGGGGGTCTGTTGAAATATGTTGTGTTATCATTAAAAGAGCTCACGAAGGCTTTAGAAAGATACTTGTAGAAATCAATGAGTTTGACAAACGATTCAGATTGTTTTCTGGATTATTTGAAACGAATCATTCAATTTAAAGAATGTTATCTTAAAGTCTTGTGAATCTCAAATGATGGCTACTCTATCCAAGACAGGTCACCTGGGTAAATTCAGCTAAATAGCAGTTGAAAAAAACCCTCACATTCTGTCGATGTGTAGTCTCCACTATAAAAGATATTACTCAGATTTGTAATGACTAAGATATATGCCACAACGGAAAGTTTTATACCTTTAAACAGTGTGTTTGCTCCAGACCAAAGACAATATCTCTAGAAAAAAAATTCCTCATACTGTGAAGCAAGGTGGATGAAACATTATGGCTTGGAACTGCCTCAGCTTTGAATTCTGGATCTTTTCAAAGACGTCGATTTAATAGCTGATTTGAACTTCACCTTTCAAACATGAAACCACCTCTCAGTGAAAATTTATCTTGAGATCTTTACTCAGACCTTGAACTCTTATTGAAAAAATGTGGGGGAAGTGTGAAATGGTGTTTGAATTAGCTAGTTAGAATGTATTTGTTTAAGAAGTCAAGCCAAGATAAACGCTTATTATGCAAGAGACGTGACAATGAGAGCTCTGCAAAGGAAACCATCCTCTCAAAACAACACACACACACATACGCACAGTCATATTACTTAAAACATTCACAAATATTATTAGAAACAGGAGCTTGTAAGTTCTCCCGGAGGAATGAATGTCTCCAAATTCAAGCTGTACTGCCGCTCATTCAGGTAGTTAGCTGCAGATTGCTGGAAACCAGTCTTCAGAATCAGTGTGAGAGCTTTCAAAGCCAACTTCACTTTCCTATGTGAAGGCTTTTAACAAAAGCAAAACATTAGAACTGTAATTAGCGTTGAAGTTATTGCTTGTTCTCTGCATTACCCTCCATTCATTTATGGAATTTAATTCATTTCCAATAATAAATGGCTAAAGGATATATTTATATATATATATGTCGGTTAGATCCTTGTTAGATCCTTACAGATTAACTTCCATCCATCCATTTTCTATAACCGCTTAATCCAATTTAGGGTGGCAGGGGGGCTGGAGCCTATCCCACCTGTCATAGAGCAGGGCAGGGTACAACCCCGGGCAGATCACCAGTCCATCACAGGGCCACACAGACACAAACGAGACAAACAACCATCCACGCTCACACTCACACTCACTCCTAAGATTGATTTTGAGTCACCAATTAACCTAACATGCATGTTTTTGGATGGTGGGAGGAAGCCGGAGTACCCGGAAAGAACCCACACATACAGATTGATGAGCAACTTGATGAACTATATCGCCATCACAATAGATGCAGTATTGGGCACATACGTCACATAAGTTAACAAGCATCTAGATGAAACATAATAGCGGACACATAATACTACGGGCATAGATGGGCTAGACACAAATTATTTTAGTTCAAGATGTAAGTATTTAAAACATAATAAAATCTGCTAAATGCGACACATTAAAAAAAACCAAAAAAAAAACCACAACATTATTGTAAGAAGTACCAGAGTACAGTACTGTGGGAATTTTTTTTTGCTTCATTGTGATTTTATCCAGAAATAAATAGAGCTCTTACATTGACTCTAACATAATATTTATGTAGAAGTCTGGTGTTATCTGACGGCTTTGGTGAATTTTTACTGCTCTAACGCTGAATCACTGCTATCACTGCTATTAGCCTACTTTTACTGTGTAATCAGTTGAATGATTTATGCATGAAGTATAGCCTGAAATACATTGTAGGATCTAATCCTATAAGATACTGATCCTAGTTCCAACACTGCAGTTCAACAAAAAAGTGGCATTCATCCAACAATGCATGCTAATGAGGAACGTTTCTCAAGGGCGTGCTATTGGAACTTAATAAATACTTTGAAAAAGTCATTTGGGCTTGGCATTCAAAAATCCAAGAAACAGAAGAATATGAGTTAATTACATTTTCTCACTCATGCACATAGATTCACAAGTTTATACCCGTGATGCGTTTGAGAGGATCCTTTATCAGAGGCTGAACAGGGAGATTTGCAGTTTTGAGTTTGAATCTTCTCTTTTTTTGTACCAGGTGCTTATTTTGAAAATAAAGCTGTGAATTGCTACTGATTCAACATCCCGCACGCATGCAGCAGTTACACTGCAAACACTCTTATCTATATTACTGGCAGCTATAGATTGCATCTTTTCAGTCACAGGCATATAATCAACATTATTCAGCCTTAGAGTTTGTTATTTGTTTATTTCAACTCTCAGATGCATTTAGAGTCAGAATTTTAACATAACTTCATACTCCAGGGACCTTGAGGTGTGAAACCTCCCGACACGATAGCCTCACTTTCTCTCTCCAACTTCAGCTCCATTGGGGATAACACTGCTACACCCACAGCCAGACAGGAGAGGTGACAGCACTGCTCTCCCACTTCCCAAGTCTGTCAGCCATGATCTGGAGGGACCCCCTGCTAAGGCTCAGATCAGGGATCAACTAACTGCTCTATGGCTAGACCTCAACACACAAAGAGCTGGGGGCCTTTCTGCTGAGGTAAGTCTTCATCTCCCTTTGCAACAAAAGCTTTCTAATTCAAATGTGAGCAAGTGTGTCTCCTGTGCTTGTTTTGTTGAGTCAAGTGGCAGTCACGTCTGATTAAACATGACGCTCTATGTAGATGAGGCTTCTGCGTAACATTCCTCAAGACTGTATCAGAAAGTATTAGGACGAGTAAGAAGATTTAGACATATGTGGTATTAATGATCCATAAGTTTTTAATTGCAGTACATCTGTGGTGTTACTATTATGACACATTCCACTGTGGCTCAGTTTTCTCCTCTCTCTGACAAGCCATCAGACATGGTAACACAGTTCTTTTCTGGGAGACTGGATTCAATATTGAAACATTTATTAAGATACCTTGGCTCACACCTTTGCTCATGAATTATTCATAACTGCTTAATGGTCTCCTGAAATTGCTCAATGAGGATTTTTGCCCCATTAAGTTCAGAAAAGGAATACTTCAACGTAAAATCTGTTTCCCTTCATTGTCTAGTTTCTGTATGAGCAATGCAGGACTATAATGATTAAAGGCATCCTGCTAACAATGCCAGTTTAACTCAGTTCTGTGGCTTTGCCGCAGCAACTCTGTCGTGCCATAAAGCATTTGTCCCCACAGTCTAACTCAATCTTGTTTTTTATCTATTGCAGTATCCCTCACTGCATAGTAGCACATGGATTTCAAGACTTCAAATGAAGAGGTGGGTAAGATTTAATCAATGTTACAATTGACCATGATTATAAAAAGTGCCCAGGCATTTTCAAGGACTGGAAAACAGCATTAAGCAGCTCAGTATGTCTAAAAGCCGGAGGCTAGAACAGCACCATAGACAGAACAGTCAATCATAGCCCTGTACATACAGTATACACACACATATACACAAAAAAGCGCACACACACAAACACACACATACTTCCAGAAACACCTGAAAGAATTATAGGTTCAGACATTAATCTCACACATTTTAAATGGCCGAGTCACCTTAATATTGTATTTTGACAGACATTTCAATATGCTATGCTTTAGTGTGCCGTGAGAGAGAAATAACAGAAGCCAAAGACATGGAATTATGGATATGTTGGCGAGCTCTGAATGAGTGTACCTTTGCTGACTTAAGACACACACACTGAAGGTTTTAAACTGTGGAAAGAAAGTGGCTTCAGCGAAGACAACCTCTGATTCACTGAGTCTTCACGGCATCCGCTGTCCACTTGTCAAGAGATGGTTCTGCAGTTTCTCTGCATTAGTGCTTTGCAAACTCATGCTGTTATTAACTCTTTAAGAAACATTGTTAGCAAGTAAAGGTTGTTTTCACTCTGGAGTGTTATTTATAGAGTAGAGCTACAATAAATGTTGTTCCTATGCAGAAAATAATCATTTAAGTAGTATTTATAAAACTGTTCTTTGACTTGAAAACATTATTATCTCTAAGAAAAGTTTAGACCAGAAATATATGTATTTCCTGCCGGGAATGTAGGGAGAGATTTGCAGTTTGGAACATGTGTTTAGTACTGTGGTGAACTTTGGTGATCTTTAGGAAGAATGTAATTGGAGTCATCAATTATAGGTGTAAGGAATTAATTGCCAGACATGGGAACAGCTGTTTTTTCTCTCCCCTTATAGCTTAAGGTCATAGCATTTATTTGTCCTATTAGCCACACCTGTCTTTCTGCTATACCCCATTCACTGCAGCAGCAACGCACTCCCAAGTTGCATGTTGTGCTTTGTTTGTTGACCAACTGTTTATCCCACAGAATAATGTGTGTTGCCTGACTTCAGTCTTCTCTTCCATTGCCATGAAATTAGATTTTCTCTTTTAATACAAAGCTAGTCCTGACTAATCCCTCATTTTTGTCATTTTGTGAGGATAAATCACAAGCAAGTGCTGTCATTTTAAGTTTATTTGATTTGTGATCTTTAACCTAGGCTCAAGTAATATCCGAGAACATTGTTTAAAAGAAGGCCCCTGACTTTCTTGTCTCTTTTAATTTCCTGATTTTACTTTGAAGTGAAAAGACTAATCTGAAAAGTTCTGCCTCCCTTACTGTGACAATGGACTAAACAAAGTGCAAAATAGCAGAGTAACTTTTAACTTTCACTTCTTTATGAGAACCCTCCTTTGTTTGTCCACTGCTCCCCACACTGTGATGCTCCTTGGTCAGAATAAGATGTCCTTGTTGCATATTATGCAGTCACTAAAAAGGTCATGCGCACACTATCAGATTGAAGATGATAATGCAGATAGTATTACGGGGGGGGAGTATGTGTAACGTAAAATAGGATAAGAGATAAGGTTAATTAAGTGCAAAGCAAGAGCTCCTGCAGGTCAAACAAGGCTCAGTCACCTTAGACGTTGCCCAACCCTGCTAACATACGAGCACTACTGCCCTCATTTTGCTCAGCTAATGACTCTTGCGCAGACATACATTACTTCAAGTGATATTAATTAATGCCTCCCTCATTTAATTTCTCACACTGCAGCTAAAGGTGGATGCTCTTCACATTCTTCTTAACGACTGAAAGATAATGTGCGCTATAAACTGATTTTGATTCAAGTTTGACCTGCAGTTTCACATTTGCTATTTCTATTAATATCAGCAATGCAGCTGACTGTCTTGTTAGTTGATGAGAGGCGAATCCTGGGTGACAGGGATGCTGACACTGGTGGCTTTCTTCTATTAGCAGTCTCATCAGGTGAAGGTGCTTCTTTTATTCAGACCTTTTTAAGTCAAGGACAGGACTGGCATCACAATTAGCCAAGGAGGAGGAAGGATATGCAGAATGCAAATTTATGCAGATTAGCATGTTTTCAAGGGATCATTGGAAACACACACAGTCCTCACGCTTGCTTGGTCTGAGGCTGGTGAATTCAAATGTAGAGGGTGGGCTTGATTTTTACCCATTTAATTTCACAGCTTCTTGATTTGTCTTTTTATTTTATTTTATTATTTTAAAATCAACCTTGCACTTGGAACTAATGAGATTACATAATCTGACCATCTTTGTGTGAATGTATTCCAAACACACAGAGGGCACAAAATACTTGCAGGGCTGGTAGAAGGCTGCCTATTATTTTGAACCATGAATCAATTGCTTTTCTCTGTTTTCTGATAAACGTGTGCCTTTTAATCAGAGCTCGAGTGTGGTTATTTGTTTCGATATTAGCATTAACAATTAAAGTTGTAGAATAGAAATAACAAACGGTACCCAAACCTAATTTCCACGTTCATCCTGCAACGGGTATTCTCAATGACATTTCATTTCATGGCCAGTTAATTCAGTCACGTAGGGATGATTAATGATTTTATCACTCTGAATGTTTGCAGACAAAGACTGGGATTTATTTGATGCAAGAAGGTAATGAGGAGCCATTTAATATTCGACTACACTTGGCCAAAGATATTCTGACCATTCAAGAACAAGATGTCATCTGTGTGTCAGGAGAACCTTTTTATTCAAGCGTAAGTAACCCAGTTCAAGTCACAAGTATATATTTGCCACACTTCACTGAATATAGTAACTTGCACAGCACTGTCCAGTAAGTAGGGATACAATGTATTTGTTAATTGTAGGTCCACATCAGTTATTCCTTGTAAATGGAATGTAGTCATGAAGTAGTGATTCGCCTGCTCAGTCTTCAATGTAACATTTAGGTCTCATTTGTCAACACGTCTGTCAGCTTTTCCTTCACACTGATAAATGCATACTTTCCTGTGAGAAAAAAACTCAGCAGACACCAGAGTCCATGACCTTTCCTGAAATGGCATTATTCATTCAATAACATTTTACTGGATAAAAATCTTCAAAGACAAATGGAGGTTTGTGTTCACTGAAACATCGTTACTAATCAGCGAAAAGGGCAAAGGCATGGTCTTGCAAGCACAACTGTGGCTTGACAAGTGAGGACTTTTTAGCCTCGCTGACAGAGTTAAGTTTTACATTGAAATAAAATTTACCACCAGACGATTCAGGCAGCTCCTATTTCATTTTCTCTGGCAGAATGTGTCTGGCCTTGCTTTTGTTCCAACAGACTTCCGCCCGGTACTGCTCTGCCAGCCATTTATCTGTTTGAATTTGAATAAGACGCCTCAGTTTAATCTGCAAGCTTTATAGTTGATACATACATTGTTGTCACCAATAGAAAAAAAAAGTGTTTGATGACACACTGTTGTCAGGCATCATATTTAAAATATGAAGTGACAACATCGTCATATTCAGTGACATGCATCCTTCAAAGGATCTGTCAAATCATAAACATAGAATACAATTACAACATAAAAACTGGTAACATGGATCCTCAAATAAGTCATACATCTAAGTGATGGATTTTGTAACATAAAAAATGTCATTAGACTTTGTGTCATATCCACATTTTCCTGTGTATTTTTCAGCCTTCTCTAATTATTCTTGATGTGTTGTTTTAGTTTTTAACTTTTGTTTAGAATAGATTTTTTCCTCAGTAATTGATTGCCTTAGTTATCTATAATTAATGTTCTTGTTTATCACTGTGAATTTGATCTGCTTAGTGTATACAAATGTTGAAAAAACAAAAAAGAAATTCTCTCCGATGAATCCTCATCATTTTGCATCCTCCCACACCTGCATAACTTGACTTTTTATTTGACATTTACCCACAGCAAAAATGTTCAGAATGTTATCCTTATGAGCTTTTCTTAAAGGATATGAGTTATGCTGTGTGTTGCAGCTAAATGATTAATGGTGCTGATATACTGAACGGCTCCTGCTGGTCTCAAGTCGAGGTCATAATTTCTCATTTTCAAAAAGCACACACGGATGGGTTTAGATCAGTGCGAGTATGTCATCATAAAACACTTCACAACTATTTTCAAGTACCAGTTGCTTTATTTGCTAAATGTCCTCTTACAGCCCATTATTCAGCCAGTAAAACCATACATTAAAAATAAATAATAGCGCAAGGCTACAACCTTTTAAAATAGTCACTTTTTTTATTTTTTATCCTGGCAGATACAAAAATCTACAACTTTTGAGATTGTATTTACAGTCTTTGACCTCCGCTTCTTAATATATGCATGAAGATTCTGATATTAAAATCATTGTAGAGTTCACTCGACATGATCCCATATTTTGAAAAAAACATTTTTGAAAGATAAGGGTATTCTGGCTTGATTTTCTTTGTAGCTATAATTACTGCTGCGGGGAAAATATTGAGAGCAAAATAGATAAAAAATAATTTTTTTCAAAATCATGATTTTTATTTAGTACAATATGACAAATTCACACTGCTTAAACTGACTATACGTTGTGTAAAGTGGTTTGCATTAGTGTACATCAGATTATTATCTCCATAACGGTCAAAGGGCACATTGATGTGTCTGTTTTTAATGATACTTTATTTACCCCTGAAGGGAAATGATATAAGAAAAATTAAGAATTAGTTAAGTTGGAATGCCAAAGTGTAGTAGAGTGAGAAGTGTGGTTTAAGCCTTCAGAGATCACCATGTGTGCCTCAGGGCGATGATTTTGTAGCCTGGCAACAAAAATGTTGTGTAGGATGTTGTCTTTTACATCATCATCAGGAAAGACAGGTGAACTCTATAAGTGTGCAACATGGACAGAAACTCTCACCCGTCAACAGTTGGGGTGCAGAGACGCTCACTAACATGTCCAGGATTGCACCATCTATTGTTAGCAAGCACTGCAATCCATCCTCCGTTTCTGTTACCGCTCTGTCTGGAGCCTCTGTCTGCCCACAGAGTCTGGGAGCTGGGTAGAGGCATTTGAGTCCTGAAAATGTTCCTTCAGCCATGTTATGATATTCCTCCTGGTTCAAGCTTATCCATTGTATCTGCCGTAGATCTCTCATTACTCGTGACTTGGGGTCTTATTCCAAGTATTAACTTTGTAATACTTAATCAGGCCAATTTCCTGTTGGCATAACCAAGCCAACAGGAAATATAACAGTTATTATGTTTTGGCATAACCAAGCCAACAGGAAATATAACAGTTATTAAGTTTTGGCATAACCATGCCAACAGGAAATTGTTATGTTTCGTGACAGTACTATGCGTACTATAGCAGTAAAAATATTAGCTCATATCATTATGACTCCATGCTGCACATTTACTTTCAAATGCACAACAGTAAAAAAACAAGATGTCAATTTTTATATCTATTTTCATCATCTTATCATTACTACACTTACTACACAGCATCAGTCTGAGCTGATCTCTTCTCTCTAACTGCAGGAGAGGACTGTAACAATCAGGCGGCAGACCATTGGAGGGTTTGGCCTGAGCATCAAGGTAATTTAGATCTCAGCAGATTAGGCTGCCCATCCCAATTCTTTCAATTGAGTGTGAACAAGTGTTATTGACCATTTCTTTGTCAAACTGCAACAACAGCGGCAGCCAAGGAATGAGCTCTCACGAAGCTCTTGTTTTTATATCTTACCTCTTAGGGTGGAGCAGAGCATAAAATCCCTGTTGTGATTTCCAAAATATCAAAAGAACAAAAAGGTACTACATGGGTTTTGATAAAGTTTTCATCTGCTATTTCACTTATATAAATTGCGTTTGCTCAAGTGTTTGTGTTGATTTGTTTGTTTCAAGCTGAACTTTCTGGGCTGCTCTTCATTGGAGATGGCATCCTTCAGGTAAATGTCATATAAATGATTACTTATTATCATCCTGCAAAATAGCACCTCCCACATCTTTAATTATTCAAGAGTCACATGTCTCGAAACTATGGGGAATAATTATTCATTTATATAGCCAAAAGGTCTTTAATTTGTTTTGTGTACTCCAGCAAAAAAATGGCAAGTGCATTTCACTATCATATTTACACTTTTCAACACAGTTATTATGTTTGCCTCATTAATCGTTATGAAAATGAGCTGCATTTATATGAAGTGAGAAATGTTATTCAGGGCAGATTTCTTACTGTTGTTTCTAGATAAATGGAATAAATGTCAGAAGCTATCGCCATGAGGAAGTGGTAAGCTGTCAGCTCATATAACAACTCTTTCAACAGCTTATCTCGTCTAACTTGATGATTTCTATCTGCTTGACATGTAATGCCAATCTTTCATCCCTTCTTAAATGCAACTGAAAAGAAATTTGTGTGGCTAAAGAGCATGCAACTTGCAGTCTGGGTTAAATCCCTTTCAGTCTCATCGGCACACCGTGTTTCATCCAGTCTGAAAAAAACTCCACGAAAATATGCTCTATGTTTTTACCTCCCAGGTGCAGGTTTTGAGAAATGCCGGTGAAGAAGTGACACTGACAGTTTCCTTCTTAAAGAAGACTCCAGCCTTTTTGAAACTGCCCCTGTGTGAGGACTGCACATGTAAGAAATCCATTTCGTACTCCAGTATCAGGTCTAAGTGCATCACTGCTACTGCAGTGGAAAATAATTAACCAAGAATATTTTTAGCTGGTGTTATTTTCTGTCAGGAGCTGGTTGTCCTGGAAACAGTCAACTCAAGACACTTTGTGAAAAATAAAAAAACATAAATTCATTTTTTTTAATCTACTGTGTTATATTTTGTAACAAAGAAGTAATGATGCTACTTTGTTAAGGAGAAAAAACAAAAAGAGAGACACATCTCAAGCCTCACAAAAGGTGCTAAGCCCTGAACTGAAAGAATTGACTTTGCTCATTGTGGTGAAATTGATTGCTCTCTCATGGGAGAGCTTCAGCCCATCATCAGACATGAACGTTTTTTTTAAATCCTTTCATATGGCTATGTAGGCCAGGTTGACTGGCTGTCCAGTCAGTCAACTGAATGCAAATTGGCACAGAGTGGGAGCCAACATTGGAGCAGAACAAAGTAACATGCTTTTGTTGATGAAACAGTTGGAGGCGTTGCTGTAGGTTTAATATTTTTGTGTTTTTACCCCCGCTGTGCTTCCAGGCATCCCAAGTGACCAGAGTAGTGGGACCTCATCGCCTCTGTGTGATAGTGGCCTGCACTTGAACTACCATCCTAATAACACGGTACTTTTTCATTAGCCTCTTGTGTGACCGACGTAATTCTGTAACTGCCCTTCTGTAACCCCACAGCAGTGCTTTCCCTGCAACTGTCACTGCTTGCTGATAACTGCAATGCTTTATCTTTATCATTTGAAAAGGGTGAATCAGCTCTAATCTGTAGCTTGTGCTCGCTCGACTTGCTTGTGCATCTGCAACACTGGCAGCTGAAGAGGCAGCTCTGACATGTGAACTGTTTCAAAATGTGTGACGGGGAGGGACAAAGCTCCTCTAAAAGTTATCTTTCCCACTGCTACAGGACACGCTGTCCTGCTCGTCCTGGCCTACATCTCCGGGGCTTCGCTGGGAGAAGAGATGGGTGGACCTGCGCCTTATTCCTCTTCTACACTCACGTCTGTCACAGTACATCCCCGGCTCTGACATCTGCAGGTGAGTTTTGAGGCTGCATCTTGAAGTGTGACTTGCAAGACTGGTGTTTCCCTTAAAGGCTTCGTATAATAGTACTGCTGCGATTTCTTCCTTGAGAATTTTGAATCGCAGCACACAGCTGTGCTCCATCTATAAGTAGGCCATGTATTGTGCTTTTTACAACTGTGTGAGTAATCTCTGAAAACACAGGCCTTTGACTATTATTATGTTTGGTTTAGTTGAAATTAGCTCTGTACTGTGATTAATACTTATGGATGAAAACCATTTTCTAGGTGGACTCACACAAAATAATTATCTGTGATTTTTATGTAAACCTTAGGTAACAGGAAACAATGCCTGATAAAGTAGAACATCTGAAAAAAATTCAACCGTCTGATGTGCATAAAAGCTCATTAAAGTCATTTTAAAAGACGGGCTAATCCCACAAATAATCTTTTCAGAATAAAGCATTCATCATTTAACGCCGATAACTATAACTTTAAAGTTATTCCAGACGGTGGAGTCGACAGAACCAAAGTTATCTGTAAACACTGCCAAGTTGAATTGTCTTATCACCGTAGTAGTTCTATTCTAAAATATCACTTAAAGGCAAAACACATAATCGATAGCAGCAAGTCATTCAAGGAAACAGACAGTGAAGCGAGGCTTCTACATAAAAACTATATGAAAATGCTGATGTTAAAAGTGTGTTTGCACAACAAATGTTATGGCACTTTCATTCATATGGCAGTACATTTAAAATAAAACTAAATGCTAAAAGCTAAAAGCTATACACTACTTTTGAATTGAGTTTTGGATTTTGCATACAAATGTTATTAATAGAGATTAATCAGGGAAATCATGTGATTAATTAGATTAAAAATCTTAATCGTTGCCCAGCCCTAGCCTTATTGCGTTACGAGGCATTTTATTTTTCACTTTTTTGTCATTATTCATAATAGCCAGTCGATTAGCTGGCTAAATGAGCTCATTGTTCCATCATTGAGCCTAAATATATGTTACAAATATATGTTACAAGCTGACCTTTTTTTTTGTTTGAGCCCTGATGATGCTAAGTGACATGAATAAAAAAAGACAGTGAGTCATATTTGATCATATCTGATTTCATATATACTCCTTTTTTATTTCTTTCAAGTCAGTGTGAACAGGAACCAGATTCAGAATTAAAATCCACATGGTCCTGATAAGACTATTAAATTATTTTGCAACAATTCTGTGCATGTGCAATAGGACTGGTCTACTGAAAAGTGGAGGCTTGGCTAAATTAGCCATCAAGCTGTCTGTATTTCCATTTTTATTAAACTGTAGATGATAGAACAGTAATGTTGTGGATTGGATGCTAATGTATCTCACTTGTGGTTTGGCTTGTTTTAGCTCATTAACTGAAAATTACAGAAGGATATTGCAGTTTTGGAGATTTATGAGCCATATTACTGGCAAGGCTTTCAGTTTATGTTGCATCAAAATGAACACAAACATACCACTCAGACTTCAGCCATGGCCTTTTATTGTGATATTTTTAGTTCCAAAAGAGTTGCAAATGATAAACCGTGGTGAAAAGTTCTCCTAAAACCTCACATTTGGTCCATTTGTGTGTAAAACCTGAGTTTGGCATCTGACCGTTACCACAGATCCTCTACATTGTCAAAACAATGCTTTTTATTTTTTACTAATAGTTTGAGGCTAACTAGAAATTACCAGATTAGATGAGAAGGGGGAGTGTTAAATTATCATCTTAAACTGCCTGCCTGCCTGCAAGGCCAATAAGGTCCCTCTCCACATCAATACTTTGTCAAAAGACCTCAAAGTTTTCTACATATCCTTGGAGATCTAAGGAACATTGGTGGAGAATGATTAACAGCATCATATCAGGGCTGTTGTCATGGCGAACATGTTTTACTTTATGATGCTCCACTTATAAGATTAGGCGGATATGTTAACATGACTACACATCCGTTTCAACCCACATATTATATACATTCAAACAGATAAGCTAGTCCCGAGTGACTGGTTAGCGAAAACTAACATCAACTGAATGGAGATGCTGTCAGACAGAAGCCGGAAACAGAGCGTTAAGCCAAAGTGATGGTAGACAGGCCTGTTTGTGTGCAAGGCCTTTGTAATGCAAATGTATTCATCTGCACCAGTCTGTGGGGGTCCATCAGGTCTCTACACAACTAATTACAGGCCTACCAAAAGTTTGTATGCCCGAAGACTGTGCATATGCCTGGATCAAATTCCCCTTAAAGAAAAAAAAATAACAATAAGCAAACAGAAGAGAGAGATTGGCTCTTATTTTGCAGGAGAATCACTGTTATTCAGACCAAAGCTTCAGTGCAGTTGAATCAAACTGCAGTATGAATAGAAGGACGTAGCTTCTATGAATTGGATTTATCACACTGTCAAAACTGTCTGATATCAGGTAGTATATTGTCTAATAGGACTTCACTCCACGAAAGACCAGTGTAAAATAATGGTCATGAAATAGAATAATGCATTCTCGACTCACCTTCCCCAAAACAACTTGCCTGTTAGTCAGCACAGGACGGTTAAGCCTGACATGCTCCCAAGCATACCTCTCTTTGAGGCCTACCTTCAACTAGATTACACAATTCCAATGGACCACCACCACACTGGTTATAATGAGTGAATTTAGCTAATGGCATCATAATGACTTTAAGGAAAGTAATCTTAACTCGAGTATTTCTTGAAGAAGCAGAAACGTTCAGAATGGGAGTCTGTAGCCAGAGACGTTTTAGAGGCTGCACCTGGTGGGCATCGGTGTTATTGCATTTTAAGGCATTTCTACTTATTCAGGCTTGGTGGCTATGCACATTTTGAAAACATAATCAATTATTTAATTTCCTAAATTTTAAAACAATGCCTTTAAGGACTCTCAGTTGTCCAAGATATCATGTTAGTTTGCTAAACAAAAAATGACATCGAACTGTAGAAATTATTCATTACAAGGAAGGTCTTTTTCATCAAATGGCTTACTGAATGGCTAGAAGACCATTTCAAAGGTTATGTCAGTATGTATCAATGCAAAATCATCCTCTGATATTTTTCTTGTACTTGATTCTTTCAGGAAAAATGCTTTCCAGGTCATAGCTGTGGACGGGGTTTGCAGTGGAGTTATACAGCTTCCTACGGCTGAAGACTGCTTGGATTGGCTACAGGCAATAGCGAGCAACATTTCAAATCTCACCAAGCACAATGTGAGTAAGAAACAATAATAGCTTTTAGTACTCTCAGTGCCATATGTCAACCAGTACCATAAAGCAGTGGGTGTTAATGCAACACACTTGGAATTTTCTTGATTGTCCAACTGTCCCTTTGCAAATGTCACAGTATTAAGTATTGTAGACACATACCAACGGGTCTTCCTGCTTATCTCCAAGCCTGAGGTCACAATAACAGAAATCACATTAAATTACTCCTATCCCCTCCAGCTACCCTATGCAGCTGTGCTATCTATAATCTATAATTCATCATACAATAAAATTTGATAATGACACCATGGAGCAGCAAGAAGCTGAGAAATAGAAATGCTGGACTCTTCTTTTATTGTGAACACATTTTTTTGCAGCTCTACCACAACTGATGTGGAAAAATGTTGTGTGTGTCTGCATATCCAGATGAGTGATTACTCGCAGCAGAAGTATTGAATACAAATACTGCTAACAAGCTTTATTATAGACCATGGCCGAATTGGATGAAAAGTAACTCTTTTTAACACATTTAACATTATTTTTAGTGTGTTTCATAATTTTTTTTCTATACATCAAACTTGTATGGAGGAAATATTAAGTGCAGGCTAGAAGGATGTAACCATGCTGTTGTGTTTCCCTTGACATAATTGTGGCATGAGGCAAGCAGCAATGGAAAAATTGCATTTTGTGATTATCATGTGGTCCAGAGAATGGTGTTTTGTGTGTGCGTGTGTCTGGTAGGGAATAATGAAGTCCTGGTTAATTGGAGTGGACGAAGTGAAGGACGCACTAAACATACCACCGATGACTCACCGCGAGGACTTCTCGCTCTAACCGTCTGACATTTTCTGAGGTGTGTGTGTGTGAGTGAGTGAGTGAGTAAGCTGCTGTAGTAACCAAATGGGTGTAGAATATGCAAATTTCAGCTCAAAGAACATTATTGTTTTATTGTAATGTGGTGAATGGAACTGATGAGTCATTAGTGTATTTTTACTTTACTTGTCTGAATTTTTTCAAAAGAGATTTTATGTCTCATTGTCGTATGCTTGTGTACATTTTCTGATTTTCCATCCCGTTTTTATTCCACTGCGGCAAAACCAAATACCCTTTTGGGACACAAAAACTGGATTATTGATTGATTCATTGATGATGGAGCTGTTCTGCCAGACTCCTACAATTACCTCAGAAAACCTACATAATGTATTTTGGGGGTTTATAAGGTCAACTTTTAACATTATTTTGATTTGCAATGAATATTCAGAAGTAGACTGTTTTAAAACGATAAAATACGTATGAAACAGGAAACCTTTTAAATGAGACAAAGCAAAGAATAGTGTTTACCTTTACTTGCGTGGTATCACTGTTTCTTGGTTTATCATCATACATTTGAACATTCTGTTTGCAGTAAAATGTTGAACCATTTGTCATGAAGAAATGCCTCCATTTCTCTGAGAGATGATGAAGGAGGAAATCCACTCAACTCTCTGCGCTCCACAAATTCCCATAAAGGCTCAGTGATGTTCTGGTCTGGTGGCTGGAGAGGCCATATCGGGGTTCATGAAACCCCTCTTGAATTTGTTTAGTGGTGCATTTGAAGGCATCGTTGAAGACATTATGAAAGGAAGTGTTTGCTTCATTGCTCATAATGACTCCCACCAGTCAGCTGCATGGCAGAGCAGCTGATATTGTGGGCTGAAGTCTTCCTGTTGTCTCCTTTCCAAACAAGATTATGAATCAAATCAGATGCAGAGATTAGGTTTGATTATGACTCATTCCTAATGAGTCTTACCATCTTATTGAGGTCCACTGAACCCCACACCAGGTTCTGATTCGTGGTGACTTGACCTTGAATACAAGTGGTTTCTTTGTAGTGGCTTGCTTTGAGTTTCCAGTTGTTTCCAGAAAAGTGCAGCCTGAACAGTTTCTGCTGAGACTTTGGCTCAGAGGTGCTGATTCAATTCTGTGGCAATCTTCAAAGCCGTACTTCAGCGGCATTCCACATCCCCACCGTTGAGTGTTTGTCTACCACAGTCAGCAAGCTTTGGCTTGTGATCCAAGTTCATCTTTATTGATGCAGTTTTGTCATGCTTTAGTGTGTGCTGTCACGAATTTCAGAATAGAACATAAAGCAGGAATGCTGTTTTTTATCGGGTGTAAATTATTTTAGCGGCATCTGTCTGTTGAGCAGGACAACTCAGTAAAAGTTGCAATGGAAATATTCGAATGCATAAAGAAAACAGGTATTATCATTGAGAAAAAAATATCTCTGTGGGTTCAACAATTAATTTTAAATATAATTGCAAATATAAAGGTATTAACATGCAACATATTGTGGTCACTTAACTACAATAAGACAGCATTATATGAAAAAGTATTGTGCCAAAGATGCTTAATTACATTGAAAGTTAATTTAAACAACCTCTTTATTTATCTATAAAGCTAATGTGGGAAGCAAACACATGAATGTGTACCTTCCACCATGTCGCCAAATCATATTTTATAAAAAATGTACAGCAACATGCATTTATCCAGGACCTGAGTATGTAAGTAACCAGGGCTACATATTACTGGCTCTTGTTTAGTATTTTTAGAAAAACTAAAAAAGACAGAAAGACTGTAAATGTCTTTCAGTGTTTATATGAACACCAGACTCTAAAACACAGAAAGATGGATGTTCATGACAACAATTAGACTTTCACATTTAAAAAAGGTTCAGTGAAAAGCAAATGTCTCACAGGGGCAACCTCAGATGAAGAGGGGGGAAGCAGTCAAGTATTTACTCAAATGCAGAAACTGAAGGAAATCCAAGGCATTCTCCTTTAGAGAAAGTTAAAAAGCCTTTATATTTACTCAAATATTGTACCTCAGCATTTCCTTTTCATGTTTCTTCCCATTTTACACCCACTGCATTTCAGATGATTATTTTGTTCTTTTTAACATTTCCAATTCATAGCAAATTGTTTTAAAACTTTATCAAAATGTTTAGCCACAATTTCCTTACAATGAAATATAATGCACGCATAAAATACAACACACTGATTACATCTTATTGTCTGACCTGACTCACTTCCTCTGACTGTTCTATATGGGTTCAATTTAGTAACTGTAAACGGTTGATGAAGTTAGGGACCTCGTACCTAAACTACCGTATATATCTTTTACATTTTACTGCATAATGAATTGTTTTATGATACATTAATCATATTTTAAATGTAATGCTTATCTGCTTTTTTTTACGTACTAATACAAATCTTACACTAGTAATACAAGGGACGTATATTTGTGGAGCCCATTTTATCCTTAAAGGCAGTTCTAAGTGCTCTCCCTGAAAAATGCATATGCTTAAAAAAATAGAAGAAACAGCATAAGAATAAACCATCTCTAAAACGAAAAGAAACGACAACACAAATAAATAGTTAAGGAGTGAAAGGAATTTGTATTAAAAAAAACACTATAGGAACAAACACGTCGTTGCAGATTATTATTTGGCCATTTTATCAGCTTGAAACAACCTTTTATATCTAATTTACTTGAAAGCCACATTAAACAGTGATGTTTTAAGCTCTGATTTCAATAAACTCACAGCTCTAGGAGATGTCGGGAATTCAGGGTTCCCTTTCACCTCATTTAGTTTTAATTCTAGAAAGACTGCATAGGTAAAACTTGGTCCAGATCGCTGGAGAAGTCTGGACCCTCCGCAACATACAACTGAATCAAAGATATATACGTAGGACGGAGACCATTTAGTGCTTCATAAATAAGAACTAGAAATGAAAAAATCTCATCCTTTAAATCACAGTAAGCCAATCCTGTGATCTAAACAACCACTGATAGTGAAGCAGTAGTATTCTGGATGCTCTGCTGCTCTCTGAGGGAGGTTTTCACTGAGAACTGAGAAGGTACCATTACCACTATCTCTCTAGCTGAAAATAAAGGTACAAACGTTTTTCTGTATGTAGTCTGCACAGAAATACTGTGTTAAGGTGGTCCAGGCTGACTGTGTCGATGCCTTTTTGTTTTTATATTGCTGTTAACGTCAAATGCAAGTTTGTAGTTAGACCAAGACTTTTTCATGGATTCAAGGTGTTTTTTAAAAAAAAGTAGGCCAATCAATCTGGACCAATCAGCCTTCTACTGATTCTTGTTGAAGCTGCATGAACTAGTCTGAACAGTTAAATCTTCTGCTCCCATATGTTCACACCCAGCTCCCTTCCTGACTGTTTTCTTAAACATTGTGCTTTCTCTTCTGACTCAAACTTCACTAATATTTCACAATAAGCTGCCTTGGCTTGTTATTGCCTCTCTCGTAGGATGGGATCCGGACTGGATGTCTTAATTTGTGTGCTTAGCTTCTCAAAGAAGTTATATTGATTGCATAGTGTGGATTAGGGGCGAGTGATACCTGTGATGTGAGTGTTTTAATTTGAAGCCTGACTGCTCTCTCAGTAGTTTCTCCCCTTTTATTACCACAAAGAGAATGGATTTTTTTTTTTCTAAATAGGCTTTTTTTTTAAGAAGAGCCTTGAGTCCTTGTGGAAATGACTCCATCTATCTCATTTTGAATTTGCATGCTTTGAATAAATTAAGCAACTCTAACAGTCTTCCCTCAGTGCTATTGTTAATGTGTTATCGTGGATACTGTAATTTATATTTATTTGTCCTTTGCAGGCTTATCACTGTAATTACGAGGCCCTATGAGGTCCTCCAAATGCGTCAACTTTGTCAACTGGTCTCTGATTATTAGCAGGAGATATTTTAATGAGTTTATTGATGCTCTTTTTTATTCTAACAGGTGAAGAAGATTAACCGGAATTTTCCAGTGAACCAGCAGGTAAGATCTTTTCGTCACAGCGCAGCTCAACTCCTGTAGCTCCTTTAGATCTCAATTTTACTGGACCACACTTTAATGTGTGTGTTTTATGCTATTCTTAAAAATCAAAGGTAATTTTAAGCAGATCTGTCAGTCAGAGAATGGACGCAGCCCTGTATTGCCAGCTATTGCAACACACGGAGAGAGCTTGCATCATTAAAGTCCATTAACTGGGGGTTGATCAGAGATGATAAGTGCTTTGAGCGAGTTGACTTGTCACGTCATCTTTCTGTCTAAACTGAAAAGTGAGGCTCTCCTTTCTTATTTATCAGCTCTGGTTTCTGTCTCACAAAAATATTTGAATTCACATGACACGACTGTCCCGACTCTTTCACTCCCTGGTTTTGTAAATCCATCGAAAAAGCTCCAAAAAAGAACTTAGGCTGCAGTCAGACCCTGACTTTAATGAGCAGTGCTGATGTGATGTCAGAAATTATGTCCCAGCACATTTGCATCTCCCTGTTTATCTAACCTCCTTTTTTTTGCTCTTGGGTTGGACGAAACAACAAAATGTCCCACCCCTTACTATCAAATAAATCAATAAATTGTTTATAACAGGCTAATATATTTCTTAGTGCGTTGAAGAGCACGTCAACAAACTCTACATCTGTCATAACAGGTTTGTTTCAAAGCTTCAAAGACATTAAATATTTAACGTGCAAGTTTGCATAAACAAATAAGCATGTCATAAAACATGTAATTATTGTTTTTACACGTGTTCAAAAGTTTTATTGTTGAATTTGAATTTGTTGGAAATTTCTAAATTGCATGATTGCAATTTAATTGAAAGGTGAGATCAGAAATTAGAAAAACATCATTTATTTATGACTTGATTTTAAGCATTTCATAAACAGTATTCACACTACCAAATTATTGGAGTGGTCAATAATGCTTTAGATATTACTTAGAATATATATTTCTATAAGTTTAAAAATAGAATCAAATTAGTTTTAAGCATCTATTACTTATTTCTGTGCAGTTTTGAAAAGATAACCTAAAACGCCCAAGCTTAGCTACACCTATGAGGAACTCTCATGTTTTAAAGCCTGAATTATATTTTAGAGTGTTAATGATTAAAAGGAAAATAGTCAGAATTGATTTAATAATGCATTCGTGCATGAACTCTAGCTGTCAACTGTGACACAAAAATAAGCAAAGGGGTCGTTTTCATTGTTAAAGTGAGAGTGTTTGTTTTTTCACTGACAGGTTCAGCTTGTTAAGAGCCTGACAACTTTATGGAAAAGGGCTTCTATGAAACAGGATTTTTTTCTTACATGTATCAGAAATCTCATGGGAGGTGAGTTGCTGCAGTAGGACAACAGTTCAAACGTGAGCGAGAGTTCAGAGGGCCACCTGGGGGTGGAGTAACCTTTCTGAGGTTGTGTTTCAAAATGTGGCAACAAAATGGCAAACCCCACTATAAGAGGCTTTAACATGCTTTGGGGAGCTTTGGACACAATGAAGTTGGCAAGTTGTGCTACAAATGGTCCATTCTGTTTTTGCAGGGAACATTTTGACCAGGAAAACTGCAGCCTGTCAAGAAGCAGAAAAAATCCTACCAATTCAGCTTTTCCTTTTCTTGAAATACAGAAAAAAATGAATTAAAAAACAAAATGTTTTTGAGAGTTGACAGAACTACTGTAGACCGAGTGGAGGTAATTTTATTAGCTAAAGGGATTTTGTTGATCCAACATCAGAACACATGAAAGTATGGCAGGATAGCAGCAAACACAAGCACATTGACTTGGATGCAGACAGTTGCCCAGATTACATTGCAGCCATCCTCCACTTACTGTTTGTAGCACTCTCATTCAGTAATGGACACCTTCCAAATAATTTCATCCCTTTCGACCTTAAGAAATAGGACCAAGGTTTTAAGATATCAGATTTCCCTCTAAGTATCTCTACTGGTCTTAGACTTTTGTTGCAGAAATACTGTTGTATAGTATGATTTTTTTATTTCTGTGTTGTTGTTTTTGCATGATCTGTGTATTTTCTGTTTTTTATGTCTGGTTTCAGTTTTGCCATTTCCCTGACCAATTTTCCTCTGTTCCCTCCTGCCTGCTCATCAGCCCCTTCACCTGTGTTCACTTATCCTCAGCTGCACTCATTCACCAATCACCCTCCTCTATATTTAAACTCCCAGTTTTCTTCACCCTTTGTCAGAGCCTCGTCGTTGTCATCCATGATTTTCCCCGTGAGGGCTTGCTCCTACGAAATGTTACTGTCTGGTTTTGTGATTTCTTTGGTGTATTTTTGTTTTGTTTTCCAAGTTTAGTTTCTATGGTGTTCCAGCTTGGCTGTGATTTTTGTTTCAGCTCCAAACAAACTGAGTTTAGCTCTTAAATCATTTTTGCCTCCTGGCTCCTGCTCCGTGTCTGCCCTTAGGTCCATCTTCCTTTCCCCCACTAACAAACCCTGACACCTTGCCTGATAACCCTAAAACAAATAGACTTTATTTCAGTATTTCAAATTCAATACTTTTGCAAATACAACCCCAATTCCCAAAAAGTCACAATGCTCTATGAAATGTAAATATATTATGTATAAGGACAGAAGGAAGCAATTTTAAAATCAAATAAATGAATGTTTAAATTGAGACATTTCACTATTTCAAGAAAATATTAGCTCATCTGAAACTTAAAGACAGCAACTTATTCTCTAAGAAGTTGGGATAGGACTATGTTCCCCTTTTCTTTTAACAACAGACCATAAACATCTGGGAACTGAGGAGACCTGAAGTTGCTGGACTTTTGGGAAGATGTCATCTGGATCGAAGTATTTATTGCTCTGAAACCTGTATATATCTTTTAGTATTAATTGTGCCTTCCCAGGAGAGCAAGTTGCCAGTTTCATAGGCACGAATGCACCCCATATCGTCAGAGATGCAGGCTTTTGAATTAAGTGCTCAAAAACAAGCTATATGGTCCCCATGGAATTTCAAATTTCAATGCATCTGACCACAGAATAGTTTGTTTTTTGTTTGCTGGACCTCTGCCCAAATTTTCTCGCTCAAAGACTGACCTGTTGCCAAGTAACCAAATTAGTTACGTGTTCCTTGAGTTGTTTGTTTTTAGAAGCGCATACTTTTCCAGCCTGTTGTTGCTCCTGTACTAACTTACTCACTGACTAAGTGATAGAATATGTTCAGGACTGATAACCAAACATTTAAGTTTATTCAATCCAAAATAGTCCAACAATTGAGTTTTTAATCAACATTCTTGTTTGGTTATGTTGACCCAAAGTTTTTCCCTGTGGGGATTTTGGATAGCTATTTTTATCGCTACACAGGTCAGAAAATAAACTCTCAGAAAATAAATAAACTTTGCCATTTTTCTAGGACTAAAATGTTCGTTAAAATACAATGTTATGAATAAGATATGAAGACGCTGTCCCTTAGGTATGAGTAAAACTGCTACCAAAGTAAAGCTTTCTGACTTAGAGTACGAAAAATCCATTATAAGAAAATCACTTGAAAAGAATATGTATGGTGACAGAGAATGTGCAGCACGACAGTGCTTGAGATGATTCTTTAATGTCATTATCTTTAGATCACAAGTTAATTGTTTTTATTATCTCACGATAACAGCATTTGTTTTCTTATATTGGGTTAATGTATTTTGTTATCACCAGAAATTGATCTTTCGTTTTTGTTCAGACAGGATAAATTAACTCATTATACGGGTTAATTTATGGAGAAATCGAGAATGATTGTCTTTTAATTTGATCACAGCTGATTTTAGTTTTGAGGGTTACTGTCAGGGCTGGAGGATCCATTGGATAACTGAACACTAAATAGGAAAACTTTAAATCCAAGTTTGTTGATATTTTTCCAATTCAAGCGAATAAAGGGGTTCAAAACAAAACTACAACAACAACTATAGTGTAAAAACAATGATTGGATCATTTTCAGAACAATTTGATACATGATTAAAAAAATAATTCAATTAAAGCTTTAAAAAAAACGTTAACCACTTTACTAAGATAGCGGTTCTTATAACTTCTTTGGTCTTTTCTATTTCGTGAAACCAAATCCTTCCCCAAGTGGAGGCGTTCAAGTATCTCGGGGTCTTGCTCACGAGTGAGGGACGAATGGAGCGGGAGGTTGACAGGCAGAATGGTGCGGCGTCTGCAGTGATGCGGGCTCTGCACCGGCCCGTCATGGTGAAGAAGGAGCTGAGCCAGAAGGCGAAGCTCTCGATTTACCGGTCAATCTATGTTCCTACTCTCACCTATGGTCACGAGCTGTGGGTAGTGACCGAAAGAATGAGATCGCGAATACAAGCGCCCGAAATGAGTTTCCTCCGCAGGGTGTCTGGGCTCTCCCTTAGAGATAGGGTGAGAAGCTCGGCCTTCTGGGAGGGGCTCGGAGTAGAACCGCTGCTCCTCCGCATCGAGAGGAGTCAGATGAGGTGGCTCGGGCATCTGGTTAGGATGCCTCCTGGACGCCTCCCTGGTGAGGTGTTCCGGGCCCGTCCCACTGGGAGGAGGCCCCGGGGAAGACCCAGGACACGTTGGAGAGACTATGTTTCTTGGCTGGCCTGGGAACGCCTCGGGGTCCCCCCAGAAGAGCTGGAGGAAGTGGCCGGGGACAGGGACGTCTGGGTTTCTCTGCTCAGGCTGCTGCCCCCGCGACCCGATCCCCGGAGAAGCGGAAGATGATGGATGGATGGATGGAAACCAAACCCTTCTGGTTTACTACTCAGTGTGTGCATGATGTACTCGATACAGCTGGAGCGCACAGCACATGTTTGCACTATTATTGACAGAACATTATCATTATGGTTATTGTTCTCTGGGTAAAGTCATAACTTTTCTGTCTTGTTTGCTCTAGCTAAGTTATTAGACCATTTAGGGTTATTAGAGCTACATATAATTGACACGAAAGGTTGACCAACACCTTTCTGCTTCAGCCAACAGCAATTCAGTGGAAAATGTAACTACTCTAGACATTCCTTTTGGCCATCTGACATTTTCATCTTAATTCAGTTCCTACTGTTGTCAGAATGCTATCTATACTGTCTGACATGGCAGTCCTGTTGCCAGATCTCTGTAGGGCGAATCCTTTTGTTTTCCTGTGAAGAAAAATAACTACCAAGAGAAAACAAGCTTGATTATGTTGAGATTATGAGATAGATAACTTGTGATAGCAAGTCAGCAACATTGAGAAATCATTTGAAGCGTGGCCTCCTGCCACTGCCATAGATTTGAGTCTAAAATTCCATCCAAACAGTGATTGGATTGATTGACAATTATAGTTCATATCACAGTTTGCTGTACTTTCATATTTTGCGTTTGAAAAAATGGAAATGAGGTACATCTGCTTTTCAGAACCTAAATAGAACTTTTTAAACTGACTTTAGAAAGGAAAAGACTCTCTCTGACTTGTTCCACCTGCTCTTTTCACCCTTTTGTAGATCATCTACATGGGCTGGGTCGATGAGAAGGAGCAGGACTCCGTTCAGGACCGAATGTACTCACCAAAGTTCCTCGCTTTGAGGGGTTCTTCACTCTTCAAGTTCACAGCACCTCCCGTAAGCTTTTACTCCATCTGCACTTGTGTTCTACCTCCTTCTTTAAATCATCAAATCTTTATGTTTTAATTGATGTCATTCTACCCCACAAGGGGATTTTTCTTTCATAGTTTATTCATTGTTGAGGGTAAACTCGAGGAAGCTTACTTACAATCATTTGCACACCATTGATCTTCCGCTTGATTGATGGTGATCATTTAATGTGTTTACGTTCTGCTAGCCATTTAGGTGATTATGATGAGAGGGATAAGCTGTCAATGGCACTGGAGATGGGATGAGATTGATAGATAACTGGAATTGCCTGCTCCATATGAATGTGCTGATATAAATGGAAAATGCTAATGTGAGTGGATAGTGGAACATAAGAGCCTACATGTTCAGAAATCAAGATCATCTTTTTGATCATTCCAAACTAGTTACCTGTGATGAACATTTCCCTTCTCATGGCAGGATGACAGTTAAATTTAACAGCTCTTCATTAGCTCTGATATAAGCCCCACTACTGAACTGCCATTGTCAGACCTGGAAATCTTCAGATCTCCAAAAGCCAAAGGACTGCAAAAACCCTTCCACATAGACATAGCTCAAATCAAACATGGGATTTATGTGACGTTTTCAGGTGACAACATGGGACTGGACCAGAGCAGAGAAAAGCTTTACCGTGTATGAGATAATGTGCAAGATTTTAAAGGTATGGCTTTCTCTTTTTATTCCATTCCCTGAACATTTAGAGATTCATCTCTAACTCTGGATACACCAAAAGAATATAAAGTAGCAAAGAGAATCTGAGGAATGTACTGATATGACTCATTTATACAGAACATTTCCCTGAGTTCCTCTGCAGTCTCACAGAGACGCTCATGACTATTAGTTTTTATTCTCTGCAGACTCGAGGTCACTTTGAATCTAATATTGAGATCTGCTGCTCATTATCTACAATCTCATTACAGCAAACTTAATTCTTATAGATTCATATGTGCAGTCATACAATATGTAGCTTGACCTTACTTTGCCATTAAACTGTCTCATTTAGGCTGCATAAAGCTATGAGACGACACATTAGAGTAAAACATTGCCTGTTAATAAGCAGTAGTAATGTGTGTCAGGGGATTGTATTGCTGCGGCCCATGGTAGCTGTTTTTTGTTATTTCAGGACAACGACCTTCTGGATAAGAGAAGGCACTGTTTTAGCGTCCAGACGGAGAGCGGAGAGGACATGTTCTTCAGTGTGGAGCTGGAGTGTGAGCTGCTGATCTGGGAAAAGGCCTTTCAAATGGCAACATTCCTGGAAGTGGAGAGGATACAGGTCTGCACCTGGACGTCTGGAGAACAGCTTAATGATCTTCATTTAGCCGTTCCAGGAGTTCTGACTCAGTAGTATTGTGACATTTGTGAGGAATCTGTACCCATGCAGCTCTTGTGTGTAACATCATGTTCTGCTGTTCCACAGTGTAAAACGTACGCTTGTATTATGGAGAGCCACCTTATGGGACTTACAATTGACTTCAACATGGGCTTTGTGTGCTTTGATGCTGCTTCAAAGGTGAGTGCTGAACAGCCCTTTGTTATTAATACAGTTTTGGGAAATAGAACCCCTCAGATATCAGTGTTGTACATATTGTCATGAAAATAATTATGACTCCTCAGCGTTCCTTGTCTTTTTTTTGGTTGCTCCTAACTTGTTCTGCACTCTATGCATTCTGTGGGTGAGCACATTTGTTTTGATGGTTGGTCCTCCCCCAGCTCAAACCTTTCATTCTTGCCTGTAGTTCATTTTGGCCTTTCCCCCAGTCTGAGAGCCATGCAGACTACTCCGCTGGTGCACATTATGTTGATGAGCAGGACACAATTGCTGCCATATTGTTCTCTTAGATTTTGGCTCTAATTCCTGCAGTATGAAGCAACATTGTCCCCTAAGGATGACTATAGTGTTGCCAAAACATTGTTTAGAGCAAGAAATGCACAAAACACAATCCATATGCAAACTGAAATTGCAGACAATATGAGGGGAGGGATTACTCCATAATTAAAAGCTACTTTTGGAAAATTTGAAAAAAAAAACCAACACATTGATTTGAGCCGGAAACATGACTAATTAAACTCTGTTCGACAAGTAGAGCTGTAAACTGTTGGCTGAGGACCCAGTGAGATGTTCCACCATGTCTCTTCCATGTGGAAAACCTACACTGGAACATGCAGAACAAGAGTCAAACAACCGATATATATACTGAACAATTATTTATCATTTATCTCCACAGCCAGTGGGCTGCCAGTATTTATATGTGGAGTTGTTTTTTCATGCCTGTGATTTCCTGACAATTCACATGCACGTGGGTCAGGTCAGCTCATCTGTGACCTCACACAGTGCGAATGGGTTTTATAAATCAATACATGTATAAGGCACTGACTACTGTCAGCTGAATAGATTAAGACATAATATATGTAAAGCAGTTTTATGTATGAAGCCATGGTTTTAGCTACTGCTGAGACTCAGGTGGTTCTTCTTCTAGTAAGATAATGTGACTCATTTGACTTCATATCAAGATGTTAAATTAACAACGTAATTTGTCAGATACACAGACCAAGAAGAGAAACTCTGTGGAATTGTGAAAATAACGTGCAGGACAAAGCTCTAAAGGACCTTAAACTATTCTGGCTTTGGTTTTTCGTCATCATTATAGCATGCTATAAACTGCATTATTGCTGGGGTGTACTGTAAAAGTATCATCATTCTTTATTCTTCCAAAATAGTAAAAAAAAATATATGCTTGTAAAATACTGGAAATTGAAGACCAGTTCATATTTGTGAGATGGTTATTTGTACTTGATCCAAAACAAACTTCAATCAGATTTTTTCCCCCAGCCCAGGAACAAAGAAATCCGGGCTCATGTTTGAACACTTGCTTTGATAAAAAACTTAATGCTATGATATGTACATTTTACCCACCTTGATAATACTGAAAAACAAATAAAAAGAAAGCAAGTTAACTAGTTTCAGGCAACACTATGTTAACATAAGTAAAAAAAAGGTAAAAGGTAATTTCTTGCTGAAAATTGTGTCCTACTGCCAATGCAGTTTTGACAGACTGGGGGCATCTGGAGTGTCCTGTGGTGTCAGCAGCAGATCCTCTGGGTTTGGGGATGGAACCTCTGTGGTTTCAGCACTGCCTGTGGATGCTAAATTGGTTTGAGATCTGGGGAGTCTTTAGGCTGAGTGAAGAGCTCAAACTACTTGTGAAGTTGATGTTTTTTTGTTTTTTTAAATTCTAATGTGTGTTTCACTTTCTTTGTTCGGAGAAATTCTTCGTATTCACCATGTGAATGTGAAGACTCAAATTTCAACCACCGAACATTCAATTGTCAAGAGATGATAAACATAATTCACTTCAGCTGTCAGTTGTTTTAATTACATCTTAATTAAATTCAATCTTTATTTTGCTTCCAAGGAGCAAGGCTTTCTTACTATCGTTTGGGGAGGTCTTGAGCAATAATTCTCTAAGCTTTCATATTTCTTTTTGGTTTTCTTTGGACATTTGCTGCTTTCACTCATTTGCTGTTCCTATTTTCAGAGGAATGTGTGTTTGTTAAGCCACTTAACATTGACTTATGAATGAACCAAGCATAGAAAGACACCCAACTCACTGGATGAACCAGTGTTGTGTCTGGTACATTTTAATTTTAAATAGTATCTTTTTCTACTTTGTTTCTAGCAGCCTGTTACAAAAACAAATAATTTGTTCCCATTGTTTTATCTGCATCTACAAAAAATGGTAATACATAAAATATTATTTTTGCACCACCTAGATGATTCGCAAAGAGCTATTAGCAGAAAATCTCAGCGTAGCGTGCAGTGTGTCCTCAAAAAGATTAGAGGTAATTGGACAAGTAGATAACAAAACAAGTGGCAGGCCTAAAAAACTATCTACAGATGAGCAGTATCTGAAAGTGATGTCCTTTAAGAATATTAAAAATATCCAGCAAAGAACTGACACAAGACCTGAGACAAACATGACCCTTCAGTTGATCCACTGTTCACAGAAGCCATATCAGAAATGGTCTCCATGAAGGGTGGCTGTCAAGAAGCCATTCTTAAGGGAGGGAAACAGGCAGCAAAGCCTGAGGTATGTCAAATGACCCAAGAACCGGACTGAAAATCAGTGACAACAGGTCTTATGGAGTGATGAGTCCTCCCCACACTTCAGACCTCAACATTATTGAAGCAGTGTGGGATCATCTTGACAGAGAACATAAAAAAATATGGCCAGCATCGAAAGAAGAGCTTTGGAATGTAGATACTGTATTTCCATTCAATGTTTGCACATTGTTCCAATAAATCACTGCCTAATTTCCATTTTTCCTTGCAACATACAAAGAAAGTAAGGGTAGCTGAAGACTTTTGTACAAAACTGTACATTGAAGTTTTTGCCAAAAATGATTATATGATAGTGGCTATTTATTTTTTATTTTGAGGCCTATTCAGTTCTTCCAGAAATTGTGTTTCACTTTTTATAGATCTTCATACAGTATCTTTATAGATTCACCATGAACTGTCATTTCAGAATTTCAATATAAGCTCATATTTGCTGTGATGGAGGATTTTGTTCACATGTGCCCTCTGGACATAGCAGAATCTGCGGTATATGACATGACACTGGGGCACAGAATGTCAGCTGTGGATGCCTCGTTCCAGTTACAGTGAATTCAGTCAGTTCTGAAAAGCTCAGAGCTGCAACTCACCATTCTTGCCAGTATCCAGTTACTTAGAAAGGTTTTCTAAATTTGTTTCTAATCTGTGTATTTCTCAGCTGTTGATTGTGAGTGTTGGGAAGTTGCTGGATACATGTAACAGCCTTACACAATCAAACTCCTCAATAATTCTAAATGTAATTGAGAAATATGCAGTGAAAGTACAGTTAATGCTCAAAATATTATTGAATGTAATTGATGATGTTCATCCTTGTTCTTTGTCCTGTTTCATCATATATTTTTAGAAAGCATGGGTATTTGGAGAAATTTGGAGATATTTGAGAGACACATCACAAGTGAAGTCTTCATTTAGTCATGGCAGTTTTAGCTGCCCTCTTCAGTAAATGGGCCATGCTTGAAAAACATTTGAAAAATAGCCCCACAAAAATTATACATAAACTTTCTCAAACAGTATCAAAGATAAAAGTTGGTAGTATACAGGTGAGATGTTTATGTTATGTTACTACTGTCACTCTATATGCTGTTGTTTACTCTGGTAAAACTAGAGAAAATCTATCTTACATATTCTGCCTTATTCTGCCAATTTATGTGATGGCATGTGCACAGTGTGTGCATGTTTTATTTCCTGACACCTGCATTGTTAAGATCTGTAGAAATAGAGATTTTTGGATTACACTATAAATAAATTGCACCTATCAAATAAATGTAGCAGATAAAACTAGTAAAATACAGAGCAGATCATTTCCAAATGGAAAATATTTTCATTTTGTAGTAACATAAGATGGAAATAGCCACATAAAGTACAAAAAGTGAAAAATTGCGCTTAGAATGGCTTTCAAACCAACACTGCAGCACTAACTTGAGCACTGCAGATGTCAAGTCTCCTTAGAATGTTTCCTTCTAAATCTCCTTGAGGAAGTGCTTGTGATTGACGTGTTGGAGATGATGATATTACTACCTCTGAGAAGGTTATCAAGAGTGCATTTCAAAGGCAAGTTAGAAGAGGTCACACTCATGTTACACTCTGATACTGTTTCATTAATGTCTGCTGTGGATTTTCAAAAGATTTCAGTTAAAATAATACCACATTTAACCAGATTGTTCTACAGTAACAGTAACTAACTACTGCACAGTGCAGCAGCACACATGGAGTTGGCACAGGGCTCATGTGGCTCGCTGTCCACCTGAATCTGGAAACTAACTTGCTGTGCAGCTTTTGTTTACTCAGTTCAGCACTAATCAAGTCACTGAAGCTCTGTTGTTTCAGGTGAGATTATACCGTGGCTTTTGAAGTTTTCCCACTACCAAAAAAAACGCATTTATATCTCACAACAACCCACATCTGCCCCATTTATAACCACATTCATGAGGATTTGGATATGGATTATTCATGAAACGGTAACACAAGAAAGAATTCACGAATGGAATTAATGAGTTAAGATAGATTCATTTGACTCTTACATCCATGTGTTATCTGTCATTTCAGGCAGTACTATGGCGATACAAGTTCTCCCAACTAAAAGGATCATCTGATGATGGAAAAAGCAAGATCAAGTTTTTATTCCAAAATCAAGACTCCAAATGTATCGAAGCAAAGGTGAATTAAATTTGAGAGATGTTTAATGCTGCATGTCAGAATTTTCCCATCAAAGAGGTCAGAGAAAATAAATTGCCTGTGTTTGATTTCTTTTTTCATTTCCAGGAGCTGGAGTTCTCAAATCTCTTTGCAGTACTTCACTGTATTCATGCTTTTTTTGCTGCCAAAGTTGCTTGTCTGGACCCGATGTTTGTGGAGAGCCAAGGCACCGCGACACCTGCTGGGATTGCGTCTCTGTCCAGTCTCTCCTGCAATTCACAGACTCCCAAACTGAAATATGCCACTTGACAGGTGCTGCTTTCTTTGGACTTCGTTAAAAATAATCCCTTCTCTTAATTATGAACAACGTGGCTTAAAGAAGAATAGGAGGAGGACCAGACTGGGACTGATGAAATAAGAGACCTTTATGCGAGTGCTCCACTTTATATCTGCTGACTTCTGGACCTGACTATGAACCTCTACTTTGAATAACTTCACATACAGACTGGATGGACACTAAATGCTCAATTCAAAAATGTTTTTAAGAGATTTAATCTTTCTCTTGAGCCTCAGACATCCACATGATCAACACATAAAACTGAAAAATGTTGTTCTTTTCCCCAAGTAGTCTGCTTTTCTACGTGATTCTACTGAAGATATGGAGTTAAAGCAGGACAGATTTGATCCTTTTCCCCCACTCCAGATACAACATCACTTGAAGTTGTGCAAGGAAAAGTCTGGACTATGGATA
The DNA here is from genome assembly GCF_027942865.1 of Odontesthes bonariensis. Lineage (NCBI taxonomy): Eukaryota > Metazoa > Chordata > Actinopteri > Atheriniformes > Atherinopsidae > Odontesthes > Odontesthes bonariensis. Next base: position 17,639,188 of record NC_134519.1, on the reverse strand, counting down.
TTATAGGATGTTATCTTGACACTAAATATGTTAAATTTCTTAAGTGTTTTTTAGGTGAAAACTTTCATTCATTTTTCAGTTTGAAGTGAAATGTATTTTCCTCTGCTTAAAGTCCAGGTGAAAGCTTCATGGTGGCATATTTTTGGTCTAGCAAAGCATAATTCTAATTTAGACTAAATTTGAATCGAATAAGTTGCGGCATTGTTGGACAAAAATGATGTTTTGGGTTGTTTCTTTATTTCTGTTACATTACCTTTTGTGAGGTATGAATACATCTTTTTCCTGGATTACTGGATAGAGAGATTGTTTGAAAGTAAGGTTTTCCCTTTTGCATGAATGAAGAACGAAGACCTTTTGGTAATCAGCTTCACCATGAACACACCTGCAATCTGACAAAAATACCATCAAACATGATTAGAAACACTTCCCATGACGTTTAGCTTCCCCCCCTAAACTTAATTATGTAAATAAACACTGACATTACAATGAACTCAAAGAATTTTGAATTATGCTGATTAATTGAGAGATTACTAGTTAGGATTATGGCATTTGTTAATTTGATGTGCACCAGAGATGACTTGGAAGACGGATCATAACCTTGTGCTCTCTTTATCATTTACCCTATGGACCAATTTAGAAGAAGAAAATCAGCTATGGTGTAATTTTGGAATATTTTATCTTTGTTTGACTTCACCTTGTAAATATTGCATAATTGACAAATGAGCAATTAGGAGGAAAACAGAAACATGTAGCATCCTGGCCTCCAGAGGTTTGAGATACCCCTTTAAAACTTCACTCTGCTTTTAAGTGTTAATAAATGCTGCAGAGTGACAACTAAACTAACTATCATATTCACAATAAGTTCAGGTCAATTAGAGTAATTAGTCATACTCTTACCTCCCATTAACAAAGAGGAATTCAAACAGAAGAGGCCCCTGGGTAAGTAAACTCTAGAGGATAGCAAATTAAACAGGATGAGTAAATTGCTTCCTACTGTGCAGCCTTGTGAAGCTGATATGTATCTGATGGAAACTGATTGAAGTGCAGTCTATGCAAAGAAAGCCCTGTGTGATGCTTTTGTGCTTTAAAATGATCTTGGTCACGTTTAACCTTATAACACAGGATATAGAGGGTGAGGCTGATTTTATTTTTGCAGATGTTTTATTAACAAATCTGCTGTGTAAAAAATCAATTAAAGAGACCTTTTATATTATGGCTCAGTTGTGGTTGGCTTTATTCTTCAAAATGTCTCAGAATTGACGTAAAACAATGTTTTGTTTTGTTTTTTTAAATGCTGTTAGAATATTCTTTTGTTGTTAGAAAGGATAATGGAGGCATGTTATCCTTTCTCCCAAATCTAAATGATATACCTGCAGATTAACCAGCAGGTCATCTATACCTGGACTTGGTGCATAAAACCTTCAAAAGTATCTAATGAAAGATACTATTTACTACTGAATATTTCTGCTCCTGCCTCCTCTTTTTTTCTTTTTAAATCTTGCTTTTATAAGCCCCTTAAGTGTTACACCGAGTACAATTTAAATTTAGAGAATTCCAAGTATGAAACAGCAACTTTTCACATTTGAGCAAATGGGAAAAAAGAATTTGTCTATTTGCTTACCTTGGCAACTGCTCTCTTTACTCTCACCCAGCACCAAAGCAGCTCAGTGTTGAGTTTGAGGTTGTGGAGATCAGTGTCCTTATGTTTGAGCAAAGCCCTTCCTGCGGCGCTTTCACAACAGTATTTTCAGCAGGCTCACATATCACCAAGGGCAGTTCTATGACTTGAACTTTTAAAGCAAGTGATCTGCATCGACAACTACATTTAGTTAGTTCTTCACCTGCCCATGCTCCCCCTCTCCACACCAAATTTCTAGAAATTCAGCCTATTAGTTTTGCTTAAACTTGGAGGAAAGCCAATTTTCAAGTAAGACAGAAACATCTTTTTTTGGGGAGGGGGGTAAAAAAGCAGTTACAGTGATTAGAAGACACAAACTGTGATTGTGACCTTTATTTTTGAGCCACACATTTATGGTAAAACAACACATTTTCAAAATGAACTGCACACACGATGAGAGATCAACCTCAGCCTGACAAACAGCAACAGAACTGTTTTGGCTCTAAACAAATAAACATAAAATAAGAGCACAGAGTGGGTTACAACTTGGTTTTTACCAGGTGCCATTTTTATATCCAAATCTCATCCACATTAAACAAATTCAGTCACATTAACTTTGGTGCAAGGCGCGACCTGAGAGTTGAGGCTGTAGGTCCGCTGCTTTTAATGCTCCACGTGCTCTCTAATTCATGATGTTTCAGGTATAAAAACTGCTGCATGGCTGTGACTGGTCATCTGATTTTTAATGTATACCATGCAAATCAAATGGGACTGTTGTGTGTTTCTTTCTTGGTAATTATAAGAGAAATGATTCCATTATTGCTGACTTTCAAAGCTCTGCAAAGACTGTAAAAAAAGAAAAAGAAATTAAAATAAACTTACAGAAAATAGAGGTGTACCTCTTTACACACTAAATCTACTAATAGAATAATCAGCCCCGTTTTCAAAAATCATATTTTTTTCATTACATCAGAACAAAAGGAAGATCTAGCACTAATACATCTCATCTATGTAACAGACAGCAGTGGCGTTTTGATCTACAGAGTTCCCAGTGTAAAGATACAGTACAGCAAGAGGGCTCTACGACAAATCAACTGCAAATTAAACTGTATGCAAAATCATATAACAATACATACTGTATATATCACTTTTATATTGAATATAATTAATATATCAACCACATTCAACCCAGCTTTATGAATACTAAATTATGCATTCAAAGTAAGATAAAGGAACTTTCCTATTGTGTTATGGTAAACCATGAAGAAAACCTGTGGATATCAGTGATGTGCCATTATTCTTTTTCACTGTGGAATGTTTTTTTTTGTTGTTGTTGTTGTTGTTTTTTTAAGAAATTCCCCTTTGTGCCAGGAAGATCCCAGAAATCCTGATGTGATGGGGTATGTTGGCACTTGAAAGCCATCACTATCAGGGAAATTCTGCAAGCATATTGTACTTACACTGGATTTACATTATAATGGGTGCAGTCCACAATATAAGCCAAAGAAATGGCACCTTTGATGTTCTTTTTTTTAACTTGAGGACTGCAGATTAAGGTGCTATGTTGGACGCGACTGTAGTCCAGGATACAAAAGGCGTCAAAATCGTCAATGATTCTGATTTTGCATTGTTTTGGATTTAAAAAAAAAAAAAGATGTCTCAAGGCCAATCTCGCTGATTAATCATCTTTAAATCCTTTTTTTGTTTTTGTTTTCCTTTTCTTTTTTTATTTAAAGAAATACTTCCAAACTTGATCACTCGGGACATCACCTCCAGGGACCAATTCAGAAAGATACAAAGCAAAGTCAGGAAACCCAAAACCTGTACAATATAATCATGCATGTACTTATTATTGACCAACATCTCCCCTTCATCAGTTTTCTCTTAAAAAGCTGAAAATATGAAACACCTTCAAACATCTGTCATCAATGTCATCATTATGTTAAACCTCTGATATAATCAATTGTATCCACGCCACGATGGGGGAAAAAAGAACAAAAAAAAAAAAAACACAACATGAAGAGTAGAGGGCTTACATCACATCAAGTAACATGTCTGCTACTCGTAGAAAGAAACCACAAGGATGTGAGCAACCTGTAGAAAATGTCACATTAAAAGGTGCCCTGTAGAAAATTTGTGAACCAATCTAGTCTTTTCAGCTATCTCTTGTTACAGGAAGTTATAAAATACATTAACCTAGTCGTAGCATAAGTGCTCACTTTACGATTATGCAAGAACGTCTTACTTTTTAACTCAAAATGGGAGAACGTGTCCTTGTTTGCCTCTCAGTGTCTTTTTGCTGCTTTCAGCGTAATTAAATCAGACACTGGCGGAAGGTTAAAGCTTCTAAAAAAGGTGCAATAAAAGTCTTCATCTTAGCATGATCAAATCTTAACAAATATAGTTTTATACAATTTGTAATCTGCACATTTCTGCAGTCCTGACATTGTGATAAAATCTGAATCTCAAAACTGGTTTCTGAAACTGTCCATTTTAGTATACTTTTTTTTTTTTTTTTTTTTTAATATATATACAAATCAAAAGAAAAATGTCAACAAAAACTAACACTCATGACAATCATAACATTATTATCTATGACATCTTTTTCCAATACAGTGTTGCCATCAAGATTTAGTGATAATAATGCTACATTTGCACTGAAAAAGGGTGAAGAAAAAGCATTTCAGCAGGTGGTGCGCCCATTAAGAGCGGACATCCAGTGAATCAGTCATTTCTCTCTGTAATACAGCAAATATGCTTTCAATGACTCAGGCAGCGGTAAAGCCATTATTTGTTCTCTCAATACGTTCACTTGCTTGAGGATTTCAATGTCGCCAATGTCCCGTTCCTCCTCCTCTTCCACTTCCTTGTGTTCTTCCTCAGCGTGTTCCTCCTCTTCACTCTCCACCATTTGAGGGATGAGCTGGTTGCCAACGAAAACATAAGTGTTGATGCGTCGCCGCCGGCAGCGCCTGCGTTTGCGCTTTTGGGGAACTCTTTGCACCACTCCCTTCCCCTGACTGTCCTCGTTGGCCAGGTTTCTGAGAGTGCGGCGTATGTAGATCCGAGAAAGGTCCTGCAGGCTGCGGACGGTCACTGGGGCTGGGGACAAAGAGGGACGACACAGTCCTTCAGGGTAATGTGTCACAAAAAGAATAATACACACCACTGCACTATTCCTTCAACTAGGTCAGTGTAAACAAGCGAGGATGTGAAAGAAAACTGCGCCTCAGTCGTTCAAGGATAGACATAACTGGCTCTTTGAAGCGGCTGCAGGCAGATCTTCACAAGACAAAACAAACACCGCTTTAGGAATCATCTCTTCAAATCCTTTTCAATGTATTGTCTGACATGAAAATCTTGCCAGCTTCACACTTGAAAACAAGTTTAGAAAAACGAGCTCGTAAAACACAGCTTTTTTTGTTGAGGCGGGGTAACTTACGCAGCTGTACAGTGTCAGGCTTCTCTCCATCTACTCTGCTCTGCTGCACCAAAGGGGCAAAGGACACCGCCAAGATGTTTTTGCTCTCCCATGTACACTGTCCGGTCCTGGTTATCTGGGTCAGCTGCATAAACAGACAAAGCCTGGTTTCAAAACTGAATAAAATGTAAAATGATGCACTAGATCAAGGAACTAAGGCTAAATATCACGCCAATCTATTCCTTTATGTCCATGTCGGCACACATGCTGCGACATCAGACACCTGTAACATTAACTCCATTTTGATGGGTCACACTATGCATTGTGTGCATTGACCATTTCAGACAAAACGTAAGACGAAGCACTGCAGCATTTACAATAGTAAGAAAATAATGTTTTTTCGGCTGTTTTCAAATGTGTTAAAACCTGCCCGTTACCAGTCAGATCAGCTGGTCCTTGAAACATTGCAAAATAATAGATAAAAGCTGAAGGTTATGTTTTCAGATTTTTTGCTTAATGTTCTGAGGAATTTAATTTTCTGAGACGATGGAGCGAGGGTCTTCCTCTTTTTTAGTTATTTTTCATTTTTATTGACTCGCATTAAGTGACGTTTAAATGACAGACGAATTACCAGCTGTACAGTATTTCTAGTCTATTATTGCATCGCTGACCCTAAAACAGCTACACCATTAAAGTGTGGGCTGATTGAAGCATGATGCACGACACATGGCAGTAAATGACAGATATATGACAGCTTAAGCTATAACGTCAGACTACCAGTCCACAGGGTGACAGTTCCTCTAACACCATTAACCCGCATCAGGCTGTTGAATCTACACTACAACTCAACTTTTTCATTGAAGGTGGAGGCACAACAGTGAATGGACTTGATTGATATGATACTTTTTTTGTTGACCTATCAAAGTACTTTACAGTACAGTGCAGTCTCGCTTGCTCATACAGAAATTCAAATGCACATTTATTCTGTTCAAAGACCTTTTCCATCATCATACAGACCAAGGGTTCAGAACCTTTGATATGTAGACTGGTGAAGCAAGGAATTGAACCACACACCCTCTGAATCTACCTCTTAACGTCCGGCCGCAGCCCTTGCCGCAGCCCTTGCCGCAGCCCCTAATGGGTTGTGGATGCATCTAAAGTGCACACAACTCGTCCATTACAGCCAGATGATGAGTGGACACCTTAAAGCCAGATGCAAAGTGCATTTGCTTATAGCCATCTTGAATGGAAAGCACACTCAAGGGTGTGTTTGGTCTTAATCAGCACTGTAAAAATCCTAATGCAAAGTGATCATGCTGTATGTGTATACATTTACATTCTCTCGTTTAAACTGAACATGTTTCCAGCAGTGCGTTTGTTCAAAAACATAAATGCTCCTGCCGGACCAGGACATTAATATTTCATATTTCGTTTCAATAATACATGGAGAACCCTTTTTAATTTTCACGGTCTATTCCACTTCCACGGTGAAGTACGGTGGTGACGAGACTCATATCATGTGATTCCTAAGATTTGTTACTGGAAGTGACTGTGCCAGAAGATACGACTACTCCTTAGAGTAGCTGCCTTGCATAATACTCTGTCTTTCATTTCGGCAAATAGAACATTTTTCTTCACTGCAGATTTTCTTTTTTTTTTTCCTTTTTCTATTCATTCATATTCCTGACATTAGCGTACAAAATAAGTGAGGAGAGGGAGAGACACACACACGACGCTTCTACACACAAGCATCTGAGGCGTCTTTGAATACTGTCAGTCTGATGGTATATCAGAAGTTTCACAAAGATCTGTATTCCCTCTTCCCTCACTGCGCTGGGTGTTTCATATTTGTCTTCTCTGGAGTGTAATTTCAAATAGCTCTGGAGGAGATGGAAAAGACGAGAATGTCAGCTTGGAGGGGACAATCGCTCACAACAAAGAGGAAAAGATGGGTTTTGAAAAGTATTCGCCTTAGTGTGGTCATGGCGCTTGCATTTCCGTTGTAGTGCTTTCAAGTATTTGATCTCTCAAAGATATGTACTTTCTATTTCATCAAATTATTTTCTTAGTGATGGTTAACAAGTGTGCAGACTGTTTTCTCTCTTATTAATGCTGCAAAGTTTCTTCAAAAAACGATGTCACATCCGACTGATATTTTTCTTTGGCATCTCCCTGGTATTTACCTTGAGTCACACTATCTAATCCTTACCTCCACTCTTTTTTCCCTCCATTAAATGCCTTAAATTGTCCGATAGCAGGAATTTGTCACAATCTTCACCCTTCATACAGGAAAAGGTTCCTGTGAACCATTTCTCCACCAACACACCAAAATATCCCAAATACCTTCTTCCTCGCCCCACAGTGTGTCCGCATGCACACATCTACCACTCTAAATAAAACATTATTCATGCAGCACTGCGTCTGCTCTGTAAACATCTGCTTAAATCCAGGGGCAGTTGTGGCTCAATAACTCAATAATGCATAGGAAAGTTGCACAACCAGTCTTGTGGGTCAGAGCTATTTTGCCTTGTTTTCCCATGTTTTGAATTCTGAATAGCAAACAGAATGTGTCAATTTCGTGTCGGTTTGATAGCATACAACACTTACCTGGTCCTCTATAGGCATCACCAGTGTGCCTCCAATTTTGAGCAGCACTTTCATGTAATTTTCATGGTCTTTCTGCACCCCAGCGCCACAATAAATGCGATCATATTGGTGACTGTCTGTTGAGATTTCAAGGCAATTCCCCACCACAAAGACAGGTTCACAGAACTCAAACCTGCACACAGAAAATAATCAAAATATCAAGATCATTCATGAAAACCATGCCCCCCTCCCTTCTGCCACTTCTGTAAACATTAGCTGAAGCTGCTATATGTGAGAATGCAAATGTCTGAATCAGTCATGATGGACTTGTATCGGACAAAGACAGCAAGATTGAGCTTATTTGTACATTGTGGTTGTAATTTTCAGCAGAACTGAAAGCAAACAAATGTGCAAGCTGATGCAATCTCAATCATGCAGCAGGCATTAAGAGTGACGAACAAATGCGGGTGGGGAAAAGGTAACATTTACTTGTAAAGGGTAAAGGAAATAACTGCGGAAACTCTGTAACTTGCGAAGGGCCAACACTGAAACTGTCAGAAAATTTAATGGAAGAGCAAGTGACTGTTATTCATGGCCACATTAAAAACCGGCAACTGGAAGTTAACAAATTTTTTGGTGACACATCCGCCACCAAATGCCTGTCACTGCCTGCCACGTTTGTCAAAGGGTAAGCCCTGCATCTCTGGATGTTGCCTGACGTTCATGAGTGAATCTCATGAGAGATCCAAATATGTTTAATTTCTAAAACATTTCCAGCATTTTTTGAAAGCATAGATTGACTATGTGGTAAATATAGATATTTGATATCTTGCAGAGAGTATGCACGTTTGTACATCAAACATATTCCTGAAGCCAGCTGTCACTCTGTTAGGCAAACTTGTTTATGGAAAACAAAATAAGACCACAAAAAGTCCAATTTTGAGGAATGGAACGGTACATTTAAAGGGATTTATCAGATGCGAGCACACAGCTGAGTCCCTTGGCTACGTTAAACATTTAATTTATGGGGACCGTTTGTCAAGCAGACGTGCTGCTGAGATTTTGTTTTTCTTCTTTAAACTGGCTAGACCTGCAACTGACTATAGGTCCGTGCAAGTCACAGTCAAAGCAAATGAAGTCCTTTGCCTGTATAATATTGATTTGATTAAAGGAAATGTAATAAATAGACACTTCATGACCCATTCCTGTGTTAAAGGGCCATGCAGTGGGGATTTCCACGGTGGATTTGCACCACCACACCTGGGGCCAAACGCATTACTGATGCAGACGCAAAAATCATGCACGCATATTTTCCTTCACACAAATTAAGAAAGAAGTTGTGAGAATGTGCAAACCTAACACATTCCTTAAACAAATACACCTTTTTTCATTGTCAGCCATGCAGCGCTGACAATGAGGTGGAAACGGGTGGGAAAAAATTTAAAAAGACAACGTAATTTACTATAAAAACAAAACAGTTTGATGGAGCTTCCTTAGTATGACAGTTATCTTTTGGGATTTTCTTATCATAAATTTTGGTAAAACACTCTAATTTAGTTGTGGTGTTATAAAGAACTGAAGCTGTGCATCAAGATTTGTGCACAAAGATGGCAGTGGAAGATCTCTCTAATGACACACTAAAAAGAAAACAAGTATTTTGGGATCATTCTATCTTTAAGGCACGAGACTGTCTCATACTCTTCCACTTACAAGGACTGGAGAAGTAAACAGCCTACATACCATGATCCATATCCTCATCTGCAGGGCCCTTTGCTCTGAACTTTCTCCATTCAGTTATTTCAGTTTCATTCTTGATTTGAGAGTAAAAACTACCGAATCAAACGGATTTTATTTTCTCTACTTCAGCATCTGTGTCTCTGTTTTATATTTGGTAAAACTGTGCTTCTTCTTTGTTGCTGCTTTAATAATCATGCCTACTCAGTTGTGGTGCAGACAATGTGCAGATTTACAGTAGCTTGATATTAAGTATAATACATAAGACAAATTGCGGGGGTGTCTGCATCCTCGAATGGCCAAAAACGGGAGTGGAAATCAGGTCCGTTCTTGTGTGGACTGTTTCACAATGACTGAACTTTTAGGGATGCGAGTCATTCCACAACATTGTTCCATCACATGGAACAATGGAGCAATTGACCCAACTATTTTGTCAAAGTATTCTGATTTGTTATGCTGGAGATTTTGCTTATATCTGCACCCCCATTGAACCACTTATTTAAACTTATAATGCTCTGTTTTCATGGCAGTTATAATGTATGAAGTTTTTTGGCTACTGTTTGCCTACAGTGCATAACCTGCAAAAGGTTTGTTTCAGAGTTTAGATGCGACAATCGAGCCATTTCCCAACATGGAATATTCTTTCAAGGCATGTACTTACTTATCAAAGCTGTCACTATTCTTAATGAAGTCGTCCAGTTTCTGTCTGGCGTATTCAACAACATCCTTGTGGAGCTCAACTCCGTGGTTCACACCAAATGGCCCTTGCGAGGAACAAAAAAAGAAGGGGAAAACAAAAAGCAAGAATTTTAACTGAAAAAAGACATTAAGTGTCCAAATGCTTCCCTATTATAGTATCATCAAAATAATTTATGAATCAGAAAAAGTCAAACATTAAGTGGGTTTTGTTTTTAATACGAACTAATTGTATTATAAGGTTTCAAGCCAGTTTCTTCAACAAAACAAGCAATCTGTGGACTTGAGATTAAAATGATTTCTTCTTTCTTTAATGTTGTAAACAGAACAAATGTTTGATAAGTGAGAAAAATGATATTTGCAGCCCTAGTATCATCAATGCTGAGATGTAAGCGCTCTCATTCCCAGTAAATTTGTATATCTGGAACATCTTCCTTCACAAAGAAGCTGTGAAATAAGGCTGTTTGATGAGTACCTATGATGAGGCCAACCATTGTGCTCAGGTAGCCAGTTCCACTGCCCAGATTGAGGAAAGAAAGTCCTGGCTGCAGTTTGAGGGCCTCCATAACCTCAGAGTATATACACGGAGCAGATAGGTGTATGTTTCCATGCTTCCACGCCAAGTCTTTGTAGGCACTGTCCCGATAACCGTCCAGATAGTAGTCACCCCGGTCTATGGCCCGAAAAGCCTGCTCAACTTTCTCTGTGCGAATATACTGAGCCTCCTTTAGGTTATCAATGAGATCATCATTGTCCTCTCCGGCGCTCACAGCTCCCCCCATGGCAAAAACAGAGGAGACACACAAGGGCTGAGCTCGTTCACAGGATGAGTGAGTCCTCCTCACAGCGGCATGGAGATGTAGCCTGGCTGAAGGATCCTGACAATTTGGGTTGTCAAATATCAGTTCAGACGGCGTTCATGTCCAGACAGCAAGTGACCTGAAAGGGGGAAAAAAACAAACAAAAAAAAACATGTCATGTCAAAACGCCTGCATGGGAGCACAGTGTCTGTTTAGATCTATGCAGATAACAGATGCTGATAAAATTGAACATGTATTAGTTCCCAACTGGATCCATCTGAAAAAGCAACAAAGCAGAGAACCAGACTGAAGAGTTTTTCATTTTCCCTGAAGATTCTGACATGTCATAGCAGGAAGAGCACAAGTACAGTTAATAACTTTGATGATGGCTCTATTCAATTTGCCTTCGAGGGCCATTCTATAATAAACACTGTCAAGCTGACATGGCGTACAGAAATGGAACAAAACTGTCATTATTGTAATTTATTACCTCAGCATTCTTTCAGGCACATGACAAAATATCTGCTCTAATATCTGCCTAAATTAATTTAGTTCCAGTAATGTATCATTATGTTGGGGGTTTTTTAGATCTAAAAATCTAGATAAAAACATCTAAATTCCAACTGCTGTGATGAATAAAGCGCATTTTTCCCCTTTTCTTTCTTCTTCTTTTATTTTTTTACAGGTGGTCAGACGAGAGAGCCTTGGGAAGTTTTGATGTTTCTTTTCTTTTTTCTTTTACATCAGTGAGAAATAAATCAATACAAAATGAACGAGTAATGACAATAATCATTAGTTGCACATGAGATTTCTATAGTCAGACTGGAATCAGTACAGTCGACTGTCACGTCATATACTACTGAAAAGCCTGCTATGTCCAGAGGGCACGAGTGGAGGGTTGTAATTTTAAAGCCGACTTCAGAAGTGGGAAATATGGACTGAACCCTTCTTCACAGAAAAAGTCCATTATTACAAAAATACCGATATAACAGCCCCTGGAAAATCTATCGGGAAGCTGTATAAGAAATGGCCACACAAGTGTAATGGGTTTTAAATCAGGGTTGACAAAGTCAGAGTTCTGTAACATTGTTTATTTTTTTGTACTTTTTCTGGTGTTCTGGGCGCTCTTGAAGCTTTCTGGCCTCTAAAACACCCCAAAAATGAAAAGGTAAAAATCGACCTTTGGTGCGACACATCAGAGCTGATGTCCAGAGTATCAGAATGAAGTCACAAAAAGTAAGATGTTTCATATAAAGAATCACTTTGTCATTATTTGGTTAAAATATGCAACAATATCTTGTGCATTGGAAGCCACTGACTTTCACAGTGGTGGGTAACTGGTATGATTATGCAATAAGTCTCTATAAAGTAAAACCTTTAAGTAAATAAGGGAAAAATTCCCAACAAGTATTTCATGAATGCGTCCAACCGGTATAAACGGATATGGCTTGAGATGCAGCCCAGGGAGACGATGTTTGAATTCCTTCTCTGCCTCCTCAGCATCTCCACATCTGACTCAGCTAATAAAGATTAAATTCAGAGGTGACTTTGTTGTGGGAGGCCTGGTAAGGTAATTTTCCACTGGCTCTTTCTCACAGGCAAAAAGAAATCATTGATTCTCTCACCATCATTGGACATACAGCAGAGCATTTTTCATCCCTCCTTTTCCCTCTGCAGGCATTGGAAGAAAATCCAGGAAAATGGGTCAGGGGAGGTATTCAAGTAAATTGCTTTTGGGCACTACTGTAGTCGTTCCCACTGATGATCCACAGTCTTGAAACAGAGGTCATTACCAATCCCCTCTTTGACCATAAATCAGACTGACCAAAGCAGGATCATTTGTTGCTACAGTGAGGCTATCTTAGAACAGTTAAAAAATATCTCTTTGTAAACAGGAGTTCACTGATAAACACACACACAGATGTGTACAGAAAGTGTAGCAACGTCGTGTGAGGTCACGATTAGCTTCCGTCACCCGATTAGAACCCCCTCACTGAAACATGCCGAATAACGAAACAAGATCCTCAGACAACACAAGATCAGCTCAAGTGATGTAACTGAATACCAAAGGCCTGTCCAGGCCGAGACACACGGGTTGATCAACAGACTGAGAGAGGTAAACTGATAATGCCAGTGTTTACCAGAATTTCCAGAGTAAACTCAGCCAATTTGTGGCAATGAAAATGATGACCACCATATGTCTAGGATTTTATAACCAGAGCATATTCCCAACATGAACTGCAAATCTGGAAAATAAACACAGATGTACAATTAAATCGTGCGACAAGAAACAGAAACAAGCCATCTAGAAGGGATCAAATTCAGCCATTTGTAATCCCTAACTTGTGTTTCAGGCTACATTGAGCATGAGAACTACACGCTCCGTGGCCACTTTAGTAGATAAACATGTACAAAGAAATGCAGATGCTTATTGTGTTCAGGTTAATGGACACTGTCCTAGAGGTGTAAATTTAATAAACGTTTTAGCACTGAGGTCATAGTTAGTGATTCTGTTTTACTGAACTCGAATACAGTCATGGGTGTGTCTGGTATTCTGACCCTCATCGAGTCTGTAAACAGAACAAACAGTCCAGTGAAACGACAGCTTTGCCTTTACAGTCAGTGATAAACAAATAAATGAATGTTCTAAAATGCCAACAATAAAAAAAAAACATTTACCTTTTGTAAAGCCAGAATTTATGTCCCGGCAGCTGTATTGAACTGCACAAGTACTAATCTACTTAATAAAGTGGCCAATAAATGTTTTCTTGTATTTACAAATCCTGCCTGTGGCTCTGCACTCCTCAAGTGTGGTGTGTTAACGTTTTACTCCGCTTCACCTGCAGTAAAAATGAGCGCTTTAATGCAGCAGAGGACACCGCATAAAAATCCTGATGAGGTGTAAGTAATAAGATCTGGCTTATTTAAATGTGTGAACCAATGTGTCCAAGGCAAATTTGACCCAAGAACTTGTGTTTTTACTTGGAATTTAAACTATGTTTAAAACGGTATCTCTCTACAACAAAAGGAGATCTGATATAAAACGTAGAAAGCGCCTGCTTACGGTAGTGCAATTCAGTTTAATAATAACTACTGATACTAAAGCTAAATTTTGCCACCACAATAGCAATAACTAAGGAGAGCAGAGTTAGTTGTCCTGCCTTCTTGTTGTTCTCTAAATTGGGATGTTTTCCATCCACCAAGTCAAATTTCCCAGCAAACATTCTATTCTCAGTCAGGACACTGCACACCAAACCCTAACAATTTGTTTCCAACATCACCGATGATTTTTCTGTACCACCACAATACAATTAAAATTCACACTTTTCCCCCTTTTTCCCCCACACTGAAAACTGACATTTCTGAAAACATTTACGCTCTCAGACTGTGACGACGCGAGCATTTCACACACGATCCTCCCCACTAAGTGTTCTGCAGGGCAACAGCTCATGCGTTAAACAGGAGGGCGCGTGTCACTTATGGGCACCCTCTGACTTCAAGTGACATTTAAAACCCTCACTGTAATAAAAAGGTTTAAGAGTAAATAAATGGGGGGTTCAATTAAGTAGTTTCTGCGTGTACCAATGAAACGGGCCGTGTTTACGTTCTATTTTACATGACTTGCATGTTGTTGTGTTAAAAAAAGAAAAGAAAAAAGAGCATCCACCCACTTTCTCACACACTGGTATAGTACAGAAGATACATTAGAGTCAAATGAGTTGCCACCGTGATGACCTTTCCTTTAGCACCATCTTCAGACTAGATTATTGCAATGCTCAGCCGTAGATTTAGAATAAAATAAGACTAGTCCTCAGGCTGTCCTAAAAACCTTAAGCTGCTTTAAGAATTATTTATAGTATTTGTATCTCTCATTATTTGTGCCATTTTGATTACAAGACTCTCTTTGGTGGGCAGGACCTCGTGTTTTTAAGTCCCATCTGAAAGTACACTTTTATTACTCGGCTTTTAATTCCTTATGAGCTCAATTGTTTTGTTTACATTCCCCCTCATTTTTTTTTTTAACTTCTTCATTTCTTAATTCATTCATTGGGATTGTTGTTGATTGTTTTTGTCTTTTCAGTCAGTTTTTGGGGGGCCTTAAATTGCTTTTCAATCTAAAGCACTTTGGTCAACAAGCACTGGCTTTTGAATATGCTTCATAAATAAAACTGACATTTCCCTGTCGAACAGTGATGTCAGCATCTCGCTGTTTACATCAAATCAAATTGCACCGCCTCCTGAGAATGCCAACAAGTATAAACTGACAGACATGTTATTTAGTCTTTTTCTGGTGTGTAATGAGCCATGAGCCATCACAGACACAGTGCAGTCACTGAATGAACTTCCACATTAAGTAAATTGTTTTCAATCTGGGTGTCAAAAAATGTCAAATCTGAATCTGTATGACACAATTTACAACGACGCGGATGTTTGTAACTCTTTTTGCAACCGTTTCCATGATTCTTCCACACAGTGTGCACTATTTTCTGTTTACGCAAAATTAACTAAAGTTACCGTTACGTAAGTCACACCTTTCAACCATTAACAAATCAAGTAAAGTGCGGGTCAAGCCAGGAGATTGTTGCCCAACATTATACGGGCGTTTCTTTTTTATTTTCTATCTGATCTCCACGCAATGGCGTCCACAGATGTTCTAAATTGACAGCGGATGAAGCCAATCCGCGCTCCGCCTGGTCACGTGCTGCGGTTGCCACACAGATAGCTGCGCGTCAGCCAATCGGCGGCCTGAACAGTTTTCTTCGCACTGCGTGTGACGATGGAGCAAAACAACAACAGCGTTTTTCATGAAAATGTTATCGAGCCTTATCACGCTTCTTGGTTAATCTCACACGTGTCTGCATGTGAGAAACACATGGCGTGTGTCACACATTCATTACAGCAGCTGTTAAACACAGAGAGAGGCTGTTGTGTCCGAGCACTCATCCAGCTTTTGTTCCCACTTGTCGAGCCAAACGCAGTTTCTGGTCAGCTCTCTGCAGTGCGATTAACCCCAATCTTTAGCTGCAACTAGCTTACTGGTTTGTTAAGGGTGATGAAAATGCAGCCCAACAGGTTTTGGTAACTGCTGCGGGGGGGAAAGAACGGAAAAAAAACAAACGCACCTCTCGTTTTTCGGAGGTGTTCCGCATGATGTTCACCACATTTGTGCAGAAAAGTCCCATGCAGCCCGCTTGTGCAGCACTGGCCACACTTCGACACAATAATGTACGGATTTTAAGACGGGACCACGACTTTCAGCACAGAAAGAATTTCCCACCAACAGTGGGAAAACGTTTTCTTAGTGGCAGTTGAGCTGGCTAACCTTAGCCTTTGGTGGGCCTGAGTGCGCCATCATCAAAACAGAGACAAAGCAGGTTAGGTAAGCTCGCCTCTTTATCCTGCTGTTACACACCCAGCAGACGCAAAACACCGCCAGGCTGTTGTGTTATCAAAATGACGACGGTGCAGCAAGACAAAGCAGGGAACTCACGAACAAAGGGGCAAGTCAGCGAGAGGGAAAATAAAACATACTCACAATGTTGTGTCGCATTTAGTCACTCCTTGCACCGTGCAATGCGACGGTCAATGACAGCCACTTTCACAGACTAACACGAGCACTAGTACTAGTTCACAGAGCTAACAGGCGAGTTAGGTGGAAGGGTGAAGTAGTTACGGCGAGTCGTTGTGTCGGAGTGGAAGAAGAAAGAAACAGCTGAGAGGAGGATGTAAACACAGGTCACGTGGTTTAAAATGTCGACAGAGGGAAGCACTGTTGCTCCACAGACTATCTATCTATCTATCTATCTATCTATCTTCTATTAAATGTCAGCTTTTCGACTCATTCTTTTATGCGTTTTAAGTATTTGACGGAAGAAAGTTATTACAGCCATTTTTCCCCGAGGTGTTTTTGTTTTTGTCATAATGTTCTCGGGGATATTTGAAACACTCCTTTCTGTTTTGCTGCTACTTTTCACTGAGATGTTGTGCATTTGGTCTCTGACATATCAGTGCTGAAACCCCCAGGGCCACTGTAAAAAGCCCACCTGTTACGAGCTTTTTGGCAACTTTCAACGGAAAACAAAAATGGCGAGTAAACTGTTATTTTCAAGCTTCAATAAGTGTGACCTTGTTTTTTCTTTTCAGCTTAAATTATTATATAACTCGAAAACAAACAAGAACAAAACAAATAGGAATGTGCTACTTCACCTAAGAACGATATTTTAATTCGCTGATGGACATTTACCTGGTATGTCTCAGCACTGAAAACAGGAGCTTGTTTACCAACGCCTTGCATTGCCACACCTCTTTGGAGCCTCCTCTGTCATATTTTCCATTTCATAATGCATCAAAAGCTTTCAGCAGATGACGGCTCTTGACTGCAGGTAGTGCAGTTTAGCACCTGGATCTTTTTCTACAGAGCCAATCAGATTTTATATGTGCTGGATTTTGGTTGGAACTGTCTCACTAAAGAAGGCAGCAACTTCCCTGGAAACTTTCATTTGCATAGCAGCATGTGGATGTCCTCCAAAATTCTTTTGATAATATTGTTAGATTATTAGATTATATCATTTAGAATTAATGGTGTCTTAACAGATGTATCATTTACTTATGCCATGTGCACCAACCCACCACCATACTATCACTGATGCTGACTTTTTAATGGTCAGCTGATGACAAATCTGCTGTTTTTTTTTCTTCTTTTGTCCATAGATGCAGGATCTATCATTTCTATAAAAAAGAAAAGGAAAAAACGATTAGGTCAGAGCTTTCTCCACCGTTGCTGTTCACACCTACACTTTAAGGCCAGAGATTCTCCACTGAAGATCTGTTCTCACAACCAGACATACTCAAGAATGGGCCCTGGCTGGAGCATACACTTGCGTTTAGAGCAGAGAATGGTTGATGAAGCTCCCTACCTGTCCTTCAATGATCGCTGTTTCTGTGTTGATATCAATATGTGTTTGGACGTATCCACGCTTTCAATGAGCAGGTAGAAATCAGCATAGGTGGCAGCAGAAAAAGGATGAGGCAGTAACTCGTCGGCGCATATTCGCTGGCAGTGAATTCTCCAAAAGATAGCCTGTTTTATTCACACATGGCATCTCGGTATCTACCCAGCTGAGTTGGTCATTTGCATCTAACCTAATGCAAAAAAAAATCTTCATTGATACGGTTTTCCCAAGAAAACTGCAAAGAGAGAAAAGAGGCGTCTCCCACGTGGAAAGCTTGTTCATTATCATGACCTCAACAAGAGAATGTTAAAAATGGAAAGATCCTGGAAAGCATCATGCACTCTAACCTCACACAGCTCCCTTAATGAGAGACCTAAATTTAGCCTGTAGATGGTTTTCTGGCTGGCTGTGGAGGAGTGGGAATAGATGGTCACCTGGTTTAATAAGGAAATAATTGCGTTGAGCAGATGTATGCAGGTCTGGACTGGTCGCCTTGCATTGGACAGGCTTCTTGTTGTAGTTGTTATCAGTAGTACACGGGGCCTCATCTTTTATAAGGGGAAGGTTTTGTGTTTTGTGTGTCTCCTATAGACCATGAAGCACTTTCAAACTACATTTAGTTGTTTTGGTTTTTTTTGTCACATTGGCTCATGTTGCTAGAGGGTACATAGATTAGAGGAAATTTACACAGATTTGCAGTAATTACAAAAACATACTCAAGAGATGGCTGTGTTTACTTCTCTTTCTGCTGCAGTGAATACGTTTTGCAGTGTGGGCTGCTGTTTTCCTGCAGGGAAAAGAGTTTCTTTACTTCTTCACTCTGTGGTTTAACTGACAGAGGCACTGAGCTCCACTTGCATGACCACAAACCATTAAGACACGTAAATAGAAACTGATAGACCTTTGAGATAGTCTCTCATAATTGTATACATACTCATCCAGGATCATTAGTAATTCCACTCAATGGCCTCTCAGAGGACCTGACTAATGAATCAAACAAAATTAGCAATCCTACCACATGAATGGCTTGATTTCAAATTCACAGTTATTTCTCTCAACACAAGCTTGAACTTTGATTTTGGCTCATATCAGCACTTGTTCAAATGACATATTGTTGACACTTACTCAGATAACAGAGATTTAAACATGTGCCGGAGAGAACTTAAACCGTTGTCTGTATGTCATGTTAACACTGCTGAAGTGGCACACAGAATGGGACTGAGTTTTTTAAGAAGCCGTTGTGTTTTTATGTTTCAGTCCTGATTCATTTGAACTTGAAGGAGAATTTAGCCCTTTTTCATGTTTTTGAAGATGATGTTTAAATTTTCAGCGGTTCTACAGTACATCAATTGGTTTTTTTTATGTATTATTGATTTAAATATGGACTTTTGA
This sequence comes from Odontesthes bonariensis, assembly GCF_027942865.1. Taxonomy (NCBI): domain Eukaryota; kingdom Metazoa; phylum Chordata; class Actinopteri; order Atheriniformes; family Atherinopsidae; genus Odontesthes; species Odontesthes bonariensis. The sequence goes on along the minus strand of NC_134519.1, from coordinate 17,619,988 downwards.
GTTATATTGATGTTATCTGTCATTCTTTGTGAAGTGTTTACCACTGTTGGAACAACTGTAAAGTTTGTGCACCTGTGAATAACTGTGTTACTGTGTTAACTGTATTACCTGATTTCGACAAAGCAAAGTTAAAGATAGCGAAATCCTTTAATGTTTTTTTTTGCAATATTACGATTCTATTTTAACATCTTTTTTTAGTTTACAACCAAAATAACAAAATGAAAATGAAGAAAAGTCTGGACATCCTATTTGATCAATACTTAGTTGCACCTCCTTCTTTTGAGGGTTAGTGCTAGTAAACACATTTTGTGTTGAATCTTTCAGTTTTTGCTTGGGGGATTTTGGCCCATTCTTAGGTTGCTTTAAAGCTGCGTTTTAGAGCAGTTTCAATAGATTTTGATATGTGCTCAGGTCAATAATAGGATCGCAAATGCCATGGCAAAAGCCTCAGCTTGATTAAAAATGCAGCATGTTTGTTTAGATTAAATTACCTTACTTCTGAAGCAGAGTTTTGCGGTGATGACGGAGGAAAGAGTTTCTTCTGATGACTTTTCCATGTCATGTATGTGTAGGTGTGTGTAAAATGCAACAACTCTCCCGAGCCTTCTCCATCTTCTTGAAAGTGGTTGGCAGTCAAATGTTTGTTTGAATTCTCCTTCAAGAAATTTCTGCAAGCAGCTCTTTCTAAAACGTTCCCCAGTCCTCCAACTTAACTTCGACTGTTCTGCCATTTCCTAATTACATCACGAAGTGAGAGAACTGCTACCTGAAAATGCCTCTTATAGACATCTCCAAGTTTGTAAGCTTTAAGCTGCTTAAAGGAGCCCACGGCTGCTTAACATCGCCTGGCCTTTCGTAATCACAACTATGAACTAGCTCTTGTGCCAATAAGGTAGTTAAAGCCTGAGACCTTATTAAACTTATCTTGGATCTCATGTCTCTTGGTGTGCTAATGCTTCCATAAAATTGTATTTTAGTTTTTTTAATTTTCTTTTTATGATGCTTTAATTGTATGAAGCAAAAATAAGTATACACTAATAGTGCTACAAATGTTAAGAAAAAGGTGTTTTATTTTGCTTTATGCCTTTTTTTTTCTCGATCAATTCATCTTCTACTCCCCTAACTATAGATGCATTTTGCTAAAAGGTTTGTTTTCCATTTTCCGCACAGTATATCGGCTGCTGTGCCCTCCTATTCCTCACTGTGCAGTATGACCAAAGTTAGATTTTCCTCTAATAGTTGACACAATGTTTATTGGGTATTTTTCAAGAAATTGTTGCTAAAGAAAAATGAATAGTTAGAAGAAAAAAAAAACTGAACATCAGTTAGACAGTATGAAGACATGCTGCTGTCCTTTCATCCTCTTGCTGGCCAGACAAAAGAAACAATGGGATATCACAAAGGCCTTTAGAAAATGATCTATTTTTCACCACTCCTGGCATTTGATGGATTTGATAGTTAAATTATTAATAAAAGGGAGTGGCTGACACATTGAACTGATTGACATAAAAGATTATCAGTGGCTGCAGCAATAAATTCTCAAGATAAGTGTTTAATATATTTAGATTTATTTTAGGTCAACTTTAAGCTTTTATTTCCTTTCATTAGTGGGAATGAAACTTTGGACTCTAGCCTGTGATGCTGGTGAGCATCCCAAACTCCTTATGTATTATTTTGCTTAATTTGGGATTTAAACTACAATCACACACCAAAAACAATCAGCATCATGACTCTGTTTACCCACTCCCTGCTGTTCTGGATGTAATGTGTAAGATTCACCGCTAGATGGTGCTGATGCCCCACGAAAGCTGATGCCATCTGACTTTGGGAATACAACGACGCTTGGAGCTGGACTCCAAAGGTTTGAGAAACCACACGACCATTTGAAAAGTTTATTTCTACCATACACAAACTGTACAACACAGCGCATATCTGCTTATTATGAAATAGTAAAAGTAATCGGAAGTTTCAATTTACAAACTACCTCAACTGAAAAAAAGCATTACATTTTAATGTAAAAGAAAAGAAAAATACAGTACAATTTCATATCATACTAATATCGTTCCACAAAAAAGCATTTCACATTACAAAACATCAAATACTAACAAGGAAAAAAATAAATATTATTCACAAAACTTCCTGAGCAAACAATGTGTGGTATAGGAGTTAAATAAAGGAAATGAATAAATGATTGTTAGGTTTAAAGAGCGTGATTCAGTTTTTTAAAAGATTAGAATTCTTTTTAAGATACTGAATATTTGGATAAAATAGGGTCCCATTTTTCTGTGATTTGGCTCTTTTGCTGTTTCCCTGTTTTCATCAAAACCTCCCAGGCTACATGTCTTTGACTTCGTTTTGCAGAAATGAAAAAAAATGTATTGCTTAAATAAATTCACTTTAACCAGTGGATTAACCTAGTGTAAGGCTGAGGGATTCAAAGGTATGGAACGGTGACGTGACCACCCTTTTTCTTGTTGTTTTCGTTGAAGTCAAGGACAGAGATCACAAAAATATTTCAGTGTGAAAGTGCAATTAATGCAAACAAACAATTCATTAACAATCAACTATATGTTTTAGATTTTTGAATAACGCCTCTTGAAATTAGTGATTAAAACTCAACTGCATGTTTTTGTGGTTCCATTTTGAAACAGCTACTGTTAAAATTCGCCTCAAGATGATTCAAACTTTAAAACTGGTTGAAATGTTAAGGCCTGCCAGCAGTTTTAGGTAAAACAGGAGCAGAATCATTTTTTTGTCCTTTCGTTATGCGAGCGAAAATGAAAACAAACATCAGACTTTCAATCTCGGTCATGATATTTTCAAAACTTGGCTCTGAGATTACAGCTACTGAAACAACGGTATTCAAACAGTCATCAGGAACGGGTCCTCCTATGAAAATAATTGTACTGTATAATAAATCAGACACCATCCACATAATACTGTCCTACCACAAAACATATTACTTGTATATTTTTATGGATTCATATACATTTAGGCACATACTATGTGCACACTCCAACGTGTGTGCACAGAAGGCAGTTTAATATCTATATTTTTTTTAAAAAGAAAGACATCTTGACAAAGTGAATTTGTAATTTTTCGTTGCACTCTTCTTGGGGCACACTTTGCAAAGCAAAATCTGACATTCAGTTCACTGAATGATGTTGCATCCTTGCTCAGTGTCACCTCCCGGTTGCATTCAGCTGTTATTGGTTGAATAGAAAAAGGTACAGTACTGTTGCATTGCATTTTATTTTTATCTCACTTTGTCCTACCATACATTCAGTTTCCAATAAAGAAAGCAAAAGCAATGCTTGAAAATATCAATGCTTAGTAGTTTTGGTAAGTTTTGCTTTGAAGGGAAATTCAACTTATGATCTAGTAATAACAGTAATAATAGTATAGGTTTTTCAACACTAGGTGGCGAAAGTATGCCATGAAACTGGAATGTGTTTCTATATAATTTACAATGTGCAGAAAGTCAAACAGATTTCTCAAATATTAAGCATTTACAATTCAAGAAATAAATAAAAAATCAAGGAAATAAATACACTGATGAACAAATATAATAATAAATAGCGATAATATAAGAATGACATGAACACATACAGATTAAAATCAAGCAAACCATACAAAATAATTAAGTGCAAGAGAGGGGTAAAAAATCTCACCAGGATGAACATATCAAGTGAATGCAGAAACAGTAAAAGCATTACAAATCTGGCTGGTAATTTTCTCAGTGCAGTGTGTTTACTGGGAAATGCCAAACACATTTCCAAAAGCCTTGTCTTACACATGCAGCCGAGCCAGCACTCTTCAGTAAAATAGAGCTATCTAGTGCCATTATCCCAAGTCAAATAAACCTCTTGGTAGCTCTACAGCTTAAACATGGATGCCCTTAATAGCCTGTTTGATATTATCCAAGAGGGCCTTGCACTCCGGAGAGTATTCATGCTCCGAGTTGTTGTACATATCAGTTAATGTGTTCACATAGGCTTCAAAATTATGCTCACTGATGGGTCCCTGCAACAAAAACATGTTTGACCATTAGTGAAAACAGCACAGCAGAAATGACGATTTGAAGAAAATGAGATTTCTTTCAGGACAGGTTTGACATAAAGAGTTGTGGTGCAGTCTGTGTTCAAGGCTTACTGTACCATTTGAGGCAGCTGAATGTCTGTTAGACTGTTGATGAGAGCTTGGCTGAGGCGAGCCAGCTCCTTCAGAAGGCTGTCATTGTGCTGTTCGATCATCTTGTTTTCCTCCTCAATTGTCTTCAGGTTACATTCCATTGATGAGATCTGCTTTCGGATACAAATTAAGAGGAAACTCATCAAATTAAGTCGGCTACGACTTCAAACTTTTGTTTTTGCGACACGCTCGTAAGAATAAATACTTACCTGGGTTTGGAGTTGCATCATGTCTGCTTCGATTTTCATGTTGGAATCATTCAGTTCCTTGATTTCATGATCCAAATGTTGAATATCTTCTTTGTTTTCAACACCTGTGTTATAGGATATAAACTTATTTGTCATGTTCCATCATATCTCTATGTTTTTAAACATTCAACTACTCCAAAAGCATGACATGTCTTGATGCAGCACTGTGTCAGTGTAGCTTACCACTGCTGGCTTTCAGTTTGATAGTCATCATCTCTTCCTCCGAGTGCTTCTTTTTGATACTCTGTGCATTCAGTGGGCAACCTGACAAACTAGTCGAGCAGGCCACAAAAGACAATTTTAGTTGGAAATATATCACCAAACCAAAAAAAAGCTTACTCTAAACAGAGAGATTGTGAATGGAGGTCAAGGTGATAATGTACAGTAGGAATGCAACATGTTGACCAGCCGTTTTGTTTAGAGATAAAATGGAGGACAGGCGACCTCACCTTCTGTGAGTGGCAAACACATTATTGGCGTGTCCAAGGCCATTGCAGCCTGGCAAGGGACAATGAGGCAGTTCTTGTTTATTGGCCTTCCAGGCAAAGGGCAGCCCATTGATGGAGGACTCCCTCTGTCTTTTGGCAGAAAGTGGACAATTGCCTGCACTGCGGTGGGATGTGTATTTTCCCGATATATGGCCCTGCCCGTCACATCCGATTACTGGACACCTGTCACGGACGAGGGTTGCAGACATTGAAAATCTGTACACACCACAGAAATTTGAGCTAGCTTGCATTTAGCAACATTGATGTGCTGCGGCTACACAAAATCCCTCAATTGCACAAAAATATCAACTACTTTGTTGTTAAACTACAAAAAAACTGAAAAAGAAAAAAAAAAATCATCAAAAACAATCTCTTTCAGTAACTAGACCGGAAGATTTGTTCACCATTAAGTTGATTAATCCATCCAAATGCCGATTAAAAATAAAGTCGACAAAACTAGAGATGGACTCAAAAAAAATCGCATTAACTATAAGTTACTAATCCACCAAAACTTGAGTTGGAATGAGCGCTCTGTTCCTTTCAGCACATACATTTTGAGGTGAGTAATATTTTTGCCTGAAAACACGAGCACAACTCGTGCAGAATATCATTAAGAGTTTGTCAGTTGGATTTTCAGGCCTGTTTCCTGCAGGTCAGTAATGGAGTGACATGAATTACAGATAATTGTCATGTTTCCCCTCATGCGAAAGAATGTAATTTGGAGGTGGCTAACCCGTTCCCTTATTGACAAAGGTGAAAGGTCACCTGAGATGATACAAATGGTACACATGCTATAGAGTGCTGCCACAAAAAGCCTGTTTCAGCATTTTGTTTCTCGACTGCACGGCAGCACTTAGAGGACAAAACAACACCAGTCCCATTACTTACATCTACCACAGGTAGGTAGCTTGATGCAAGGCCCCGAGACAATGGAGGCATGCCATATGGCCCACCATTTACAATAATCTAGGGACATTTGCTACCCTCCCCCTTTCTCTCCCTTTCTCTCTTAATGTGCATGAGATCTACTCCAGTCTAATTCCTAAGCTCATGGCCTTGCATTAGTAATTAAAAAGAAAAAAATCTGGGTCCAGATGTATAAGTAAACAAAGGCTCATATATCTGACTTTGGATTTAAACTGCAAATCAATTACATTATCTTTTTTTTCCAATAACACTTTCACAGACAAAAGTGATTAATGAAAATGAGTATAATGCCATCTGCAATTCAACATTTTCTTGATGTACTATAATTATAAAGAAAGCACTTAGTGAAGAGTTATAAGCCAGATATTCCATTCACAAAATAGGACCAACACAAAACCCCAGAAAAATCCAACAAAAACATGCTGCTAATCCTTTAGAAAATAATTCACTAATGTTAGGACAGGAGAAGAATTATTTTCTTTGTTTAACTTAATGGCCTGCAGGTATATTGCACAAAAGAAGGACACAGTTTCACTAGTTTATCTTATTTTTAACCTAAAAAACATGACAGCCGAATGAGGACAAAAAAAATCTCTTACTTAAGCTCCAGCTCTTCTTTGTCATCCTTGTTTGGTGTGAGCTTCAAACCTCCTTTTCTGGCACGTGGACACCCTGACAAGCTGAAAATGATTGGAGAGGGATATGCCATGAAGGAAACTCTATTGACGAGGTATATTAAGAGCAAAAATAGAACATGAGCTGGGATGAGCTATATGGAGTTCCAGCAGTATATATTTAAACAAATATATATAGATATATATATATCTATATATATATCTATATAGATAGATAGATAGATAGATAGATAGATAGATAGATAGATTCCATGAGAATCCATTAAAAGAAGAAATCAAAGAGCGCAGCATGTTTTCAGAATAAAGTGAGACTTTCACCATCTGTTTAAATGTCATGCATCTGACAAGTATATTTCATGCTCAGTTGTGATGATTCTTCTCTCCTACCTTCTGTGCGAAGCATAGTTTCCAGTCACATGTCCAGATCCATCGCAACCAGGTGTTGGGCACCTGCAGGTTGAGAGACACAGGCACCAGGTGCTTTTTACAGCAAAAGACTGCGAGCTGGGCAGCAGATCCATGCTAATATGCAGAAAAGTAGTACAAATAGCAAAAACAACTCCATGTTGAGTACATATAAAGCTTGCACAATGTGCAGTAGGTAGGAATCGGAGGAACGGGGAGGAGAGGAAAAGGAGAGGAACACGCGCTGAAGCAATAAGAAGCTGCCTAGTTGAACGTTAAGAAATGTTTTTTTAGCAACAATAACAGTTTTCAGAAAACATACTTTAGTTCCTGAGAGTTCGCTGCCATCAGTGATTTGAGTGTTTTGTCAGCCAGGGGACATCCAGACACACTGGAGAGGATAAAGAGCTAAGAGTCATTTTTATTCACTCTTTGATCACTGTTGAATTAAATAATCTTAATACAATGTCTCAATACATAATTATATATTTTTTGAGAACATAACTTTGCTTCCTTCTCTCAAGAAAGCCTTTTCTTGACACAACATTTTAAAAAAGGGTGTCATGCGATGTAAGAAGTCTACAAGCTGCAGTGTATGACAAGTTTTCAGATGTAACAGTGAACCTAATTGAATAATAAGCACTGTTTCCCTTGTCTGTATATCTTATAACTGGTGCTTATCAGAGTGTAATTAATTACAGTACCTCCGATGTGAAGCATAATTCCCTGTCACATGGCCGCTGCCGTCACAGCCTGGGGTCGGACAGCTGCATGGGAACACAAAGCATTTAATATGCAGATTACTCCACTTCCCACAGACTTTGCCAAGCTTGAACTGAAGCTTTCTTTTACACCGAGAACCTTTTCATGGGCATTAAAGAAAAACAAGAGTTAGTACAGCCGGAAGTTTAGTAGAAATTTTTGATTACAATCACTTTAATAACATCTTTGAGCGGCACTGAGGAGATCTGAGGGGGTGCTGTGCTGCGGAAACTAAAGGATCCTACTTTCTCTTGTGAGGAGACCCAGCAGAGCATGCACTCTAACTACAAGAGTCAAGAGTTGTGTTAAGCTTGTACAGGACATACGGGGAGAAAACTCACTTTCAAATAGAAACAATTCTTCTCCATATGAACCTGCAGACATACCAGTTACAATCACATGTGACACAGGGAGTTTCATTTATGTGCTTTGACCCACTTAAATCAATCTGCTCCATGCTCTGGAGTTACATTTTTTATTATTAATACTGACCATCTGCCAACTAAAAGGGAAGATCAGATTACACATATTTGACCGAATAAAGATGCTGCAAGATGTTGCTGCCTGGCCCCACATACCTCAGAAGCTCTTTCTTTGAATCTCGTAGTAGCAGTTTGGCTTTGGAGCTTAAAATACTGCCGTCTCCTTGATAGGGTTGGTCCTCCAAGGAGATCTGATCATAATCCTCCTGCTGAGAAAGGAAACAAATAACAACATGGCCTTAAGTGTCCTAAATGTCAAAACTCACTCTTCAATGACCTAAAAGTGAATAATTATTGAAATCTCCATGTAATACTCTTAAAGCTTGGGATAGAGTGCAAGGCAAAGAGATTAAGTGTATGAATACTTCTACTGATGTAAACCATACATCCATTTAAAGTCACACTTAATCCACAAAGTGTTTATGATGTACAGCTGAGGTAAGGATTTTTTTTTTTTTTCAAAACAGTCAAGATCGTGCAGTCACCAGATGTTGTCTAAGATTTGAAATCAGGTCAGTGTTATAACTCCCATTTCTAATAGACGAGGGTCACCTTTAAAACAAGAGAAACCTTTAGGGCCCAGTTTAAGTTTAAGACTGTGAAACCCCCTGGGCAACACTGTGGAGAACAGATTAGCATTCGTCCTCACTGTGAGTATGTTTAATACATTTTATAGATCAACACATCAGACTGGAGCTGAAAATATCACAGTAAACGTTCTTGTGAGCACTGTGTTGATCAGTGGGAAGAATACAGCATGTTCTAACTAACAGTGCGGCAGCTAACACTGATAACCAATCATTTTTCTTTGTTACTATTTCAGCAGCCTGATGGGAGATTTGATACTTTATGCAGTTTTTAAGCTATGTCAAGTTTTTTTAGACAACTCTAACTGCATTTATTGTAAATGCAATGGAATTGTTTTCAAACAAACTGATATCCTTATGACCAACGACAAATAAATATCCTGTTTTTATCTATCTTTTTCTTGATTCCTGTGAGTGAAGAAAAAGATTCTGAGATGATATTCTGAACTACTGAAAATGCCATTTTCTCCACTTTCCTTGAAAGATGTATGTAATTCGGTAATAATTACACTACGGCAAAAATACAGGTTACTTTTAACGCCATTTCTTGCTGACATAAGCATGTTTGTGCTTGAAAAACAAATAAATTTGACTCACAGTGAAGAAAAAACAGATTTAATCTCTAATACACAAGTCAGGCTATTTGACTCCCACTATAGCACATAATAGTGTTTTTGAATAAGATCATAAACACACGTTTCAATTGGTATACTTCAGTCCAGATACAAGCCTGTAGAAAGTTCCATCTCTTGTACTTACTTAAAAATAACTCAAATACAAGTAAAATGTCTTATCAAGACAAGGTGAGTAATATTTGAATTTAAGGAAATCCAAATTTCTCTCTTGCTAAACACTAGATAATCAATGCATACATTAAACAAGAGCAACTGTTTTAAATTAGTTGAATATGTAGATTTCAGAGGAAGGTTGCAGAAATGTTTTGGATTTATAGACAATGGAATAAAAAGGCCCACTAATGTTAACTCTAAAACTATAATCCTACTCTGTGGTGACTCTAAATGTTTGCTTTCAGTTTGTAGAGCTGAAAAGTTGCATGTTTTAAAGTTGTGCATCATTTGGCCCAAAACAGTCTCATCCTTCACCACTTGCATTTTTTTTTTTATTCCTGGTAGCTGTGTTTGATTTATTTACCTCTTTGTCCTGTAAAATATGTGCTTTGCTGAAGTTGACAGGGATGGCGTTCTCCCAGCTGTCCCTCTCACAGAGCGGCTGGTAGAAGGCGGGGCTGATGAGCATGCTCCCGCCCTTGGCCGCATTGGACTCGGGAGGAGACAGCAGGTCGTCGGGAGGTGGCTTGGTCTGGGCTTTTCCGTTCTCCTTGCTCTTCTTCATGCTCAAGTCCAGAGTGCCATTTTCGTCCACCTCTATGAGCAGGTCCTACAGACAAAAAAAGTTTAAATGGTAATCGTTTAACAGCTCAGACGTGAAACAAGCTAAAGAAGGCGGAAAGTGTTGCAGCGACGAGTGTCGAAGTGTTGAAGCAAGGATAAAAGCTGAAGTTATTTTCTAATTACACTCACAGGAATGTAAATAAGACGGTACGATTCCTGATTTACACGACAGCGGTGATATGGTAAACTTGAACCCAAGCACACTTCTCTGTAAACATGAAAAATGACTTGAAACGCAGAGGAAACAAACAATGTATTTAAATAATCTATACAGTGGTTATCTCGTGTCAGACAAAGTACCGAACTAAGCCAACGTTAATTCTGCTGAACACACACGCACAGAAAAACATATCACTGGTGTGTAGTTTTTCTGTGACAGCTGTGTCATCTGTTTTCTAGGACACACAACCAAGATGGCAGCTGGGGGTGGAGAGAGAGAGGGGGGGTTGCTGGTTTTAGGTCACCATTATTATAACAAAAAATTAAAAAGCTTAATGTGGCATAAGTCTCCCTGCTGACAGATGTGCTAGTCGTTTTTGTGCTGAAACGCAGTAGCATGATGACTTATGACTGTTTTAGGGAATTAAAAGTTGTACCTCATTAGATGCTGAAATCCTTTCCCATAAATGAAACCAATTACTCAATCCATATGTTTCATTAAACCCTATACATCATTAATTTTTTTTTTAACAAAGGGAGGTCTTTCAATTAATCAAAGAGATGATTTTCCTGAACACTGGATGTGGCTGTCCAGTTTAATTATCTGGCTATTTGACAGTGATGATGTATACCTAATGAAAATGACATAGTGCAAAATTGAAGGATGCTGAAGTCTTTTATTTCAAGTTATTGTTAAATAATGTCAGCTAAAACAGAAATAAAAGAAAAAAAAATCTGTATAAAGTTTTTTCATGTATTAATCATCAGTTATTTATCAGTATTGCAATTTAAGTCCTGCCCTGGATAATTTGGCTTGTTTCACTGTTGTAAAAGACAGCTTTTTGGTTACGTCTGACTGTAATATCTCAGTAGGTAATATACTTTATATGCATGTAAGTTAAAGCTTCCGACCACATATAGCACTCTAAATATGGCCCCTTTTTTTCACACAAGAAAGCTGTTCTTCAATTTGTACGTCTTTCCAAGACAACTAAGCTGTAAAAGAGAACAGATGATTAACTTGCTAACACTGTTTTATTCATTCAGTGGGCTGGTACCTGGTACAGGGCCACATTCTCGACTCAACAAGCTGGGAGACAAGGATCTGTGCTGTGTAGGTGTGGAAACCTTGAATCATCTACCGTACAGTGTGCACGTATGTAACCCACAGAATGTGATCAATATTAATCATGAAGTGAGTCGGGGAAAAAAAAAGTTGAATACAATGCCATGTTGGACATAACAACAGAGAATTTGGATCAGCGCACATTTCCATAAAGAGTTTGGATTTTGTGTGAATTAAACTTTCGATTATGTTAACTCCTTTAGCTGATTGGCTTAATCCATTAGAATGCTTTTAAGGATGATCTTGTGTAGACACACAGCCTATGTTGGATCATATCACTAAGCAAAATATCCTCTGCCATCTGCAGTGGGCAAGATGAGTTTCCAGACAAGACTTCAATGTTTTTACATGCCAGCTGATGTCGAAACAAAACGCGATGCCACATGTTTTACAAAAAAAAAAGAAAAAAAGATGAGTAGTGGTAATGAGGAAAGCAGACTGATATCATTTTGTTCTTTTGTTGGGATTCCACAAATTTTTATTTGTGTGCATTAAAGCTGCATGGAGTGAGGACCTCCTTGTTTAACTGCCAGCCCAGTGCCGAGCTCTGTTTTGCGATATCCCGTCTTTTGATGTCTTCCCTTTTTTATACACAAATCAGAGTTTCTTTAAAACGACCACATTAAATACCTTTCCAAGTGGTCTTATTTGATCACCTTTGTAGAGGTTTCCAAGGGCCGGCCAGTGACAGCCTCCATGTTCTTCCGGTAGCGAGTTGAAAGGTTAAGAATGGCGGCTGTGGCTGCCGCGGCCTGGAGACCGTCTTCTTTTTTGAATTGTCTCTGTGGAGTGTGCTGACCGGAGGTGGGCAGGTGGCCACCCGGGGCGCCAAGGAAGCCAGGATACCACTGAGGTGCTAAAAGACCAACAATTAGTTACCAGACAATTTAGTTACTGGGATTCCAGGTGTTTTTTTTTTTAAGATTTAAGGGTTTAAGCATAATTTGTTTGACACAAAAAACTGAAAGCAGTTCTTAGAAATATATAGTTAAAGTACATACAGTATACATCTCTAATATATATATTGTATACGTATATATATATATGAACTACATGTCTTTGCATGACATGTCAGAACAAGAATAGAAACTTACAGTCAGGGTAATGAGACATTTCCTGGTCATGGTTGGTCCCCAGCAGTGGCTGTTTGCCGAAGACCTGTGCATCAAAGCTGGCATAATCAAAGCGGATTCTGCTGTACTTGACCATATCTTTTGTGAAGCTAGTTTGTAAGGCTGCTACTGGATGAGAGAGCCTGTAGTTCAGCTGGTTCATTTCAAACTTCTTTATCAAGCCCATGGGCCTAAAAGCAAGCAAATACATAAAAATATTTTAATATGTGTATTCATAAAACAATTGTGTAAGAACGTTTGAGAAAGGTGCTGAAAAAGTAAATATAAAAAGCAATAAATTGTGGGTATTTAGCTTAAACATTGCGGCATGCCAGTGCTTTTGTACGCATAGAGTCTGGAATCTGATGTGTGTTGTAGATCCACAGCCAGGTTGCCAGACTAATTAATATAGTAGGAGTGGGCCTCCTGCCCATGATATATCCACAGGGAACAAAGAGTTCTGCTCTTTTATCATCTCTAATAGAGAGGAACTCACAGAAAACCATTGCTTATGTCTGCACTGAAACGTTGAATTAGACTGTGTGTTCAGCTGGGATCAGTGAATGAAAATATTCCACACACTCCTCAATAATAACAGTCTTTATCACTTTTTTGCATAACCTCAACAGCGAGTGTGGAACTTTAGTCCACTAGAGAGCTGGACTGTAATTATTTTGTCTACATGTAACCACATTGAGAGCAGCAAAAATCCCAAACGTTGCCAGGCATTATACCTCGGTGAGCGGTCAGGTGTTTGTCTGCACTTCAGGTTCTCATCCTGAGGTTTGGAGACTTTCACTGCAGCGGCAATGGGGCAGCCTGAGAGACTGGGTGGGGAGGAAATCAAACACATTAGTCTAATACAGTAACTCATCTCTAAACGGGGTACAGGTCTTCTAATGGCTTATTTGTGTAGCTCTACCTCCGGTGGGTGCTACGATTGCTGTTGACATGGCCCCTTCCTGTGCATCCGGGTGTAGGGCACTTGAGTACGTTCTCGTGCATGGCCAGAACTAAGGGGATGGGAGAGAACAGACCAGACAGAAGACATGAGCTTAGATCAGGAATGAAAGAGCATTTTCAAAGCAATTCAACAGGCGAGACGCAATCAAGTTAGTAAATATATATACTGAGAGTTTTGGAAACAAAATATACATTTTCATGTATTATGTGATGATTTAGATACCTGGAACATTAGAGCTTATAGGGTAAAGATCCTACAGAGACAGGTGAAAAAAGTAAACAGCTTTCTCATTGTGAGGAATGCCGCAATGTGGCTGAAATGTAAATAGCTTAGTGCAAAGAGGAGCGAAAGAAGACAGCTGATTATTTTCTTCAAAACAAATGCGTTGTTAAAGGTTCGCTCTGCATCCTTAGAAACTTCTTTTCTGTACATATCCTCCAATTAGTTTGGTGGAGTTGTCTATTTATTTCTGAATACTGCGTTTGCAAGCCCTTTGATTTGCAAATACTGCCTCCAGTCTAAGAGCATGTGCTTTTTTGAAAAAGTTAATTACTTTTTCTGTTCCTTTTGTAACATTACTGTTTAATGTTGAATGTTTGTTGAATTATATTGAAATGACTTAACAATCGCCAGTGTAGGGAAAAAAAAAAAGAATTCAATATTCAAACATAACAAGACATTATGAGAAAAAGAAAGAAAAGAAAAATCCTTTAAGTTTATTTTAAAAGTTTCTTACACATCTTTGAATTGAACTAAATGTATAAGCAGGTCTTTTTTGTCTTTGCGCTTATGCTAAGAGGATTTCAATTACTATGGTTGATTGTAAATAGTGAAACTGGCAGTTTTTGTGACTATAAATCATCCACCGTGCTGTGTGTATACACAGAGCTGTTTCTGGGACTTACTCTCAGGGGGAACTCGGACCTTGTGAGGACACCCAGACAAACTCCTGTGATGTGGGTACAGGCCTGTAACATGACCAGTGCCATCACAGCCAGGAGTTGGACACTTTATATCCTTTTTATCAGTCCGTGGAGAATCTGTCGACACAGTAACAGAAGATTTCACTATAAATCATAAGACAGAAATGTTGTTTCTTTGTCTTAAATGTGGAAATTATTAAGTGTAAGCTACACATAATGCTTTTGTACTGTCCTGAATGTATGCCACACACAGGCCAACGGATTGAAGTATGAGTCAAAACCAGATACATTTTTCACAACACGCATCTATTAATCTGTCATTTTAGTTAAGGCTACAGTTTAACAGAGAGCATTCACTTCTTAATGCCCATCCATCGAAAGATTACATCCAGGATTACATATTTAGCTGCAGTCATTTGAAGAATCAGAGGGAAACATGAGAGGTACATTAGGAGGATTTAAGACTTATGGTCATGGTTAAACATTCAGTTCATTCCTAGCAAAATCCAATATTCTGAGTAGCACCAATTCCATCAAAAAAAATGTTCTTCTTTATTTTAGTCTGTTTATTTATTACTTTACTTGTTGCCAAAATGTTTTTAGTCCTTAAGAGGATTTCCACCCTTTGACCCCCCCCCCCCCCCCCCCCCCCCCCCGCATATGCTTCTTTTATTCCTTTCCATCTTTTTTGAGCACCCAATCTTCCAAATCACAAGTGTTCTATTTGATTTACACTGGAAGAATGTATATGTGTTTTTCTTTAGAACAACATATTGCGTGTAATTTCCTTTAGATTAATACCTTTCCCTCCACTGTAGTTAAATCTGTTGTCTATGTCCATAATCCTATGGTGCCTCCTCTCCGTGGTCATCTGCTCCATGAGGAACCGGTCCATCTCTCTGTAGGCGTTGTGCAGGACCTGTCTCTGCTCTGTCTGCAGAGCGATGGTCTGCTCTAATAGGCTCAGGTTTACACTTCCTCGACTCATCTCGAGGCCTCTCTCTTGGAGGCCTAGAGCCCAGCTGTCAAGCCGAGGTGGTCTTTCCGCCTCTGCCTCCCCATCGCTGTCATCCTCGGTGGGGAGCAGCCTGTACCTTAAAGCTTCAGCTTGAAAAATACTTGCTCTCCTCATTGGGCCATCTAATTCTGGGAAATGCTCTTCTTTCACATGGCTGTTCCTAACTGTTAGGTCTTCAGAGGCCCTGGAAGGACTACAGTTTGAGCTGGTCCCCTTGGCAGACAGAGACAGAGGCTCCCACTCAGCTTCTCTCATGTCTCCGTATGGACTCTGTGGAGATAATGTGCCGCTCATCCTGTCTTGACTTTGGTCATCGTCTTCATTATTAAGAAGCTCCTCATCATCCTCCGCCATCAGTGGTCCAGATGTGTCTAGCTCATACTGATGAGAGCCATTAGACGTAACTTCAGACCATCTGAGTGAACTGCTGGACTTTCCTGCAGCATCAGGGCAGGCGTTTTTGTTAGCCACTCCATTGACTTCTTTAAAGTTTCCATCTAAAACAAAAAGACAACACTTACTCTTGTGTCAGCTCAAGTTTTGAGCATACCAAACTTGCTCTGTTTTTGCCCTTCAGTCACATACATGATAAGAATTGCATGTCCTTGGTAATCTTCTTCAAATCCCTTTAAGGTTTTGGATTTTGCGTTACTTCTCTGGAAATATTATCTTGAGAAAAACATGTTTTTATAACCACCTAAAGGATTTATAAGAAAATATGTTGTAATGGTCGCCGTCAACACTCATAAGGTTGGGAGATTTCAAAGTAATTCAGCCAAATTATATAATACAAATATAAATCTCCCTCTTGCAAGTTCAATGCAAAACCTAGAGATGAGGAGCACAATTGCTTTCCACTTTGTTGTTGTCTCAATTTGGAGCAACAACCCAATTTAGATTTAGAGCTAGATTATGAAAGGATTTGCTGTGCACTGGGCACAAAACATCAGTATTTTTATTTTTTTCTATCAGTTATGTGTATTTTTAAGTGCAAGCTGAGAGGCAGCATGTTGTCATCTGACAAACTGATTTTAAAAACACATAACTGCTGTTTCTAGGGACGAGGAACAGGATAAAGTGAGCAATATTCCTGAAAACACAGATGGAGAAAAATCACAGACATAGATATAAAAGATAAATTAAATCCCTGCGAGATATGTGTGTATGTGTGTGTGTGGCAGATAAAGGTTTAGGTCAAACACTTAAGAAAGAAAATAAAAATAAGAATTAAAAAATGGACTCTTTAAATAATATTTGTCAGAGCAGTTAAAGTGTGGAAGCAGCGCCAAAAGAAATGAACAGCTTATTCAGTGAACATTGCTGAAAAATTCGGTTTGATTTGATGACATTCTTTTAAAATCATCTACAGTCTCTTGAATTATGAGCACGTCTGTTTTTATGTTGTTGGGGGGGGGGTGTTTGCCTCTATTTTTATGGGTCTTGGAGAGCTGGATGTTATAGCATACAGTTGATCTTATATAAGAGAGATTCAGCGTAAAGATATTAAAAGCCAGAGACAGATAAATGGAGATTGTAGATTATTTAAGAAAGAATTTTAACCAGTCAAAAGAGCTTTTCCTATAGGTCATATTTTTGTTAATGCTGAAGGCATATCTTTGTGGGTGTGTGAAAGAAACAGTATTGATGATACTATTACTGCAAGTTAATAGAAATCTGTCTGATATTCTTTGGAATTTAACCGCTATTTTAAATTATCCCCTTTCTTTAGCTTATTTTTATAAGTACTCTCAATAATTCAATTTGCACTGACCTCAGGCCCGCCATCTTTTAGAATAAATCCCAGTCATATGCACAGAAAGCTAAAAGACTCTGGGAAGCCTGGTCAGTGGGTTAGGGTTATCCCATAAAATGCATCTAAAACACTTTCTTAACACCACCAATCATATTAAATCATGGTCAGTGATTAACAATGGAAAGCTATCATCTGGATTGATTTAACAAAATCTCTCTTGATCCTCCAAAACCGTTCAAACTTAGGCTCTATTAAAGGTCTTTGGACTATGAAGCTTTTTACTTTCAGTAGGCTGGAATTTAGGTCTATATCCACTTAAGTAGCCAGACATTAGAGGCCAAACCAAAAGTAGGATTCAATTGATTGAGAAGATAGAGATGGATTGTGAAAATCAGATCATACAGTGCACAGCATTAATGGGAGCAATGCACAAACTTAATCCTTAGCAAAGGGGCTTTAAAATAACAGACATTAAGTGGTGCTCATGAAATAAAACTAATTATTTTTTTAAAAAGAGGCTCTTTTGCATTGTTAAGTGTAAGGAAGTTTGACATGTTCGGTTTATATATACTTTTTACGTCAGGCAACGTTAGGTTATGTCAATATTTTCTGCTTTGAAAAAACTTCGAAGAAATGGTGTCTGAAGGCAAACCCTGTTGAATGAAAAATTATAGCCAGTTTCACGTATTTACATTTATGAGGCAAGCAAAAACAAGGGTTTCTGTTTTTCATCCAGATGGACTCCCAAACCTGACACAGCCGCATACAGTCAGACGAGCACACACACACACACACTCACACACACACACACACACACACACACACAGAAGTGCAGTGAAAAAAAAGGAAAGGGATGGAGGAAAAAAACTTGGATCCCTCTGGTGGTTTGTGTGTTGGAACAGGTGAACAGTTTGTACTCCAGAATAGCCATTACCAGCACTCTGCAGCAGGGCTGCAGTTGGCTGGAGTTGAACGCAGCGTGGCTCAACCAAACAAGAGGCTTATTTTCTCCTTTTTTGTTAAAATGCAGATATGACCAGCTTCCTACGGCATGAATTCTTTCTGCCTTTGGTCCACTTTTCCAATTTTTGTTTTTACAAATCCCGACAAACTGCAAAATATGTTCAGAGTAATTTCATTAATGTTTGTATTTGCTTGACATATTGTCATGCTGACTTTTTTTTTTTCTTTTTGTCTTTTTCTGGCTGGGTTTTGTTTTTGTTTTAAAGCAACTCCGCTAAATATCAGTTTCAATTAAGAAAAAATATACAGCAGTCAATTAAAAATAAAATGAAAAAGTACAATACATGGTAACAAAAAGAAAACCGGATGGTGCACAGTGAATTACTTAGATAATTGTAATGTAATATGAACCTAGGAAACAAATAAATTCCATTTCCAATGAATCCACACAATTCAGTGAGCTACTCTCCTGGTCCATTTAACTACACACATGTGTACTATAATGAGCTGTAGACATTATGCCTAATTATGTATTAGACTGTGTTAGAGGGCCTAACAAAAGCTTTTGAAAGGGACAATTACGTTTGTTGCTTAGTTACATCGTTAAAAATATACCAAATCAGTGCAGATTATAGTGGGTGAGAATGCACATGTACACCACAAGCATTGTTGCCAAAACGCACAAAATTTGGTTCATTAGAAAGAAAGAAAACATTTTTGCTTGCGTAAAGGACGGTGCCATAAGAAAAAATAAACAGTTTAAACTGCTCTGGTAAAGGAAATTTTGTTAGAAAAGAGAAAGAAAAAAAAACAGCCTTGAAAAAGGGAAAACTCATTTGTTTTTCCACAATGGGCAACTTCAATAGTATTCTATATAAAAGACTGAGGGAAGTTTAATTTAAATCAAAGTGAACTGGTGCACGCCTCTGTTCGTTTTTTCATTGTATGGATTCAATGGGTTTGGACTGGCTATTGAAAGAGGACAGATGAGGGGTCTGAAATCTGGCCTCATCAAAAGGGGGTAAAACCACGCCAAAAATATCATGGCAGATCAGCCGTCAAACTTCAATTTGTGGATGTGAGACACAACTAATATGGACCCAGCAGTGTAGTCTTTCACTTCCACTGCACAATGACGGCGGCTGCTGGCTGATGGCAGAGGGAGGGAAATATGAATGCAACAGATGGGATTTTAAAATTCAGCGTCAATTGTTCATCAAAACAGACAAAACAACAGGACATCTGTTTACCTGCTGGAGTGTCAATGTTCCTCAGCTCTTCTTTGTCCTGTGGCGGTGCCAGGTCCTCACTCTCCTCTTCACATGCCTCACTGGGGCTGTAGTGGCGGGGTTTCATCAGCAGGGACTTTCTCTTATTGACAGGGGCACCCTGCACCCCTTCCTGAGCACTCCTCTTCCTCGCCATGGACCCATATGGGCTGGACAAAAAGCAAAGCAGGGTCAAAGGACGCCTTGGGCTGCTCATTTTAAAGGTCCAAACAAAGAAATTTGAAATCAAGACTTTCTTTTAAGTGTTAAGAAATTAAAGCCCTTTTTATAGACCGCATGTAAAACCTTCTCTTCCATCGTGACAACAAAATGATGTGTTGAAGATCTTACCTGTTGGTCTCAGGGATGCATTCTGTCAGCCCTGTGTGACAAAGAACAAGAAATTAAAGATGAAAAAAAGTCATGTTTACATTTCCACCACAGCGTTTGCCAACATATTCCTAATCAAAGGTTCACGGCCACTTGCTCCTTTTGGGCTATTGCTAATGAAATTTTATAATGCCCTGTAAATATTTGTTTTGTGGATAATGTTTTAGGGATGTTATGAACTGGGCCAATATCAGCCTTTTACCATAGATTTTACAATACCACCTTATCGGTATAATCAGCGGAAGGGTGTAGAAGTGGACTCTTCATCGATCTGAAAAGCTTTTCATTCAGTCTGCTCATTCTCTGGGAAACTGAAAGTAGCTCATCCTTTGACAGCATTAACAACATGATCTAAAAGGGTAAATCAATTTTCCTCGAGGCCTGCATAAATCTCATTCACAAGTTCTACCACTTCTTCCCTGAAGCACAACCAGTAAAAACACTTTTTTATGAATTTCCCCACGTGTCGTAATAGCCTCAGCGTGAGCAGATAAAACCTCAAAGGCCCTGAACACTTGCATAATGACATATTCAGAGGTTTTCAATCACACAATCTATACACAATCCTTAACTAGTTTTGGCCCGTGTTTCAATTTAATGAAGTTATTCCCCTCTGAATAATGAAATAGCGGTGCAGTGCTCTTCAGACCGGTAAGATAATACATAAAATTGACAGTTATAAAGTTGGATTGTTGAACTGATACCCCTAATCCATGGTGATAAGTGGAATGTGTATATGTGTGTGCACACATGCATGTGTAGCTAAAAGTAAACTGCAAAAGCAAAATTTGCACTCACCTGTGCTACCGTTACATGTTTTGTAGGTTTGCTCCTCACCTTCAGAATCCATCTGTAAGTAAACCATAAAGGGAGGCCACTGAAAGACAGGCTTAAATTAATTCAAAAGATACATTTTTTATTGAGTTATCTTTATTGCAAATGTGAAAAGGCTTCAACACTTTATAGATTATTGCTGATTAGTGGCTGGTAAGCTGGTTGTCACCCAGGGCCATTGAGCCTTAATGTCCATCTTTGTGCACAACAACATTACAAAGAGCTTCTAAAACACTGGTAATATGCAAACACATAAAGTATAATATGGGGGATAAAAAAGTTTCAAAGGTGTGTAAAAACATAATGACACCAAATAATGACATTTAAGTACAGACAGCACCTCATAGTGTGTTTAGACAAAAATACTTGCTAAAATCCATCCACTCTCGGTGGCTGTTGCTTGTGGATCCCAAATAAAACCTATTAAACATAATTATTCCAGGCTGATGGTGGCATATAGTGGTCACAGGCCAGTGAAATCTGTGAGTCATAGGATATGCTGTTACTTTTCCCTGGTAATGGGAAACATGACTCCTCTCTCTCGTTTGCTGTTGTGATTGAAGGCACTGACCTGTCATACATTTATAATAGGGGAGCAGGTGTGGCAGTGATGGACCTTAATTTCCTTTAATAAACCTTTTATGTGCCACACTCTTAATGCCACGCTGGGCCCTCAGAGGTCCTGCTCATAATAGGTTCATTACTTTTGATTACTACAGCCTATTGAGACAAACAACTCCCAAACACTATAGATTACATTCTGTAAAAATGAATGTACCTCATTAGTTTGTAACACTTTTCCACACAGACATGCTTCAATATTTTGTTTGAATTTGTTGGTCTGAAGGCAAAATGTTGCTCTTACATCATGCAGCCCGAGATTATAACATGGACATTAATCAAAGTTCAAATGATGTTATCAATGTATGAAAATATCACCACTGACTCACCAGGGTTTTTTTTCTTCATGTGACATTTTAGATGTGCCGTTCTTAGGTTGATGTTAAAGAAAAAAACTATTATTTCATTGAACTTGTAACATTTTTGCAGGTTTATATATTCTATCTAATTAAGAATGATGTCTGTTAAAATCACACAAAGCCGCCATGAATTGAATAATTTTCAAAACACAGAGAATAAAACTGCTACATG
The DNA here is from genome assembly GCF_027942865.1 of Odontesthes bonariensis. Classification (NCBI taxonomy): domain Eukaryota; kingdom Metazoa; phylum Chordata; class Actinopteri; order Atheriniformes; family Atherinopsidae; genus Odontesthes; species Odontesthes bonariensis. The sequence continues at coordinate 17,598,189 of NC_134519.1, read as the reverse complement.
AATTGATTAAACATATGAAATGGTTTCAATCCCTCATTTTATATCTAGTCCAATATCTGTGCATCCAATGAAAAACAATTAGTTTGAACTGGGTTAATGCTGTCTCGTATGCTTGGCTGTATCTTTTTATTTCTCTTCTTTTCAAACATAGGCTACATATAATATTCATTACAGAAAAGAAAGAGTGAAATTTTACTCTGGCTCTGCTTCTAAATGGCATCAGACAGGCATTTCTCTTGCATGGTTTGCAATTATGTTAATTCAGTAGTAATAATGCAATAAAGACGGCCCTGGAAGACATTTGAGGCGTTCCTACTGTTTTCCTACATTATGGACGAACTTAAAATGCTGAGTATTTTTTTAAAGCAGAAAAAGCACATACAAAAGAGATGGAAGCTTATGACATTTGACATTCACAAAGTATTTTTTTCTTTGTATCAAAGATCTATAAGTACATTTATATTACACGTTTATTTTCCACTGTCTCAGTCTGTGGGAACCCATAAGGAGAGGCTGGGCAATAAATTGATCATAAATAACAATGTGAAAAAGATAAATACATAAAAAAAATAATAGTTAAGCATGAACAAACACATATGTCCCTACGTATTTAAGAATTACATTATATCGTATTTATTTTCAATGTGTTATTGTGGCTTAAAATGGTTAACTTCTATTAATTCCAATATGTTTCTGTTACGGCAATACACACGGTCATCTGAATGTTGTTTCACTGGCTCGTTGTGGCTTGTTTTCTGTAATACATTTTGTGGTTTTTATTTACCATATAAAGAATGTCTGAAGAGGAAAAAAAAGATTATTACAGGATAACACATGAAACACAGCCACTAGGAAAATGCTTAAGGCTGATAACAGTGTTTGCTTTGCTGAACATAACACCTTACATCACCATTGAGCAATGCACGTGGCCCTTTTATTTTTAATATTTAATGTATCTCCTTGTCATCTACTGGTTCTCATTGATTGTTTTTTCATTTAGACATTTATAAGTTACATTTACCTTGGCGTTAAACGAGTAACTGATCACTTAAACTTGATTTAATGTTATTTTTTGTAGTCGAAGCTGCGGTATATGTCTTGAAAGAGGCTTTTTCATGAAAAAATAGTCAGCATGGTTTGAAAGAAAATTTTTCTTCCAGTCGAGACAGTATTTCAACTAAGGCCGTCTTCACTTTGCAAAAAGCAGATTCAGCAATAGCTTTTAAAGAGTGTATTATCTGCCAGCCACCCACAGTTCTGCATAAGTATAAAACTGTCTCAGTGTGAGATCATTGTGGTCAAAAGAGCATCGCCTCTCTCACCACTTACAGAAGTATGCTTCTCGTCTAACCACTGTTACACAATCATTCATACCCTTTTCATCTCCGACAAAACTTGTTTTACTTTGTATTTCGAATTGAAGCTCTGTCTGCGTCCCTCCTGCAACAGATTACTTACCATTATTTGTAGTTTTCCAAGTGCTCTGTAGGATAAGATGCCAGATCCAGACTGTTCACCCCGGCTGATGCGTTCACAGTTCTTGTCTCTCAGAAAGTGATCGTGTAATTCATTATCTATAACAGAGAAAAGACAAAATTGTATTCAATTTCCACTTATATTCGGTAACTTTTTCATATGACGGAAAATCTATTACAAGTCTCCAAACCAAGATTTTGAGGATTTTTACTGATCCATTTCCATCATTGTGTGACACTGATGTAAACACGCAGTAAGAAAGAATTGGAAAGAACGTATTAATATCTCACACGGAATAAGGAACATGATGCAAATTGATTGCTTGACAGAGATCAAATTGCTTGCTTCTAATTAATACAAAATACCCAAGAGGGAAAACATGCAAGAACACAATGAGTACATTAAGCCTCTTCACTTCACAGATCTTATTATGGAATTATTTATTTCTGTTAGCTTTGAAAAAATAAAAATAAAACACACACACACACACACACACACACACATCCTCTTAATTATAGCTCACAGAGTGTGTCCCCCCGAAAAACAAAACTGGGGGAAAAAGGAGGGGGTGGCTGAGGGGGTTATTCACTCAGATTCATTAGCATATGAAAAAAGACTTAGCCTACTACTATTCGGGCCGGTTCGTCATCTGCTGAATCATATTTATACCCCCCAACACAGACGCACGCACGCACAAACACACTCTCACACGCACATACAAGCCCCAACATAAATAAGGACTGTTTCCCCTACGAATAGAGCAGATTTCTCTAGGGGAAAGGAGGCAGCCTGATGCTGAGAGTCTATGAGATTTTCTATGTGTTAATCTGGCTGCTAACTGTCCTTGAGCCCAACCCATTCCCCCCTAACCCCATCTGCTAACATTCCCACCACAGAGGAGAGAATGAGCTGCGACTGGGGATGCAAAAAGGGAGAGACCTTCCCATTCCAGCAATCATGAATAACCATTGGCTCACACCATTATCAGAAAGCCTGGATCCAAGCTGAGATGGTGGAGAGCAAATGTGTGTAAAACACCCGACGCTCCTGACATTACTCGAACCACACTCTCACGTTTTGTTGTGAGTGATGCTATTATTATTATTTTCATATAATGCCTTATTAATACGCTGCAGCTGCTGTGGATATTCATCACTGACCTTGAGTCTTTGTGTCCCCCTGTTCCCAGCTTATCCGTGCACTTGGGACGCTCTCATATAATTAACACAGACATTATTGTGATAGAGTGAAAAACTCTGTGCTGATACCTCATCTTGAAACCAATAAAGCAGGCCAGAGTAGCAAAGTAAGATTCTGGAGACCATAAAATTAATTACATTATTTACATTTCCTTTAGATAGGGGGTACAGGCGAGATGATAGAGGCAAATGAGATTACACAAAATAAGATTTCAAAATGTCAGTGCTGCACTCTCAACCAACCAACTGTTATGATTAGATTACTCTTTTAATATAATTACTGTCTTAGGCTGTGTGTGGAAACAATGCATACATAAAAAACAGGAGCCACATATTAACTGATTCCCATCCTTTTCTCCATGAGTCTTTTTCTCTTAACCTTTCTTCAACAGTATCATTTTGAATTATAGGTAACGGATGGGTGCTCTGTGCAAGGTCACTGTCTGGTGTGTGTTCACCCCCTCCCCTCTCTCCTTGTTTTTGTTTCCTCTTCCAGAAGCACACTGAGTGAAGGGTTAAAACTGGAATGGATTTAATTATGGAATGAATGGAATTATAATGCGCCCGCAGCAAGTTTTCCTCCTTATTTATTAAAGCAGCTGATGGGCCAGGTTTGATGAGCCACTTCTGGCATAATTGAGTCATCACACAAAGAGGGTTCCTCGCATTCAGAGTGGTTTTATCAGCAGCAAACAGACCTGATTACTGGCAATTACACTCTGATCTAGGGGAAGGAGAAAAAAAGGGTAAATGTGCGGGGTAACTTTTGTGTTTATAGTTTACCCCGGGAATAATTTTCACATTAATTTTACATGCTAAGTGTTTTCTGTTTATGTACAATAAAGAGCAAACGGCAGGAGATGGGACCTTTTACTTTCATATTTCCTTGTAATGAAGGTCTATGTAGATATATTTGACTGATCACAATTCATATGTACCCCATAGGAGGTTGGCATGTGCAGAGAGTGAGCTCAACATACAGCCTGTTTAGCTAAAGCTAAAAAGTGAGCTAACAGAATTATACCTGCTTTGAAAGTGCACCGTTCTGTGGAATGTAGAGCCAAAGGGATTGCTTTTGCCATTTTTTATTGAGAAGCAAATTGATTCAAGGAGAGTAAATTAAGCCTTGGTCAGAGAGTGAGGTCAACTTCTGTTCAGAGAGTATTTAGATGAACAACTTTTCTTTCTCTTTGAGGATGTTTTTAGGGAAAGTACAAAGAAGTCTGAGACATTCTTTATTTAGTTCCTTGAATTTTGCAGTGTGTTATTGCTACCTGCCCTCATGGGGAATTTTTCAGTTTCTAAACACTTAAAAGAGCTTGCAAATGTACTTTCTTTCTTATATTGTTACATATTTTCAACTGAATCAGAGGCTGAAACATGCAGCACAGTCTTTTACACTATTCAAAAATAGTTCACATAGTCAAATTAAATGTAAGGATTTATAAGAAGAAAAACAAATTGAAAAATTAAGAAAAAAAAAAAAGATTCTGCCAACAATTTCTGAGCATTCCTCTGTGTAATAGAGGTTTCTGGATTCATGCAGCCACTGAAAAAATCTTGAAGTCAACTGCGATTTCAGATATAACAGCCTCACAGCTACCCTGACGGCCAAGCAAAGTGTTTGTGCCTTTTGCCAAAGAGTACTTTTATAGAGAAGCGTATTGGCATCTTATCACTTCTCCAAGACAGAGATGCTTCAATAAAGAAACACAGCTCACAGAATTCTTAACAGACAATTAGGAGTTTGGCTAGCCACTATCGCTTCAATGATTTGTTATGATGGCATAACTACAGGGGAAACTTGTTATTGGATGGAGTTAGCAAGAGTTCCATGAAAGAGTCAGATGGTGACACCTTAGCCGAGGTGATTTATGAATCTTGTAATCGCTTTCCAGAGTCACCCCAAAGCCTTCCCTCTAAATTGAGTTCATCTGGAGCCGGACCACACAGAGGCAGCAAGTCCAGATTGTTTCTTCTGACATCAAAGAGCCAATTTCTGCTTTTGACCACATTTCTGGTGCTTTTATTCTCCTTAACTCAAGAAAGGAGCTTAGATGGTATGCTATTTTATTTGTGAATTTCAATCCAATTAAGAAAACCAAAATATTGAGAGAAATACAATTTGCATCCCCTATCACAACACCATCCATCAATAACATGATAAATGGAGCGGCACACAATTGTAACATTGGCAAGTCTCCAGCTTGCCAAACCACTCTTACGTTAGCCTGAATCTTTGAATTCTGTCATGAACATGTTTTTTCAAACCTGTTTAATTTGGGGACAGGTGTTTGGGGAAAAAGAAACTCAAGCCTTTGTGCAACAATGAGCAAAGTGATCCCGCTCATTGTTCCTACCGGAGGTGCTCCTTTCATGGAGGAGGTTGCATGAATGCTACCAGGTGGTCTTCAATTTGAGGAAACGTAGTAACTGTTCCAGCTAATCCCCCGTCACAAAAGGCAGGTCTCCAGTTCTCTGGGGCTCTCTGGGCCAAAGGGAAAAGTTTACCTCAAACACATAGTGTCTGAAAGGAGTCAGGGACTTGAGCAGTGATTCCTAATCAGATTGCGCTGAAGTGAACAGCTCGCATGGCAGCTGTAGTTTTCCCAGGGTTAATTACCTTTCACTGCTCTCTCTAAATGAGTCAGCTGTTCCTGTCATTAAACAACTCCACTCTATCTCTGCTCCTCTGTCCTCCTCACACATGTGCACACGTGCACAAGGCTGTGCGTGTTCACACACATTAACCCATATGCATAAAGAGATACCACCTTTCACCCATTATTTAGAATGTGTTTGGTCTGGTGATGGAAAGACTTATAAAACATCAATTATTTTGATATTATAGTGATTTTGATTGATATGCTTATCAGTCAGTGGAAAGCAAATGGAGGTTGTTGTTTTTTTTCATTTCTGATTTATATGCATATGGAAGCCAGTAGTCCCAAAATGCCTTCCCTACCCTGTTACAGAAGAATAATACCAATCTGTCAAGGTCTTATTCTAAGCAGCCTTTTTAGTACTAATTGAGTATACATAGGAAGGAAGCAAACATGTTCTCACACGAACATACGTACATGCAGAAACACATGCAGATATACATACATGCACCGTCCAGCTCTGATATAGTTGCGCTGTCATCAATTCTGAACAATCTGTCTGCTTACTGAGCTCAGTGGCTCAGGATGTTGGGGGAGTTTTAAGTGATTTTTGCCACTGTATGGTAAAATCCCTTGGCCACCTGGATTACAAACTCTAGTCCTTTAACTCATGCCAGTATAAATCCGTGTTAACTCGGATTTACCTCTGGCATATGAATTCTCAATCTGCGTAAGCTTTGTTTGGAATGAGTCGAACATAAGTATTTCATGCGCTAAGGATGCCCGGTGGTGAATTCCTATTTCTGTGAAACACACTCTGGGAGACAGTTCGGGACGAAATCAGCTATCAGAACAACTCGAGAAGCCTGAGGCAGTATTTTATTACAGTCAGATTACAGAGGTGAGACTAGTACAGCCATTCACATTCAGGTGGAAGTGTGCAACGCTGCACTGTGAAATCCACGTAACCATGGCGACTGATATAAACTCAGAAGGGTACACAGTGGTCAAGAGTTTAATCAGATTCCCTACACCAAGATTTTGCATTACTTATTGTCAGACAAACATTATTTGCTCAGTTGTTCAAACACAAGTCCTGGTCTGCTACCAAACGATCATGATAAAACAAAATATGGCATGAGCAGCCTGGAGGATCTAAATTAAGTATTATCCAATCTCTCACACTCACACACGCACACACTTCTGGGATAGCAGAGTTAAGCCAGACTATTTTGTACTTAAAAGGTTAGCAGGGCTGTTTTGTGAGTTTGATCCATGCTTGCCAAATAAGCAGATGGTCCATGAATATGATTATATGCATCAATAAAAGGGGTAATCTTTGACAAAATGTAAATTTGACTTAAGTCCAGGGTTTAATATACACCACGGACTTTAACCCACTTTCCAGCTTGACAATGAAGCATGATAAGCTAATGCACTTGAAATTTGTACAGCAACCTCTACCATGCGTCTATTCTGAAGAGAGGAAAAAAAAGCAGTTGAAGACATATTAAAAGCTATCCGCTGTGTAAAAGGAATGTAAATTGTGATACAAGATCTTTTCACTCATTCCTAAGTGAGCAACTGAGTAGTTCAGCATTTCATACAAACTGAGGTTTCGTGCTTAAGATATGCTCCCATCCTTTTATCTGTAATATCTTAGGTTTCTCTGCTTTTTAGATAAACCTGTGAACAACAGCAAATTAAATTTTACTCAGCGATCAACATTAAACTACCTTAGAGAAACCCTCACAGTTCACAGTTTAAAGTAATTAACCAGCAATGTTTAGTGAACAAAACACAATTCATAGCTGCGATACAAACTAACAAAGTTAGAAGCAGACAGAAAGTTTCAGAAGTTAAGAACAATCAGGTAAAATGTGGTGATCTTACTCTGAGTCTCATAAAACAGCATCACTGTTATTGACCCCGCCATGTATCTACTTATCTGAGCCTGAGGCTTACACAGCACTGCACATCCTAACACAGACAAACAGAATCACTTGTCTCCTATGTCTACATGCTCTAATGTTAACATGTACGACAGGGCAGAATTGCGAGCTCGACTTACCATGCCCCTTTTAGCCTTTGTTTTGCATCTCACAGGGACATCGGGGGAGGAGACGGAGCAGAAGGATGTCGAGGTGGGGTACAGGGTAGTTTAGAGTCTCCCTGCTCCGAGAGCATGCTTGGTTGAAGTGTGTGTGCTTGTGTGTGTGCGCGCGAGTGTGTGTGTGTGAAGGGATACTGTGATATTCCCCCGAAACGCAAAGCTTTTTTTTTTTTTTTTTCCTTTTTTTGGGTAGCCTTTGTGTCATTCACTTAACAACCAATCTCATTAGCTGCTGGGCTACAATAGGCTGAATCATTTTCTGTGTAAATACACCACATGGTGATCTTAAAGGTAAGACCTCCGAAGGTCTTGTTAATGACATAAAAGAGAGATTCATCTAAGAAATAAGAAAAAAAGAATTGTTACTGCACCTAAATAGAAATGAATACAACAGTCATGAAGAGTGATTTTGACTGAGAAATTAGATTTATACTCCTGATTATCTACGGTAGAGAAAATGCAAATGTGTAATTATATGTGTGATTAAAGAAACCTGGTGATATACACACGTAGCCCCGAGTTGATGATAAAACTTCAAGTGTATATGGAAAAAATAGATGGATGTTCAGACCTATTCTAACTCTGATTTTTTTTTTAAATCTTTAAGGATTGTTGAAATAAATGATATGGCAATAGTTTAGTCATTAAAATTGTGTAAAGATTTAGCTTTTTGACACATCTCCCACTGCTCTACTTATTTGTCCAGAACCATGAATTCCTGCAAAATGTAACTATTGTGAGAACTTGAAGTCATGACAGCTGTCTATAAGCATCAGGGACGTGTCTATTGGCCAACTTGACCCTTGTTAGAAAACAAAACAAATACAAAAAGAGAATACTGCAGCCTGGGACTGCCGAGCCGGGTCACTGGAGATTTTCCAGACAAACACCGCACTGGGGAGGGGAGGGGAGGAAGAATAAAAAGGACAGGCTCAGAATCTCATTTTAACAGACCGCACACAATCTGGGCTCCCACAGAACTATCTCTGCCTGACCGCTTTCTATTTATCCCTTATCAGTGTTTACCAACCGCTAGTTTTCTTTCATTCACACTGTGAGGCAGTTCTCTTACTATCAGTCAACAGCTGACACCGTGGAACAGCCTCAAAGGCAAGAGGAAGGGATCAAAACTAAACCAAAGCTGTTTAAACAATACAACAGAGGAAATAAATTCATAAATCCTAATTCTTCCCAACCCACAAGGGTATAAGCAGATCCTTTATAGTTAGGCCAACAAACAAAACCACAGCCAATGAGGTACATTACAATCAAGGTAAATTCTGAAATATATTTAGAATAAAGAAAGGCAGAAAAACACATCCCATGTAATATTAATTGGGAACATTTTATAGTCTTACCCTGTCAAGCAAATATACATATTCACTAAAAGGATTTTTCAGCTGTCTTTTATTATCTTTTTAGGAAAATCCCACCTGATTAAAAATTGGTAACATTTTTAGCTCATTTTGTTGCATACTGGCAGTAGAACAGGCAATAAAATATGAGACTATGCACAACCTAGACATTTTATAAGGATTTTCAAAACGTTATAATCATTGTCAAAGGCAACTTTAAAAGTCTGGTTGGGATTAAGTTAACTTTTAAAGAACCAAATGAAAAAAATAATACATTGTAGGTTCATTTGATTTATGTTACGGTATTTCATTTACTAACCAAGCCACACAATTATTTATCATATTTGTTTCATGATAGCCTAGATTTGAATGTGTATGTGTGAAATATCATTAATATTATTTTTTTAATTTTGCGACACAGTTGGGATAATAAATCTACACAGAACCTATTTCAAACAATGTAGGAGGTTGAACAAAAATGCTTCTTAAAATATAATCAATATGGTTTTGAGAGAAAAAAATTGTAAGGTATTGTTCATACTGTTGCTTCCCATTTTTTCCCTGCAGGACACGCAAACATCCCTGTTTTTCTGGAATATTGTTCAAAAGTTAAGTAATTAATTACATTTATCCTTTCACCAGCTGCTCAACAGCAGATGGATCATTTCTGAGACCTTGTTGAATTAAATCCACATAATTCATTTTCCTGGATTAACTAACTGAAGTTTGAGTCGGAAGGGAAGCAGGTAACACAGTGTGTATCAAACTGGTATTTATGCGGAGCTTTTTTGTACGATTCTGTTGTTTACAACGCGACTACCCGACGGCAATGGCTTACAATTAAAACAAGCGATTCAAATTTTCCTCGTGATTCTAAAGCTTGAAAAACTTCAAAATTTCAAAGCCATTAAAAATTTCCAAAACAGAAATTTTGTGCGTCATGCAGCCATGCGATGGTTTTCGTGAGTTTGTGAAGATACAGTATTTACATGGGTAGCAGGTACCATGGACAGTTCCTGTAGGGCAGGCAAACAGATGTGACATTAATGTGTTGTGTGGCAACTAACATCCCTGTGCTTTGAAGAGGAGGGTGTGGAGCAGAGAGGAATAATGCCTCTTACTTATCACTGCTTTACCACACAGACCTGCCACAGCCTGTGAAGCTTTTACAATTAAAACAAAGAGCAGAGGTGTAACTTTGTAACCACACGTTCTTCTTATGTTATAATGACTGAAAAAACTGGCAAAACTTCTGGAAGTAATTTTGAGATGTGACATGGTTACAAAATGTTGTATTACCTAAGATCCTTTGTGGCTCCTTTTCATGTTTATAATGAGATTCAAGCTGACTAAAATGAGCTGATGTGGGTCAATTGGGGCAGAGAGCAGGTATTTCAATGTATTTTAGGACTAAGTAAAATCAATCTAAATTCTCTAGACGTAAAAAAAGAGGCAGAGGATAATGTATATAAAAGACACGGCAACAGATAATAACATGCAGATATGACAGGTGCTGTCAGTTAATGGAAATATTCCATGGAGGCAATGTTTTTCTCATATACAGCTGCTAAGAAGAAGAAACAAATTCATGAAATCATGAATTTCGTGATCGTGATCATGCCAGGGCAACTGTGAGTCCATCCTCTTAACTCTGTTCTCATTTTTAGAAAATCCTACTTTTTCTCAACAAAGACCCACTCAAAGATGGGTGTAGATTCTGAGCCATTAGTGCGCTGCAAGTTACTAGTAAATGATGAACTTTTCTAACCAGCAACAAGCCTCCTAAATCAATAGTTGCTCCGGAGACAGTTGAGTGTTTTGACCCCTCACAATTTGTTCAAAGTTTAGTCTTGCCCACGTTTGACACTAAAGTTCACTTTCACACGTCTTATGATTATTCCACATTCAGTATTAGCATATAGTTTTTCGAACTTTGCTACAGCAATGACGCAAATAATTGTTGAAATTCAGGGCAGAATATGTTCATTTGCCCCAGCTGAATCTGTACAAATTTAAAATGTGCCCTCAGACTGTAAAACAAAAACTAATTTGTTGTTTATTTTGCTGTCAGACAATATTCAGAATTGGCATATAGTTTTCAAACTAAAAATACAAATTACAGAAAGCCAGAACAGGATGCAATAAAATACTTGGCTGACTGCTCAAACATGTTATTGGAACACAGAGTCAATGTTTAAGTGCATTAGGCTCAGTGGTCTTGTATGTACAGCTGTCACTGTCAAAGCCACAGGCAACCTGACAATGCTTTGTCTCTACACACAATACGAACATGTGTTCCTCTAAGACAAGCTTATACTCCACACAAATGCAGTGAATCTAATCTAGGTAGACAGTATCTCATGCTATCTGGATGATCAAAAATAGGTCATTCCTCTCAAAAAGCAGTTTGAGCCATTTAATCTCCTCTCAAACTGTCTGGAACCTGAACAGAAGCTGCTCTCGCTTTCCAGCAAAGATTTTAATAACACTGTTTTGCAGCCGGCATGCGATGTTCATCATCGGTAAAACATTTCCTAAATGCTCCCTGACACATCTCAAAACAACAGCCATCATATTACTTTTTCACATATCATGTAATATCCACAGAAAACAAGTTTAGCAGCTGGGTAAAATCTAGGCGTAAATCTGAATAAGTTTCCACCACCTCGATCTAATCTAACAGCATGAGCTAAAAGGTTTGTCATTCACGTATGCGATACAGCGTATCAGTGATGATAAATGCTTACCAAACTGACAGTATATTAAATAAAAAAGAACTTTGACACCAACCTATTGCTGTGATCCAAAAAGTTTGATTTTCTCCCAGTCTCTTGATAGCTGAGCTGGTGCTGTGGCTTTGAAAGGTAGTCCCCAGGAATATGACATACTGTGCCTTTGACAGCCTCGAGATAAGCACCTGCGTTCGGGTCCCTTTTTACGTCACACCTCCCCATTCACAGCCCTTCAACATGATGCACATTTGCACATCAACAGCCACCAACCCCCCTCCTCGCTCTACTCCCACATCCGCAAAACACACAAACAGGCACACAAGAAGGCAGATGCGCGCACTAGCCTCTACTCATGCGCGCGTACGCTCGCACAGACACATGCACAGGCACCACAGATTTGTGTGCGCTAACTGAGGATGCATCCTACATGCAGGCAAGCACACATGGACACACGTAGACACTCAGAGGGGATTTATTAAACTCCTTTAGCCTTATTTATTTATGGATCCTTATTGTATGCGTTTGAAAAAATAAACTTTCACTTGATTTTTCATAAGACCAGGACATATGCCCTCCCAAGCTCCTCATATATCACTCATCATGCAAATGAGAGGGAATGTCACTCCTCAGCAGCAGATGGCCAGGGATGATAACAATGGCTCAACAGACCAGTTTCAATGTCTGCGACTTTATCGCTACGGCAACAACAAAAATAGATGATATGAAATGCCTGTTAATTTGACCCACCCCCCAATCTAATGTCTGTACCTGTCTCCCTCTTTCACTACTTTTGTCCATTTGTACGTAAAAAGGTGTGTGAGATTTTCTGACATGAGAAATCTGGCTATCAGTAAAAGGCAGAGACCTGGAAGTAAATTTTGGTGACTACAGAAAGCTGCTGCCTTGCAGTTATTCAAGTAATTAGGTGTAATTCCTCCCTGTAGGCCATGTTAGCCTCCTGAGTTAGCTCATGCGTTCGACAGGCCTGGATAGAGACAGGGAAGAATAAAAGAAGAAAGGGGCCCAGACAAATTACAAATGCAGCTTTTCAACCAACCCCCTTCCCCACCCACAGCCAGTGTGATGTCACCCTGCGTCCTGCTGACTCCTGTTCATACAAGCCCCCATAGCAGAGAGTAAACAGTGGAAGCGTTTAGCAAACAGGGCCAGATTACAATGACAATGGCAACCACACTTCTGGGTGGAGCCTGGGGCGAAGAGGGCAAAAAAGGGGGGTGGGCTGGTGTGGCTCAGGATTTAAAATAAGTGATACCCATGAGGGGGCCCCCCTCAAGATCCAAGCGTAGCCCTTCCACAGCTGATGGTAGGGGCCACCCAAACATGCATTTCTGATGGTGATACCCCCTCACCCTCCTGCTCCCTGGGGACAGACGTGCGAACACAATATGTAATAATAATGAATTTTCAGTTCTTTTTTCTGAGATTTGTGCACTTGGTTATGCAAGGCTGGGGACTTGAGGACGGAGAATATCATTACTTAAGGTTTGGCAGTTGATCATCACCTTGTTTAATGCCTCATTTGAAAGTCTAATTTCTAACTGTCTTCAAGAGCCAATTCATGGTACACTGTGAAAGAGACATACAAAGAGAGCAGACGTGCTCTGGTTTACCTTCTTTTCACCATTTATTCCTGATAATTGTACAAACATAAGCGCAAAGAATCATCCATCTAAGAATCTTATCAAGTAACATGTTCTCTGCTGCCTAATGCAGACAATCTCACAACCGTCTTGTTCTAGGGATTATTATTTCATGTACTGGACATGGCGTAAGGATTGTTTGAGGAAAAAAAGAATCAACTCATGTTGAATAATCTTGACAAATTGTGAGAGAACAACAAATTGAAGACTGCACAACAACACCATTGCAAAATGTAACATTTTCTTTTTGCTCCAACATCTGCTCAAATGGAAAAACATGGAAAAAAAAAGAGAGAGAGAGAACTCATTCACATCCGACACAACATAAACTACTGTTTTGTCAAGCTATTTCATCAACTGAAAATGTGGGTATAACTACAGAGAGAGCTGATGGAGAAATGAAAGAGGAGTGGGTTGGACAAAATTACATGTCAAACAAGGGTTCACATTTAAAAAGTCCTGCTCATATTTGTAGAAAGTGTTTGATTGCATTTAGAAAGGTATTACAATGGGTCACATCTGTGTCTAAAAGCTTTTTGCATTCTGCTGCAAATTATGTAAGCAAAGTGAAGTGTCACGGCACCCTGTTGTTTTGAGCACTATACCTTCCTCCTGTGAAACCTACACAAATATGTTTAACTGAATTCTTCTAATGCACTGCGGGATCAAAATGTCAGCGGTATAACTTCAACAAACCCCCTCACTCAACACCCCGCCCTATAATTTCAACAAAGCAACACGACTAATTTCACATGGCAGCCTGTACAGCCAAACAACAATGCATATCCACAGTGCTGCTGAATGCTATAGATGTGTAAAAATTTCTGCTGTAATGCTTCCAGCTTGGTCTGCAATGACACACATGCTTCTTTTTTGGTGGTACCTCATTGTGCAACCACTTGATGCCGCATGCTCATCAAACAAAGTCACATAAAAAGACTGATTTCAATTTAAAAAAATATATATTTGCATATGCAAATATGATAAACCAAACAAAAGTACATGTTGATGTTGATATGGCTGCAGGATGTAGAACTATCTTTATGTTAATGTCAACAGAGAGGGAATATTCTTTTGAAAATACAGTACATTTTTCATGGGGATCATTATCTACCCTGCATGTCACTGCACCTCAGTTAAAAGAAATGATTTGATTACTTCCCAGCAATTCCCTTTGGGGCAAATATGTGTGACAGTGAGAAACCTTACAATATGTTTATTTAGTGTCCTTTGAAGACACTTCAATTACCTTCGAAAGGTTTCATGTACACATATAGAATGTCTTCTCTTTCTACCATGAAAGCCACTGGAGCTACAGCTGCGGTTACATTGACTTTGTTGTCCAAATCATATAGACCCAAGAGGATTCAATTTTGTGGGTTTTTTTTTTTTAAATTAAACAAACAAAAAAAAAGTTCAATGTGATTTATGCTCACTAAAATCCCACAGTAGAAACTTTGATTCACATTTTTTATATCATTATCATGTGTAATACTGGAGGTCTTAATGATTCACCTTATTGGAAATTAAAAAGCAACAATTCATTGGTGGAAACTTGTTTTTTATCAAATGAGAACATCCGCATGTAAACATCCAAGCTGGACATTGACCTCATGAAATACATTTGCTACTGCGACACTACATTACTACTGTTACTACAACTGAACACGGGACCAGTGCTTGTTCTGTTGATTAAGAGCCTCACGTTGTAAACTACTGGCAAAAGAACTAGTTGACGGGGACCAAACTTTAATGGTTGTGTTGTAGAAAGGCTGCACTGAAATCAAATTTACCAGTAATCCTTTAGACTACAGAAAACACACAGATGTGCTCGCGAACCTAACTTCTGATTAACATCTACATCTAATCAAATCCCTACTTTAATGATGTAAGTCCTACTAGCAGAAAAAAAATGTAAATACATAGTAAATGTTCATCAAATCTGGTAGAAGAGCACATTTGTTGGGTATAACTGCAGGTCTGAACACAAGCATCCAAGCACTAGTGATCACAGCTGGTTTCTTATATCCGAAGCCCTCAACTGAAATCATCTGACTGCTTACATACAACAAATCAATGCCTGACTGGTCAGTCGGTGTCTTCCCTTTCTAAGGCCGATGATGACTTTGTGCCTTTGAGAGGTTAAGCGGGTGCCTCTGGGGGTCCCTGCCCATCTTTTCTACTCAGGCAGGCATACAATGAAGCAGACACGCCTATAAATGGCGAGATAGGAGCTTGGATGTTCAGCCAAAAACGAGCATCTAAACAATGGTAACAGGTGTGAATAATGTGGGCTTTGATAATGACCTTGGTGGCTGTAATAGTATGTCTAGACACAACTAAAAGGATGCCTTTCTGCCTGGTCTCATGAGTCCTGGGGGTGCTCATTGCTTGACTGCAAGATCCCAGGGATCAGATGGAGTGACAGATTGTTCTTAAAACTTAAAAAATGTCTGGGTGGTGTAGCCATTAAAAAATACAATTTCCAACAAAATATGATGGAAGCATTAAAAACATCAAAAAGTTAAGCCTACCACTCGAAATATTTGAAATGCAGCGGGCATAATAAGCTAAAATCATCTTGAGTATTCTGAGATATGCACTTGAATAAATAGAAAAACCTCGATTAATGTGGATGGCTTGCAGTTTCTGATTACGCCAGATACAGGAAGCTTTGTGACATGAACTAAAATGCAAATGCCCTCTGAACAAAACAAAGAAATTGATTATGAAGTAAGTTTCTTCAGCGCAAGTAGCAGGCTTTGAGTGATTAATGGGGGTGGGTCATTGATTTGCTTTTGTTTAGATCTTGGTTAACTTTCTAGATACTCAATTATCATTTGTTTCCAAACAATAAATCCAATCTAGCTTGAGCAAATTAAACTTCCCTATGGCCTCTTCTGTGTCGTTTTACATCTAAAATTGGTTGTTATCAAAAGGCACTGCATGTGCGTGTCTGGGGTTTCTGTTTATATTTGTTACAACTCTGATTAGATATTGTTCTTCTCAGTATATTGGAAGGTGAGCACTTTTTAAGATTCAGAAGAGTTAGCTCCTGTGACGAGAGCTAATCTTCCAGCTTTCATGTCAATAGCTGCATGTCATACAGCAACATTTATGATGAGGCAACTATCTGGGGTATAAATGCTGTGTTCATGTTGTCTAAAACCTGCCAAAATGTTGTGTATTTGTTGACAGAGCTCGTATTGTTGATCTTTACATGAGTGAAAGTTTGGAGAAATGTGTTTGGGATACAGCAGCACAATGTACTTAATATTTCTGTGTATTTGCAAGTCAAATTTCAGTGTTACAGACTACTTTACTGAGAGGCTTTTGCCATCTTTTTTTTTCAGCTCTAAAACTTTAAAAACTTCCACAGATCCAGACATTTATACTTCATGATTTCTCGCATCATCTCTCCAAGATAGTGATAATACGATTTCTGTGTTTTTCGCTGTTGAGAAACAAACTGGATTATGAACAGATCACTACATAAACAGCTTTCTAAAAGGAGGCAGCTATTTTAAAAAAGGCTGAAGAAATGCAAAGAGGGATTTAAATTTTAATTTGAATTTATTCCAGCAAGTGAAAGGTTCTTTTGAGAGGGGATTTCAGCAAAGATGATGGTATTTAAAAGTGATAAACAAGCATCTAAACCTCCAGTGGAAAACAGTCATTTTGCTTCTTTCTAGTGTAGGGGGGAGGATTGAGCTTGCTATGGTCACATCCAAAAAATAAGAATAAGTAACAGTAGTAATTAAAATGGAAATAAATGAGATTCATGGAGATATTTCAACTGATTTCTGACACAAATTGTATAGATGGTATTTTGTTTTGACCATCCTGTGTGTGCTAAGGTGAAAATGCATGTTCCCTGTGTACTTGGCATTGCATACTTTATACTATATTGGATGCTTTAAAAATATTTCACACTTATCACATACAATTTAAATCCTGCACCACAACATGACAGAGGAACACCAGGCAAAGTTCAAAATTAAATGCCTTGCAAATCAAAATTTGTGTTAATTATGGGTTGTTATGCAGTTAGAGAGTGTATCGGAAAAAAAAATCAAGCAAATTTTTGGGGAGAGTGACTCACTTAGGGCAGCCACATATCACATTTCTGTGACAAAGAATGATTAACCAAGGCTGTCATCTGTTATATTTGTAATATTTGGACCATAACGCTGTGACTGGCTTTTAGTGCGTCTGTTCTCTTCCGGATGACCACTAAACTTAAGCAGAGAAACCTGTGCCACACAAGAGAGACAAAGAGTTACATCATTTTGTTGAACAGTTAATCCGATCATGGACAGTGTGTGTGCATTTGCTATCTTCGGAAAATGCCAGCAAAGGCGCTAAGTAAACCTATTTTACAAGACTCCCTCACAAGGATACAGTGCCAGTATCGGGATAAAATTTCACACAGCAGCATGGCTCAGTCACATAACCTAAGCAGGCTTAGGAAAATGGAACACAACAAAGTATTGCACTTTCTTCCTTTACGTCTTTTGCAGCACGTAAAATGCGCCAATGACTGATGTCAGTTTCAGCACGAAAGCCAAAGAGAACTAATGGCTGAATAGCATGTAGATACCGTTGTTAATGCTCTGAGTTGTTTAAAATGGTAGATTATGGAAGTGTGCACCTGGCATTCTGCAGGCTAGCCTGGCAACACTCCTCCCTTATAATTATAATGAACACACAGTAATTCAGGGTTGAGGCTGAAAT
The DNA here is from genome assembly GCF_027942865.1 of Odontesthes bonariensis. NCBI lineage: Eukaryota > Metazoa > Chordata > Actinopteri > Atheriniformes > Atherinopsidae > Odontesthes > Odontesthes bonariensis. The sequence continues at coordinate 17,580,316 of NC_134519.1, read as the reverse complement.
ACGAATGATGTCCTTTGAGACAGCTTGTTTTAATGGCTATGCAGAAGAGTTCCTAGAAGTGCAGATGGCAGATACAGTGCCTTTGAAGCTATTTACAGATTATATACGACAAGGCCTGCAAAGACCCATAGTAGGAGGCCATATTGCTTTTATCTGATTCTGAATTAGAAATTAGACTGCCTAAAAAAAAAAAAATGCAATAAATGCTATATTTACAATTTGTTTAGAGCAATTCTGACAGCACATTATACTAAAAAGTTGGATTGCTAAATTGTAAAGACAGACACCGGTCCAGTGAAGACAGCACTGCATGTGTATTTAATCCAAATTGCTCTGTTCTTACTTTGTCCACATAGGGGTGCATTTTTGCAGAACTTGGGTCCTGCTGTAGCTATTCATTACACACTGTCAGAAGCCCAATTTCAGCTGTTTTTATGATAATGTAATGTAAATTTTACAGTGTATGTAAGATAATCTCCTGCAGGTAACATGTGAAAAAATACAAGGAATAAAATTCCTCTAAAACGTCATGAAGACTGAAATACTATTGAATGAAGTGTTACAGTCCAGAATGATGTCATGTTATAGTAACAAACCTGTCTCGTGATAATATTTTTATACAAATGACATGATCTCATTAAACAGTTAAATATTTGTACCTGTTTGCATTGAAAGTATTCAACCGGTGTATTTATCATTCTTTTTTTTTTTCAATTCCTTTAAGTATACCTCAATTAATGTATCCTCATCCCTGGCACGGTCCCAAACTCATATAAAAGAGTGTGGATCCTTTGAATCAGTCCACTGCTGTGATACAAGAGCAGGTATTGGAACAACAAAAATGTTAACTCCGAGAAAAAGTTTTGCCGCATTAAAGTCACACAGGAGCCACATTAGCATGTGAAAAGAATAAACAGGAGCATTCTCAGTTACACACTCCACCTGGCTGCTAACCAACGTCCTTGTCAGAAGTCCACCCACCACTCTGGCTAACACTGAAAGACCTCCTGGGGACCACAGTGACCATTCACTCGGTTCTCTCTTTTTCCCATGCACCTGTGACTGTTTTTGTGTTTGCTATTTTTTGCTTTGTCTTTTTCTGGCAACACTGTATCATCGGAGACACACTTTCCCTCAAAAGGAATTCTCCTGCCCAACAATGTGGTTTGTTTGTTCACCGGATATGGCAGGCCAGAGAGTCAACCAAAAGCAAAAAAAGAAAAAGAAAGAAAGAAAAATAAAATCAAGTCAGCGCAGTAATAATTAAAACTGCCACAAGAAAAATAAGCTTGGAGACATAGCCGTATGCCTGGACTTAAAATAAGAAAATAAGGTACTTTTACCAACTGGTTTCTTGCCGAGTTGGGGGGCTTCACAGGTGCAGTTGGAAAGGCTCGTCTCCTTACTCTCCTCGGACGGCTCATCCGGCTTCTCCATGGTCCTGGACCTTAGAGAGCTGCTTTTCCATTTTCCAAAGGACTTTGCCACAATCGCTTTGTCCGCTCCTTTCATTGTTTTCTGTAAAACACATTTACAGCATGACTTCCCAGGTTTATCCCTCTTGTGAGCCATCTGCCCCCTTTTTTGGCTCTCAGTAAACCTGGGCTCATCTTTCCCAAACCCAAAGTAAGAGAGAATTAGGGCATTGTGTGCATATGCATTCTCTTAAGCATTCCAGAAAATTTCCTGATTGCCCTGGCATCTTTTTTAGAGAGCGCTTGGACATTGTTTTTCTCCTGACATTTAGCAGTGCTGTGTGGAGAGTCAGACCGATTGAAACAGTTCAAAACAATACTTTGCAAAGTACCCGCACAGTAAACAGTAGATAGAAATGGGAAAAAATGAAACAAACATGCTTTCACATTTAATCCAACTTAAAGGAAATAAAAATAGCACATTATGCCCTAATTGAGTGCTGTACAGTCCACAAATACTATTACAAGGCCGATCAGGATTAGCAGTGGAACCTACCTAGTTATCTATTTCTGAGTGCCAAGACTGCTTGCAGTGGGCAAGTAAATTTCAAAAGCTGGCAAATCCAGTTGTCTCCTAAATACAGAAAGTACTTAAATCCAGAGCTAACAGAAGAAAAAGACGGATAAAGGGTGCTCTGCATATCACCGAAAAGCTTGTGCACTTTTCAGAATCACTGGCTAGGTTAAACAAATATGCTAAGTAGAGATCAAAACAATCCTTTGATCTGCAGCCTAGTTTTCAGAGGAATGGCTTGGCTGTTGTTGTAAATAACTTGTATAAATCTATATACCGTTTGCCTTCAGGTAATATCAAAAGTGCCAGGGATTCACGGGCAAATACCTTGTGGTTAGGAAATAGATCAGATAGAAGCATATAAATATTTCAGCAACACTGCACTCTGTCATTTCCTGCATTATAGCTGAGAAATTTAACCCCCGGTGATCATTATACTAAATTAATTCTACCACAGAGACAAGACTGAGTATTATCCGATAATAAAAACTACTTTCTACACCTTTCTACTTTGTAGTTTGGAAAAAAAAATCCTCCTACCTCCAGCACGCCATTCAGGTCAAACACAGTGTAAAACATTGTGCTAAACTTCATACAAAAGAGGCTTGAAGAATGAGAATGCAGAAGCTATGCAACTTGCTGACTAACTTTGCCCTCTGTTTTGATCGAGCACACAAAGAAAAACGCTGTCCATTCAAAACAGACAGCATAACTCTTTTCAGAGAGGGGGGACCGTGAACAAACGAGGCCATGTCCTGTGCTGCAGTCAGTTTCCCATCAGGCCTGCACAGTGCACGGTGAGGGCCACAGGGACTGGGACCGGCTGACACCACACTCACAGGCAACAGAACAACTTTTGTGCACTCCATCCTCCTCAAGTGATTTTTTTTACCCCCCTTTCTCCCTAAATTAGTCAACTGTGCCTTTTAGGCTTAAAGCTTTCCTTCAGCACTCCTTTGGTCACACACCATACACACGTTGGCAAACGACAAAATATGCTTTTTTAAACTAATCTAATTGCACTTTAAATGGCAGTGTATTAGCATATAGTAAACTAACTTATCTAACATAGTCATTTGCTTTGGAAGATTAAAAAAAGAGAGAAAACATCCACCTTTTTTCATGTTTTCAGCAAAGACACGACTACTATTAATCATCAGTTGTGCCAGTAAAGCTTACTTGAATTTGAAAGAGTGTCAACAGAATCTGGTGCTAACTAGCTTGCACAGCTTACTAATAAGCTTACTTTTAGTGCAGCAAAATCTTGTCAACTCAAGAAGAGCTGTACAGAAGCCACACCAGGTTGCATAATAAATGGGAACAGACTAAACTGTACTAAACTGTTTATTTCCTTTTTTTCATTAGGGAACATGTTGACAAAAAGAAAAAAAAACAAGGATATGACACTTGAATAGCAAACTAGCAAGTTAACTTCAAATGAAAACTAATTAAAAAAAATTATAACATTTTTACATCTGTCTTTTAATTGTTTGTTTGTAGAATATACTGTAATTCACTGCTATTAGGGGTGTTGCAACATACAGCTAATGAATGATAACTGCCATTAAAAAAAACATTGATATTGTATTAAAGGTATATCATTGAGGGCAAATTGATTCAGCTGACAATGCATCGATGTCAGATGTTCTGTCTTGTGGGTGGAATTTTTTGTTAACGAGTTCATGCGGTCGTGTTTACACTGTCCGTTAATCGCTCTTCATGTACGTCATTGTACGGTTATGGTTGAACACTCTCCACTCTCCCTCGCCTGTATTTGCAATGTTCTGTTCATTTACCAGCATATAATGCCAAAACGCTCAGTCACATATGTTAAAGAACAATTTGACTGATAGCATTATTTTTCCCTTTTTTCAGATTTTTGTCTCGAGATTGCATTATTGTTCCTCCCAAACACTAGCTGTTGAGCAGAAAACCAGAAGAACCGGTGCTGGTACAGACTAAAATGTTTGGGCTATAATGTGTGAAGAAATTGGTGCCTTGAAAATAAAAACTTTTTTCTTTTTTCTTTTTATGAAAAAAAAATACAATCCAAAAATGTACAATAATGTATCCTTCCATGTGTATTTGCTGTAGTATCGTGGAGCCTAGTAACTTTGTTTGATGCACAATAAGTTTGTGACTATTTAGAAGTAAAGCTCATTTGGAGATACAGCCTCACAGTCAGGCATTCAGAGGCCTCATGTAGAAGCTGTTTCATAATGAAAATTAAATGCAAAAACTGTCTTGTCTATGTATCTGAGGTCTTGTCTTATGAATCATAAATATATAAATCAACATGTATAAAATGTATGAATAAATAAATAATATATAATAATAAACAAATATATATATATATACATATATATATATATATATATATATATATATATATATATATATATATATATATATATATGTTGTATCTAAGTGTTGCACATGTGAGCGTTTTGCATGTAAAGTACTATTCTTTCACTGGTTGTATAAAGGATACGTCAGAACTTGAGTGACTTTTTATTAGCACAGTAAAATTTCAGAAAATAAGACCAGCATGAATGTTCTGAAGGGAAACAATCTCTAATTTCGTTACAACAAACTCAAACCCGAGGAGTTTAAAATCCTAAAGGCTCCTCTTGGGTGTTCGAAAGAGCCTTTTCTAGCTCCAAGAAAGTCCTAGAAAAAGCAATTTTGAGAGAGAACAGAATGTACCATATTCTTGACCCGTCTGCCTCAGATGCTTGCTGTATATGGAACTGAATACTGGACGTGAATTGTATCATTCTCTGTGTCAACTTGTTAGATGGCAGTTGCCGTAGTGGAGTGGTGAGAGCGGCACATATGCATTATAGGAGAAAATTGTGAAATGACAGATTCCGGGTGTGATACTGAGGGAATGACTAACTAATAGGAGGGGTGCTTCAGGCTGTTAGCTTTGAAAAGCAGTTTGCACATTACTTTATCTTGTCAATCAGATTCCTGGAATGAAAGAGGTGACTGATAACTTGAATTAATTATTTTCTTATTGCATGCATGTGTTAATTCATGTTAATTTATGTCCCTTACAGGCCCAAGCCAGAATATCCAGAGTAAAGCGCCACCTCTGGCACCCAGATCACCACACCACTCTCTTTGCATATATTTATATCAAATGAAAGACTTTTTTTAATCCTGTTGGAACAAGAACTGACTGCCAAATGTGATTTTCAAATGTACTTTTGAGCTGTTCATGCTTTCCTTTTGCATCTTTTTTTCCGAACAACTAAGCAACATGGAGCAGTGTTTATGGCTCTGATGGGATTTGAAAGTTAAAGATTATTTTTTTTTAAGCAAATCCTTGAATCCTTGAAATATACTCCCATTCTTATGGAACTGATAAATAAAGCAGTGAAAAGTCAAGGCTAGGAAGAAGTTCTTTATATAGTCTATTTCTGCATATAATAAATCTATTTCATGTACTGTATTTTATCACACAAACCGAGGTTCTCGTTAATGCATATAGATTTTTGACTGAATTTGATTACATGGCATAAGCAGCAGCCGTTCTTGCAACGCTTGAAGAATACTTTTAACTATAACATTAAACATCTTTAAACATTCTAACAAATTTAACTTCTCCTGAACACAGAGGATAACAGGAAAAACATTTCTCTGATGAGAACAGAGACAGCAAGAAGTTCTAACAAGGAAAAGCCTGCCAGGTGGCGAACTGGCTGCACCAACAGAACGCACAATCTGTCTGCTTCTCCTTCCAAACCATTGACAGCTGCCATCACCAGCCTTGCACACTCGCACTCAGTGGCTCCTCAGCTCCCTGCCCATCCCTCTTTAGTGTTTCCTGCTAACCTCAGAGACAGGGTCACCTGGCCCCCTAGTTGCCCGTCTGTGGGGCCCTGCTGGCCCCCTGGAGACCTGCCTGCATGGGGATGCATGGCTAACAGGGGTCTAGCAAATCCTCTTTAATATGCAAACCAAGGGGGTATTCCTTTGACCTGCGACCATAGCTTTTCTATCAGTAAAATCCAAAAATCTTTTAGTGATGTACAAAGATGAGATTCGATGAGCAGTTTTTGATCTGCTGGTGATTTGATATCAAGCAGTATCACAGGTAACCAGCACCATATTCAGGCTGTCAGCAGTCAGCTCGGACCTTTTTGTTTAATCCAAGCCGTGTGCAGTATGATGGAAGATTGTTTAGTCTAACCTGTCTTTTAGGAATAATCACATACAGTTGTATCATTTTTGTTGTACTGGAACAGCATTTCCATCACTGAGTAAAAGCTAAGCACACAGATGCACAGAGGCTAAAGTGAAGAGTGTTCCACAAAGCTAGCATTGCAACTGGGCTAAAAATAAAACCTGGCAAAGTTATTCTGATCCCTTATTGGTCCCATAGTTTGATTTCACATTTAGCATTTGCATTCCCCTCCGCATAAACATTTCATTCTTCCCCTCCTGCAGTACAATGAGACTTGAGTGACTTTGGCAGCAGATTTTGGATCGGTGCTCCTGAATCCACCAGTGTATGTTATCAGCAGGTAAACAAGCTTTCGAACAAAGCCATAATGGAACTGCAAGCGGCATAAAGAGGCTCATCTCAAAAGCTATACAGCCCATCAAAGCTGGTGTCATTTCCTCAACACTGCACTGCAGCTGGAAAATGCATGGCTGTTAGTTACAGTTTAAATCGCTTGTCTATTTTCAGACACTTCAGAACTATTTGTATTGATTATTTTCTTGTCAGTAAGCAGCCAGATTACTAAAATAAAACAACAGATTTTAATGTTTACTGGATTCTTCTCCGTTTTGTTCTGTGGTTGGAAATCAAAAACTGTGTCATGCACTAAATTAAGGGGATTTGCACTATAGGGTATTTGAATAATTATTTCCTCCTGAAAATGAAATAGTGCTGTCTATATTTGGAGGGATTACAGGCGCCATTGAACTTAATGTGAAAATAATTTGCCCTTTAAATACATAGTAAAGCTATATCCTACACTTTCTGCTCACCAGATGCAATCTTGTTAACCGCACGCCTGGATGCTTGTCACCAAACTTTCCACATATTTGCCTTTTGGGTACAGCTCAGATGCACAACTAAAACCTACGCACTCTTTTCCCAGTGAGTGGAGAAGCCTCAAAGCTTTCCCTTTCATATGCTGCATTATCTCTGTGGCGGTAATTATCCATAAAACTATGCCATCAGATGGTTCTGATTTCCAATATGAACCCAATGAATGTGTTTAAATTTTGAATTGTCATATTTATGTAGATATGTGTTACTAATAACGATTATGTTTGTCATGTGGGAAGAAAATCAACCGTCCTTATACTGCGCATTCTCCCATATTTCTTAGACATTTCATCACACATTTAATCTGCCCCTGTCTCAGATTTGCTTCTGAACCTGTAGTCAAGGCAGAGGGGGGACAATAATGGATGAGATTATGAAGCATGTCTGTTAAAGCATGTCTGTTTGATCATCGTTCTGTTTAGGTGAAGTTCTCTACTTGGTCTCTTCAGGCCCTGACAGCAGATATATAACCTAATCTCTTTCCCTAACCCTTTTCTTAGGCATGAATGGGTGGAAATGTGATGGTATTAAGTCGATTTACTCCTTGGTTTGCAGTTTCAGCCTTAATGCCTCTTGGCTCCTCTTCAACACATTCGCTTCATTTAGATTTCGAAAATATAAATGTTATGTTAGGGCTTTCCTATTCATTTTCATTTATCCATCATTTGAAGTTCATGCATATATTCTCTCTTCAAATAATGCTTGTTTATTTGCAGCACCATCTATCCAGAATTGTGTCAGATATTGGGACATCAAATGTAACTTGTTTATAATGCAGAATATATCAGTAACAAAGGGCAAGATCTCAGACTGCAAGACATTATTTGTGAATAGTCCCTGACGTCGTTCGGATATTTCACATTCACTCATCGAAATCTTTATTTGGTGCCTCCAGCACATGTTGACATGCAAAGAGAAGCCATTCTACTGTTTTTGTATTTCAGCTGATGGCATTTGAAAGCTTCATCCATATACCCGTCCTGATAACGTGACTACAATACATCTGTGATGGATCCATGCGTGTGTGAAAAAAATTTCACCCAAAGTTTGAATGATAGCGATAAAAGGAATGAACCTTCAGCTTTTACGTGTGACTGTAATGATCATCATTTGTAATGGCACTTTTTTCTGGTTTATTCAAGATTTCCGGTAGACATTAAGATAGTTTCAGGATTCATTTACAAACATTTGTTTCAACATAAGCATAGAGCCTTATTGTCTGCGTGGCTTTAAATGTCCACAGATGAGGATTTTAAACATATAATTTGTATGAATTAAAAATGGGCCTTCAGGTAAAACTGAGGAACGAGGACCTGAACTGTAGGACAACTTCACTAATGAAGTCGCTAAATGTTTAAATCCCCTTTAAAATGTCCTTTTTCTAAATACCTATTTGGTTAACTTGTCTGTATGTGTATGTTCATATATATATAAGCTGTTTGTATGTCTGAAGTCAGATTTGACATTTTTTCTTTTTTTTCACTTTTGTGACTCTGTGCCCTATTTTTTCTTTTCGAATTTTAAGACTTTTTCCAAATGTGTCATTTTCAATATTGCAACACACTTTTTATTTTAAATAACGCTGCTGCTATTCTTCTTGCTCAGTGAAAAATGACAGAAAAAAACAACAAAAACCAATATAAATATAACTCAGGTTGCTGTACATCAATCATGTAATTTCAATGATTCTCTAATGAAGAGAAGTATGAAAATGTTAAACAAAAGAAGTCAGACAGCGAGTCAAAGGCAATTCTAACAGTGGAAGCAACTAGAGACTACGCATGGCAATGATAAATCCCATTCAGCCTGATGAGAGTGACTCCCAGCAGCACTGAGCTCAGTGGGGGGTTGTAAACATTTACACTAAGAGCCTGTCCAGTGCACATGGTTGGTGCTTGCCAGCCACCTCGGTATCGAATGTTGTGTTGCATATTTTGTCATTCAGGCCTGTCCCGAAATTGTAGGAATCACACCATCAATTTATGAAGGAGCCATCCAAATGTGACAACAGGCTTATGCTAAATGGAGAAAATAGAGCTAAACATTGTTAAAACACCCCTAGACCCACATGGTAGAGAGTGCTCGGCGGAGAGCTGCTATGCTCCCCGCTGTGAACTGGGAAAGTGATGTTGGTGGGCTTCCTCCTCCATGAGGGCCGCATCGTTCTTGGGCCCCGATTTGAAGCCTTTTGAAGTCTGTTTCCTGCAGCAGCTTGCCAACATTTATGTTTCCACAAAAGAAAAAATGCTAAATCACATGAATACAATAAATGGTGGCGTTTCACATTGACTATTGAAAGCCCAGAAAATTCTAATGGCATCATTTCACTTAATAAGGACTAAAAGTGCCCAAAAAGCTGGATAATTTCTTGTTTGATTCTAAAAAGCTACATACTTTTTTTTACCCCGCAATTAGTAATGCAGAACTCCTAATAAAAGTTTCTTCTGTTTAACCACATTTCATCTATAAAACAAGAAGCTTTTCTCCATCTCTATAATGCGGAGCCCATTGTGTTGTTGCCTTAACATCAAAGAGAACTCCCAAATATGACACAAAACACGCAACCAAAAGGGGAGCAAAAAGAAAAAGAACGAGGGACAGAATACATTTGGGATCAATCCTTTATTGTTTCAAAACTCTATCTTTTACAATACAGTCATTTATTGTTACATGTGATTTTATGAGTAATATACAATGTCTTCCGATAATGAAGCACAGTCACAACGTATTCCTTTCTATGTATCAATATTCTATGATAGTGAGAAGTTTGTGCTGATATATTTACTTAGTTCTGACAGCTCAATTAACTTCCCTTTTCCAATCAACAAAAGCATTGTTTTTCAAAGTGCATTTCAAGGATTGCAAAGACGACCGTTTGCCGCAGTCAGTCGTAAATGTACACGTCAGTATCGACAGAGGGCCAAAACTGCTTTGTGAGTAACAAACAGCATTAACTACATTTCCAACTACGACATTTATCTGATAAGTAAATCAAAGAAAATATTTCAATATGCATGCCATGAACATTCCTCCATAAACATTTATTATAAATGTATATATAGTTTTTTTTTCTATTTAATTATGTTGATAGTGACACAGTATTTTCCACAAAAGGACAAATGCTGATGAGAACTAATATTTAACATCCAAATTTTGTTCAATTTCACACACAGGTCAAAGGGCATAATGCCACAGTGTATAGGACAATGCCCCCGATTAAGTTAATAGCATTTGGTCCACAATAACAAATCTGGGTTTAAAAGAAAATAAAAATGTGATACAAGGTGGGATTACGAACTAAAACGTAAAATAGTCTGACGTTGATCGTAATTCTTTCCATTTGTCTTTCGATGTTCAAGTTATGAATTATGCTGTGAAGTTTCTGTTCAAAAATTAAACAATATAAATATACATTTTAGCTCATTACTTGGCTATTATACTTTTCTGTTCCACGGAACAGCTTTCACTCTGTAGAACTTGGTTCCTAAAGGAACCTTGAACCTGTTCTGGGCCTGGAGAGAAAAAGCAGAAAGCTTTGTAAGCAAAAGAAGCTTCAGCTTGTTTTCATGATTGTAACAACACTGCTGGCATTACTCTCAATTATGAGAATAAATAGTTTATAAACCCAGTGTAAACGGAGGGAAAGAAGAGAAAATAAAAAGCTTTCTGGGCCCACATTTATCCATTAAATGTCTAATAAATACATGAGCAAGAAACATTTTCAGTACCTTTTTTGCCTGGCAATATTCCTTCTCCATCACCTTTCCAAGTACCCATGGCCGCCTTGAGGTCCCTGATGCTTCACAATTATAACAAATCATAATGTTAAACACTGAGCACTCAGAGAACAAGTCAAAAATAATGACATGACAAACACAAAGCTTTTAAAATACTATTCGTAAGAGTAGGGAACCAATCTAATTTTATTTAAAGACCTAAGATAGTTATGATTATAAATCCGCTCATGCCTTCCATATAAAATCTAACGGACATCTATAAGCTTTACCTCTTTATCTTTTAGTAAATCGCAGAACTAATTCGAAAAGGTACAGCCCTCATCGTGATCGTGAAGGGTTTGAGTGGAGCTGACCTGGTTTGAGGTCCAGTGCAGTGAGAGACTCCGAGTGGAGAAAGTAGAGAGTGGGACCGACTGTGAACAGCACATAGTTGTCATGCCTTTCATCCAGGATGATGAGAACCAAATCGCCTACCTGGAAACTGAAACGCATAAACAGAGAAACAAAGGGATGATGACACAGGGCTCTGCAGGGTACAAAAAACATATCAACAGTAATTCAATAATAATGTGTATAATTACACTGCATGGAATGATGGTCATTTTAAGCTGATAACAAACTGACTAAAAACACATTGTTGAGAACATGTTATGTCCCTGTTTTATTCTACTGTTCACTCACTCTCTGATGGCGATTTTGTCTGAATGCCGTGACGACACGGACGACATGCTTTGAGACATCTGCAAAGAAATAGATTAGGCCAACGTTACTCTTATTTCATCATCCCAACAGCACACACAACATGTGACTTTCAGGAAGACTCATTTCAACATTTGTTTGATTGATGAGCGGAAAATAAACAAGCTTGGCGATCTGAATTACTTTAGGCCAGCTGATAGCAACACACTTTAATCTGACCTAGTCTTGGGAATATGGAACATGCAATATTGGGATTGCTTAAGAAAAATGTCAAACAATAAAGATATATTTTTAAGCTTTATACCAATATTGTTTTTGTGCTTTAACATGATCCATCACTTTGCTCACTGTAATAACACACTTTCCAAACAGTGTTTTTTCCTTTGCCGAGCTTTGACTCCTACATCAGGATGTTATTCCATGGTGCTACTGCCACCTAGTGGGAAAGACATTGGATAAGGATGATAAAGGACTGACCAATCTTTGACTGAGGCGCTTGTTTTCTTCTTCCTTCATGTGCAAGGTCTGCAACACACATGAAACGGATTAAGCACAAAGGCGTGCAAAACATGCTCCTTTTTGTGGTCAAATGCAATAACGTCGACGCATTATGCATATTTACCCTCTCGAGCAAGATTATCCGTTGTTTCTCCTCTGACATCATAGCGTCACTACAACAGAAAAGATCAAACATCAACTGTGTGCAGTATGTAAGTCAACATTTATAAAAAAAAAATAAAGACAATTGTATCACTTTCATCTTAACTGATAACTTAACGGATCTTAGTACTTAAAGTAATAGATGAAAAACTTACACTGTCTGATCCTAGTCTCCCTTCCTTCTGCTGTCTGTCCTCTGTCCATCCATTTTTGGCTAGTTTAAACAATGGGCTCCGATATTGTGATAGGTTCGTTTCTAGGGCTGGCCCTAACTTTGATGTAATCCTGACTGAATTTACACGCGGGTTAAAAGTCGCCTTCTTTAGGCCCGTTTTGCACTGGATGCATTTGAGACTGACATGCTGAGAAAGCAAAACCCATCCATCGCAGACATAGGAGCACAGAGAATGTAAAAGAATTGGTCATCTCCAAGTCTATCATTGCTCCAAACAGTGTGTCACTGCAGGGAAATATCTAAGGCCAAACGTGCAAATGTGTTGGCTTAATCGAATTTCTTCGGTTTCACGTGAATGTTAAAATGGAACTACATGAATGCGACACTATAGATCACAGCCACAGACATCTCAAACCATAAAATATTTATTGAGTTTGATGCTTACTGGACGGTCACCATGCTGGCTTCCACTGCCGAATCAACATTTTCGTCATCGCGAATGGCCGCCACAGAGGCCAGTCTGTCAGTTTCAGCCAGGGTCTCAGAAGAGCAAGCCCCAGCAACAGGCAGAGCTTTAGCTGCTGCGGCTGCTTCTGTGACCTCTTGTGCAGCGGTGTTGGGGGTGAAGTAGGCCGAAGAGACCAACGAGGTGCTACGCAGACGGTTAAGTTCTTCTTCCAAGTGTTTCTTTTCCTGCATCACACTAGCCCGGTCCTCGGACAGCGTCTCAATCAGACCTGGAATGGGATAAAAACGGATAAAATAAACAATGGCATGTGCTGACAGACGGTGTACCACAAAACGCAAAACATTTATTTTCGTCAATTTCAACACTGTTTATGTAACAAAAAGAGTGCGTTTTAAAAGGAGGAAGACATTTAAAATGCCATTTCTGCCAGCGGCTTCCTTCATAAGACAAAGAATGACACTTTTCTCAGACCAATAAGCAGTGCAGCACTCACCTTTGTCCTTTTCCTGCTGCTGAGTAACATTTCGCAACTGCTCTGTCAGGTCGTTGATGATCTGCTCCTTCTTCAGCTTCTCTCGGGTTAGAACAGTGTTGAAATTTGTCTGAATTAAAATAATGAGAACACAGCTAGTATTAAAAAAAATAAATAATAATAATCCCACATAAATTCTTTAAATTGTGCCAACTTGAGTGACAAAAATGTGTAAACCTAGACATTAAGTGTTAAAGCAGAAAACATTTTGTCTCTCATCCAAAAGATTCCCTCCTTTCTAACTGACAGGAACAAGGCTTCAGATTTCCAAACTCTTATGTGGTCCATTGCACCTGAGACATTAGTTAGTGTATTCTGAGCGCTTCTTCATTAGGTCAGTCAGAAAGTTAGGAAAAAAACACAAATTGGCCTGCTACAGTTAAGCGATCCGATGCAATCGCTGTACGTTTACATCACAGATGGTTGCCCACATATTGGGAAAGCTTCTACATTTAGTTCGGAGTAAAGAAGAAGGGGTTCTATGAGCTACAGCCACCATTCTTGCAGTGTGGACACAAAAAAAGAGGGGGACACTGACAGGTTTCATACCTTGTCCAAGACATTCAACTATTTCACGCTTTTCAGCAGCAGAGAGATCCGTTTTCTTTCCCATACTGCTTGAAAATGGTGGTCTGCTTAATAATGTGGAACATCCTTCATCAGCAGTTTTTCTTTTAATTAGGCTCACCTGGCAAACTAATTATCACAGGTGTCTGAGATTCATTTCAGTGCCCAAAAAGCCCTGAGACACAATACCATCCACGAGTTTAATGGAACACAAAAAAAAAATTGAATCTTTATGATACTTAAATACAATTTGCATAATAATTTGGAACGCGGTGTACATCTATTTCAGATGCTAATTTATCAGGGACACATATATTAGATGCTTTTCCATAAAACAAACCAGCTCTCAGTTCTCATCAACATCCCAAACACATCCCTTTGAAGCCTATTTAACGCCAAAATACAAACCTGCTGCTCTGCGATTAGCGATGTCTTGAGGTTCTGTATCTCTTCATTCTTCTTCCTCTCCAGGAGCTCCATCTGGGTCTGCAGGGAGGCCCGCTCCTGCTGCAGGCGCTCTTGCAATGCCGAGTCAAGAGAGAGAGGTGCTCCGGCATCTGCGTGACCCTCAGCACGAAGTGGCAGCCCTTCATCACTGAAAGGCATAGTTAGGTTTCATTTCAACAATGTAAATACGACATGCCAAAAATCAACGGCACGATGGAATTGGAGATTTTCTTTTACACAGGTTTAACCGACAACTTCAATTTTTAAAATCATTTCTAAAAACCAGATCAGCAGTGCTGTTTCTATTTAAGAAGCATTTGGGTAATTTAAAAACATAAGTTACCTTCTTGAGGACTGTTTCTCATGAAGCTCATCCTCAAGGTGTCTAATTCTATCTAAAAGGCTTTTCTCCATCTCATCTTTCTGCTGTTCTAACTCTTTAAATGCATCGTGTGCTGCAACATTTGTAGCCTCTTGTTTTTTAAAATCTTCCTCAATTGCCTTTCTGTCCTGCTCTAACTTTTTGGACAGCAAATCCTTTTCTCCCTCCAAACGGCTGATAACAGTCCTCAACTCCTGCTCCAGTTCTTGGAAACTCCTGAACTGGTTTTCTTTTCCTTCAGTTAGAGCAGCCACTTGCTGAAGTAACTCCTCTTTAAGTTTCTGCTGCTCCTCAGCATGGTTCCTTTCAGCATCCTGGACTTGCTGCTGCAAGGCAGAGAGCTTGCTGTGCAACATAATAGTCTCCTCCTCATGCCTGTCTACCAGCTCTGAGATGCAGTGGTCCTTCTCGATCCTCATGAGGGTTCTCAGCTCTGCTAGGTCCACTTCATACTCCTCGTTCTTTGCCTGAATCTGTTTTTTTACATCTGCCAGCTCTTCTGTAAGGGCTTTGGTGTCAGCCTCGACTTGGTTCTTCACAGCCTCTGCCTGCTGCAGCTTGGCATCCTCAAATAAAATCCTCACCTCTTCTGTCTCAGACTCTTTCAGGGCTAGCTCCATCTCAAGTTTGCAGCGGAGTTCTGCGAGCTCAGAAAGCCGAGCTTCCAAATCCTTGATTTGAATGTCTTTCTCTCTAATAGCAGAGGCATGTTTATTGGCTGCCTCGGTTAACTGTGACGTATTTTCAATAGCAAGATGCTCCAGAGCCACCTGGTTGTCCTTGTTTAGGGCCTCCAAATCTGTTTTGTGCTCCTGCTTCATTCTGTCCTCCAACTCCTTTAAATGGCACTGAGCAACAGCTTCCAACTCCTGTCGGATCTTCTGCTGATTACGTTCAATCTCAAAGTGCAGGGTTTCAAGCTGGCCGGTCAAAGAGTCTTTTGCGGCTAAGAGCACCTTGACCTCTTCGGCTTGATCACCAATACTCTGTTCAAGGTTTTTAATCCTGTCAGTCTGACTACTCTCTTTGTCAGCCCATCGCTCTTTCTCATTCTCAAGCTGCGTAAGTTCCTTCTCTTTGCGCTCCATAAGTCCCTCCAGCTCCAGCATTGCCCGCTGGACATCTCTGACGATATTCTGGTTTACTTGGTTTTCCTCGGTCAGTGTGTGAATCTGCTTGTCCAGCTCTTGGCGAAGGGTCAGAAGTTCACCTTGATGCTGCTCCCTCAACCCCATTTCACGGGTCTGGCAGATGTCATCCACAGTTTTGTGGACTTCTGTGGACATACTACGCAGACCCAAGCCAAAGTCATGTAGTTCTTTTAATGCAAGACCTCTTAAGTGACAAAGGTCATCTTTTACACTTTTTAAGCTGGAATGGGACTCCTCTGCAGCACATCGGTACTTCTCAACAACTTCTTTGAGTTCAGTGATCCTCACGTTTTCCCTCTCTAGTGTTGTGGTATCCTGCATTCGCTTGTTGTCAATAGCATTAATGACTGAAGAGTAGAGCGATTCAACCATCATTTCGGGGCTAGCAGGGTCACTGATGGGATTCGGAGAGGTCAAGTTTCCTTCAATCACAAACTCGTTGACAGCTGACATAAAGTCAGATTCAGGGCTTTCTGCTAAAGAATCCAAGTCAAGGGATCCCTGCTGCAGGACCGCATCCATGTTCGGATGGCCAATGGTTTCAAAATCAAATGTTTGTGCATCAATGCTGTCTGGGGATAAATCCTCTAGAGGAGCAGGAACGGGTACAAGTAAGGGCTGGCAGCTGGGTCCATGAAGGTTAAGTGAAGGAGGAGTTTTATGTGTTGTGGTCCCAAACATGCTTTCAGACTGTGGGGTCGTTGCAGTTGATCTATGGGCACTTTGACAACAAGACAACTGGGAAAACAGGAGAGAAAAGCACAGAAAATCACTAATTCGTCATTCAAACTGGAGCCTTCAAACTAGGCTATGACTTGATAGCACTGGAAGTAAATAATGGGTCCGTTACCCTTTGTTCAGTTAGCAGGTCAGTAATAGTTTGAGACATTTCATCCACGCTCTGCGCAGCTTGGACCAGCTGATGAAGCGTGTGTACATGGTGATTCAAGGGCTCAAAGTCACACACGGTGGGGACCCTGCCAAAAGGTATTGGGAATTAAATTGATTAAAATACATAGCATGATTTTCTGTTTCATAAAAGCAGACTGTAGCAGAGATCTTCAACTCATCACTTTTCAGGGAAAAAGATTTGTTTTCATGCCTGTTTTCAAGCAAAATGACTAAAATACAAAACCAAAATATTTTTCACTTTTATGTTACAGACAATACCTTACATCTAGAATCTCAATGACCAGGGACAGTGACTTACATGAGGAAAGGCTGCACCTCCACAGGACAACACGATTTCAAGTACTGCAGATCATCAAGTGAGATGTCTGGAAGTTCGTCGTCAAACTTTCTGGGCTTTCGTGTCTGCAAACAATCAAACGGAGAAAATAATTAAAGTGGGAAACACCTAATGCAATCTTCTTAAATCCCTGGTCCTACAACTTACACAAAATGATGTCGGAGGCCATGAATCAAGTCCTCTAAACAATCGATTTCGGAGAAAAGACTTCCCTAAAAAAGGACAAAAAGAACAGCAAATGATTCAAAACTCTGATGTCGCTTGGAATTCATGCGTTATTTCAAAGGCACATTTTATTCATAAATGCTGAATTTTTTTTTTTTTCTCAACACTCACTGAAGAGTTTCCCAAAGGATTCCCTTTTGAACTTCTCTGCCTCGTACAGTTGTTTCCCATCCTTCACAAGAGCGTTGGCCCACTGACGGAATTAAGAGAAGATTTTGGCATAAAAATCATACAACAAAGTAAAAATCACGTTCCTGTAAAAACCTACTTCTATTACTTGATCATGAACAAGCAGCGACTGGCTAATATGTCCCACAAATGAGCTGCGACACAATTTACATCGTGTCAAAGTCACAGCCATGCACCCCAACGTGCCACTGATATAAAGCTTTCAAAGAATGTTGAGAGAAAGCAGCACAACAGAGCAGCCTTTCTGTCTGAGGCATGAAGTGCGCAGCACACATCTCACAGACTGAAGTTTTACAGATCAATAGTTCACAAATTAATATTAATAAAGCACAAACAATGCTTCTCACCAAGGTTATATGTTAGACAACGAGCTACAAGGTCATTTTCATTATTCAAGGCCATTCTCTGAGCTGAATGAAGTGCCATCAGTGAACAGCTAGCAAAGACATGTGACAACCTCTGAAAATAGCAGCAGGATCTACCCTTAGAGTTAAGGTTGAATGTACTGCTATTCATCATCAACTGTATTCTATTGGTACAAACAGGCTCTGTACGTTGAACTAAACTACTTAAGTTGAAAAAAGATCTGGTAGATCTGATACAGTTTGATGCCAGCATTCAGTGGTCAATGAATCTTTGTGAACCACAGAGCAGAATTTTTCATTAGGGAAGTAAGAAAAATGCTTCCATATGCTGTGAATAAGAAAAATCGATGCATCTCCAAACTGGATTCAAAATCAGTTCAATCACAAACAAGTGTCCAGTCATGGCATTAAGCACTGACCTCTCGGTAGTGGCGCATAAACATTTTTCTCCTGACAACTTCCACAACTGCCAAGCAATACATCTGGGGCACGGAACTGAGGGCCTCGACCACCCTCACCCTCTCCATCAGCTCAGTCAAAAGTCTGAGAAGAGCCTGAAGTTTCTCTGCATCTTGATCTGCATGAAGCATCACGTAGCAGCACCATCTGAAAAGAAAAGCAAAAAAAAAACAATGGTTTCAAATGGTATTCTTACATTTAACAGAACATGTTACAATTAGGAGCTATTAAAAAAAAAATGATGAATAATGAAATATTAACAGAGAAAAGGTTTTCAGTTTTACTTGAGTCTGACTTGAAGGTTGTTTGCTAGTTCTTGTTTGGCAGTGGTGCACTTCTTTTTGATGTCTAGCAGCTTCCTGTGGTTGTTCAGCATGATCATCAGCTGGTTGGTGTGACTCAGGCACAAGTCGGGCAGGACAGATGTATCCTTCAATTTTTCCGCCCGTGTCTGATTGGCCAAAAATCCCTGCAAGCAAGACCACATAAAAACATTTCTTAACAATAATTGAAATTGAAATCAAATTTGAGTAATTACTTAAATCTATTAGCGTTTATCTTTAAATACCTGAGCCAGTTCTTTCTGCTCATTCACCAGCTTCTTACAGCTTGCAATCATTTGGTCAAGAGCATACAACCTGTCTTCAAGCCCTTTGATGGCTTTCATGTTTTGATTATCTAGCTTTGCAATTGTGTCACGACATTCTGCCAGGAAGGGTTGAATGATCCGCGAGTCAAGCTGAAAGACACAACATCTCCATGAGGCCACATTTCTTCCCCCATAAGCATATTCAGTAAACTACTTTGACATGTCAAAACATCAAATGCTCACCCTATTGATGGAATCAAAGCATTTCCTCACAACCGATTCCACATCATTGGGTCTGTCTTGTACGTTGATCCAGTCTAATAGTGTAACATTGAATGAGGACGGGTTGGCAAACTCCGGACTGTCATCATCTAACAGCGCAGCTCTCAGCCCGCCACTGTCAGTCATTTCGTTTGTTTCGGGGTCTCCATCTGGCTCGCACGTGGCCCTTCCCGAAGCAGACGCGGATGCGGATAACTTGGAGGTCATGTGTGCTCGAGCGGCGTAGAGCAAGGACTCGGCAAACTTTTCTTCTTCTGTGTAATCTGAATCCTTTTCTGGGGTTGAACTGGACTTCTCTACGCTCTCTCTGTAACTGTGTCTCGTCAAACACTCCAGCAGAGGTATCCTGGCCATTACAGAGACCGCTGTCCCTAACCTGCAATCAAGACAAAAATATCCATTGAAACACAATGCACAATATCTTGGTGGTGCACAATATCACTATGCAACCTTACTCACCAGCCATTTTCCTTTTTAGGTTCGAACCTCTTGGATAAAATCACTAAAGTCAAGTACCTCAACTGACACTCACTTTGAAAGTTTGACCTTAATTTCCTCCAGGTCACGTTGATAACTGCTGTATGCTGTGTTGAATTTCGTGAGTAACTTCTGATAAGACAGAGTGCAGTCGTCCAGATTGGCCATGATGGCAGCCCAGCCTTGATGTTGGAGATGTTCATCATGAACCAAACGTTCACAGAAGGAGCAAAGTTTGTTGGCAACTTCAAACATTTCCTGGAGAGGTTGAAAAGTACGTCAGAATGTCAACATCACGGATAGTCGAACAGTTAATTCAATACGTTACTAATTAATAGCAAATAATTCAACAGTCAATTACTTCGATTCAATTATTCTATATTATATTTAGAGATGGCTGCCTGAGATACACCAATTTCAATCGGTTTCTCCAAAAGTGCCAGAACCTTTTCTCATTCTCACTCAAACAAACCTAAAAGTAAAGTGCTCCAGATTACCGAACCCAAACAAAAATTTGATCGCATTATGTACCTCAATATCTAACTTTGCAGACAACTCCTGCACAATAGGTCTCACCCTGCTGGGTGTACAGAGGCCAGTGTTAGCAGTCCATCTCAAGACGACGGCTTGTGTTGACTAAAATGGCTTCTGTTACTTGTTGTTGCTCTTACAATGGCAGAAAAGAGGAACTCTCTGCATTTTAGAATTCCTTACATGAAGCTACCCATCTGAGAAGTTTAAATTGAAATACATCTCATGGTATATGAAGTGATGTTCATTCATACAAAAAGATTGTCCGGTGCACTGGCTCTCTGTACCTGTGTGGCGCAAACAAATCAACTAAAATATTACTGTGAATTGCAAGCTTTGCCTTTTCTTCGAGTTCCTGTGTGTAATATATAGGTAAACACACTGCAAAAAACGCAGTATAATAGTTATACTGTTTTTATTGCTTTTATTGGAGGTTCCTGTTTAATATAGCATGATTATGGCCTCCCTCTATCAATTAGTGCATCACAAATGTATATCATTTAAAGAGGTACTTCAGCAATCATTCAAAGGTCTTAATCCAAAAAAATAACAGTGAAAGCCAATTGTAAAAGAAAAAAAAAAAACATAAAATGAAGTAACTACCAGAGCAAGTTGTGTTCGTGAGGCAACGGTGTGAAAGACAGCTGGCATCAGTAAAGACTCCTCCACCTTAACCTGAATCTCACTTTCAATCGAGAAGGTGGTTTTGGGGATTGTTGGATCCCGGTCAGACAAGATCATCTCTTTGTTGAACAGAAATATGGGGTTGGTTTCCTAAAGATCAACAGTAAGACAAGAGTAAACAAAACATCCCCCGTGCATTCTGCATCCACCCGAAGACAACAGGAAGCAAACCAATAAAGTGCATGAACTCACGGTGCCAGCACTGTAGCTGCAGACCCGTCTGTCTACAGCCATACATTCCCCTCCATTGACAACAAGGACTTGATGCTGAATTGCAATCTTATATTTGGCTTGGATGGCATGTTTAAGCTCAAGCACACTGAAAAAACAGAAAGCAGGGATTCAGTAAATGATGAACAGGATGAATTGAGTTTTTAATGTCTTTGATTGATGTCAATGCCTTACGTTTGGACCGCAAGATCGGTGTCAAACGTCAGTGTGCTGCCATTGTTGACCTGGAACACATACAACTTCATGATGAATCTCACGGAGTTCTCCCAACTTTCTTATCTTGTTCATTTAGTCACGCACCACCACCCTGTAAAAACAAACAAAAAACATAGACATGGTAATTAATGACAAAGTGTAATCACAGAATCACTGGTGTCATTATTCTAACCAACTAAGGGTTAACCTCACCCCTACCTCTTAGCCTAAATTCACTATTCAAAAACAATTTAAGGCTGAAAAGAGGGGGGGGGGGGGGGGGGGGCAAAGTGGATGTGAGACAGAAGTAGCTCAGTGTAACAGAGAGAAACTGAAGGACACAAAGTGCTAAGACACCTGCCATCTACAAGTCTTTTAAGCGGAGACAGACTGAATAATCAGTTGCCAATGAGTCAGGATGATATTTTTGCCATTTTGAGATAATCGGTGTGAGCTGGCAAAAATGTCACAAAGATCAGCAAAAAAAGAACAACCCATCTTCCGTACTTTGCCAGTATGGCTGACATCTAACAATGTTTTTGACAGCTTACAGCTGGGGAAAACACTGGAGAGAAGGCAGAGAACAGCCTTCGAACAGTAATGTGATGTTAGTTGGTCGTGCCTTTACTGAAGCCGAAAGAACAAGTCTGGACAACTACATTAAAATAACTGGTCTTAACAAAAGAGGTTTAGGAGGGAAGAAAATGTCTCAATATACATTTAACTGAAAATGAGCATGGTTTCATAGACTCCCATCCAAACGTGATGTGGGCTCCTCTCATTTTTTTTTTTTTTAGATATAGTTTATGATATAAAAAAAAGTCCAAAACAGTGTGCTCTACGTCAGAGCTGACGTCACAAGGTTCAAGTATATTAAAAACTGAGGATTGTGCGTTGTTGAACCAATTTAAATTTCTATGAGATGCAGATGTTTAAAACTCAAGTTAAAAATAAAGTAAACATGAATGCTGGCATCGATGAGTTTTATGACAGTATGGCAACTTAATTGGGTTTCCAGTTTTAAAAAAAAACTAATTATCGAGTGCACATGTAGCACATCTTTGGATAAATTCAAGTTAGACTTGATGTTGCCATTTACTCAGGTACAAAACCAACTTGATCAAAACTGAAGGAATGACCTGCTGCAACGTGGGCTACAATGGCGTGAAAAAGAAAGTACACCTGTTCTAAGGTTTTACATATCGGGACATAATAAAAAAAATAATCATGTCCTTGCTAGAGCGCAACACACGACGACACACGACAAATTGCACCAAATCATTCTTTCCTCAATGAAAACTAAGGAAAAAAACGCAGATGCAGGGTGTGAACGTGCACCCAATGATTCAACAGCTTATCGACCCACCTTCAGCAGCAATAACTTTAAGTAGTCATTTTCTGTATGGTGCCATCAGTCTCTCATGTCACTGTGGAGGAATTTTGTCTCACTCTTTTCTACAACACAGCTTCAACACATCAAAGTTTGCAGGTATTCGTTTATGCACGTTTGTGTTAAAAGTCCTACTGCAGGCTGAGGTCTGTCTGAACTTTGATTGGGTCACTGCAGCACCTTGATTCTTTTCTTTTTCAGCCACTCTGTTGTGAATTTACCTGATGTGCTTGAGATCATTTTGCATGATTCAAATACTTTGTTATACAGAAGAGTTCATGACTGACCGCACGGTGTCCAGGTCCCGCGGCAGCACAACAAGCCCAAATCATCCCACTCCACCACCACACTTAACAGCTACTGTGAAGTGTTTGTGTTGATAAGTCGTGTTTGTTTTTTATTTTTTATGGACAAACATGTCCACTTTGATCTAGAAAGTTCCATCTGTTCATGAAATATTATTCCAGAAGTCTTGTGGTTTCTTCGTGTGCAATTTTGGAAACTTAAACTGTGCTGCCATGTTTGTTTTAGACAAAGCAGGCTTTCTCCTGGGAACCCTTCCAAACAAGCCATACTCACTCAATCTCTTTTAAATTGTACCTTCAAAAACTTTAAGGTTTGACATGCTAATTGAGGACGTTACGTCTGAGATGCAGCTCTTTGTTGTTGTTGTTTTTTTGGAATTTGTCTGAGCAGCGCAAACACTAGTGTCATGAATGTTTTGTGGAATAATGAGATCCAAATTCTTTGAGAATTTGAAACCACAGAAGAGGGTGTACTTTATTTTTCACTTGATTGTTTAATTACTGTATGCCTAAAGAAGATATTGCAGTAGGCTTTTTAAATTTTAATTTGACCTTATACATCACATGTATCAATAATTTAAACAGAAGCGCATCGTCTTTCCCATCTATTTCAAGTTGCGAAGCCCTTGCGATTGTTGTCCACTGAAGTGGTGGCTGAGTCACCGTGACATAAGGTTAGGCTACCGACTACAGTAAATTCTTAGATATTCAAATGGTCACCTACATTCTTGGTCCCATTAAGGACAAACTTTCAAAACTGTCCAAAGAGATTTAATTCGGCCGACATTTATCTAGAAGTGGTGAGCCAAGACCCAAATGAGTGAATTGCCACAATAAACTTAGACTAAACCGAGTTAGCACTACGTATTAGCTGTTGTAACGATGTTGTTACAACATAAAACACCCCACCTATTATACCTCTTTCGGGTGAACAACGTTAGTTACCTTTTTGCCGTTAACACCGTCAACGGTTTGTCCGTTTGCAGGCCTCTTATAAGTCAGTACTTCTTCTGAACGAATGTTTATGATGACTGAGATCACTCAGATTTTGTTATTGACATGGAGGCCTCCAATTAGTCATGACTCTTGTGCAAAAGAACTAGCAATCGGCAGCTGCTAGCAAGCTAGATAGTCAATAATAACCCGTTCTGTCTGCGCTAAATGGCCATTAGCTAACACAGCTGTCCGGCTAACGCAGGACTGCAGGATCTAACGTCGATTATACTGATATATTCAGTAAGACTGGCCAAAATAAGAAACATGTCTTGTTTGGACGTATATCAATACAAGGTTTGAATTTCACAAAGAAGTAACACACTAGATGATGTAAAGTCTTACCTCATTCGCTCGCATCTCCCTTTTCTTGGTCTTGGGCTAGGCGAGTTGGCTAGCTAACAAGCTAGCAGATAAGCTAGCTAGCTAACCCGTTTTAACTTGGCATACATAGGGCTAGCTTGGCAGTCACTTAGCTAACATAAGATAGACTAACCCAAACTAAAAATCATTTACACCCATGAGTGTATATCAAGCATATTCCTGTTAATTTCTAATTGGGAACAAAACTCCAGCGGTTGTTAGGCAACACAAGAGCAAGACCACCACTTGTTTATCTGTAGTAGCTAACTACGCTAACACCCTCTCTGTAGCCCTGACTGTTTTGTTGTTGTCATCTGCTGGTGTGCAGTCCGTGGACGATCTGTTCAGAAAAGACCAATTGACGGCGAACATAACTGCAAGATGGGTAAGGCTAACCTGGTTGTTTTTTGTTTTGTTTTAAGCCTTTCATGCTCGTTTAAAGTGCTTACGCGTGGTTGGAGATTGCCATTTTGTTAGTTAGCTACATTATAGATAAAAACTATACTAGTTAAAAAAAAAAAATCAATTATAGTTGTATGAAGTAAGTCACTGACTTGTGCTTTGCAGAATTTTACATACCGGTAATCATATGTAAATGTAAAGACATGGTTTGGTTTGTACTACTCTGTCCATTAGGAGTTTTAACTAAGACTCAAATTGAACTCTAACACGTTTTATTTGATACATCTTAGAATTTTTATTCTATTGTATTTTTTTCTCCCTAACCAAACTACTACACTCAGTGTGAATTCAAGTTGGTTTAATGTGTCTCGAATTTGATAATTAATTTCATAGTCTTCAGTAAAGGAATTTGGGACCTATTGTAAATTGAACATTGTTGCTCATTGTTGTTAAAAAAAAAATTCTCTTTAGCTGTTCTATTCAGATTTTCTGACAAGACATCATCTATACCGGATTAATAAAGTAAAATTATACAAATGCATGCATATTCCACTGTTCGGGTTCAAAAAAGCATGCTCGTATATTAGTTACCAATTTCCCATCGGCATATGCGTTCGTCACAGTTTCCAAGTGTATTCTGGGTAAATAACAGGGGAAAAAATGCTGTTGAGTGTTTTGGTGCAACATGAGAAGGGGTGTGGTTAAATTAAGGCTGCAGTGTGTGTGTGTGGAGGGGGGGTTCCTATGTTACAGCAAAGTTTGGAGACTGTCAGAAGCTTTTTTTATCATGACATATCTTTATTAAAAACGTATTTACCATTCATGTTAACTATTTCATAAATAGACCTCTGTCTCACAGTGTTTTTGCCACGTTTGGATTTTTGTGGACCACTGTCAATCCAAGCTGCTGTCAATTGTCTCACTTTTTAAAAAAAAAAAAATAATCTCTACCTGAATCCTTTTTGATAATATCAAATAGCTGCTGGCTAACAGGATAAAACAAATGTATATAAAAATGTTTTTCAAAAAATGCATATTGGAAAAGGAAACGTGTCTTCTTCTTAGCTAAATTCATTCTTTTTTTGTGTGTGTGGAGAATTGTATAGTTTAAGTATAATTTCAAAATAGATCTGTGTACACCCTTTACTGAGCAAAGATAATCCAATGAGCTGGCTGACTGAAAGGATTACTACTTCTATCGTAGCTGACGGTGATGAACAGTATAAGTCATTTTTTATTCAGAAGTGTTGACAGTTTGTGTTTAACAAAATCTTGGACATTGTGATTGGCAAAGTCATTGGGAAATCGGACCAAAAAATTATTTCAGTTCATATTTTTACACATGTATAAAAATAGATGTATGTACATGTTTCACAGAATCACACTTCTTATTTGATGCACTTGGAGTTGAGATTGATTGGATAACTCAACCAGTGGAAACCTGGAAAGAGTATAATGGGTACCGATCGGCTGAAAAGTTTGTTAAGTCTGTCAAGATGACTTATGATGTTGCTGAACGGGGGGTGAAAATTATGTCTGACTTTGCCACTGAGATAACAATCAATCTAGAGCAGAGAAGTTGTCTGCTTCAGGTTGTGGAGTACCATAGGAGGAAATTTGACAGCTTCAAGAAAGCCACACTGAACAAACGATAATGTTATTGAAATAACTGACTCTCCAGTTCCTATCTATAGTATATAATTACTTTCATGTTCAACCTAATACACCTGGTTTTGTGTTCCTAATGTACAGAAAATGTTATTTCCAATGTTCCAAGGCTATTACTGTAAATATATTTCATTTCAAAGTTCAATCTGCCATTATATTTGTTGATTCATGTACATGTTACAGGTACAATGATGTGATGTCTGATCTGAAACCTCCGAAATCGCCTAAAATTTGTCACATTTTTACTTTAAAAACTACCATGACTGTCTAGTTCATGAATATATTGGGTATCACCTGAAAGTACATTTCACCAGCTTTCATATGGTACCTCTCATAATGCTCTATGATTAATTATATGGAAGTTATGAGGCAAAATGTCAGGCGTTTTTTACAAAAATAAACATTAAAATTTCATGGCTCATGAGGCAGGCCTTCCCATGGTCCAAAATCAAAATAATTTTATATCTGGCCTTTCCACAGCATGGAGAATGGGAATCATATCAATTGGCTTTAAAATAACAAAAAAAGTTTTTTTTTTAACAGGTCTAATGTACATGTACAAGGTAGCGAAATACAGTAATGTAATTCTCAATATTATGAACCGACCTTTCAGTCTTTGTAATGTTTAATTTGCTAAATATGTCACTAGAGGGCACTGTGTCTCAGTGAATTATCTGAAACCCATCTGCTTGAGGCTCAGCCCGTCATACATCGCCTCCGGAAAGCCCATGAAACAAAAAGGCTTTCATTTGTGCCCTATTGGGGGATGAATAAAGTATTTTTCTATTTCTATTCTATTCTACAGTAATCTTTTGTAAAATGCTTGAACCTATTGTTCAACGGGCTGCCTTAACTTTATAATGTACACCTCACAGTACAGTTGAATGAATCTATTTATTGAAACCAGTGAGGGTAATTGAATTGGCTAGCAGATAAAATAACTATGTAGTGTGTGGTTTGGGCCACATAAACAACTCCCATGATGGCACAAAACACAAAGTTAGATTTGAAAATTTAAAGAATTTGCATGTTAATTTCCCATTCGAGATTTAGACAAATCCATTTAACTTGATTGGAATCAGGATTCCCAAACGTAAAAAACAACCAAAACACCTTTAACCGTAGTAACCTGTGAATTAGTTTTTGTTTTCTTTTGTCCTCGATGTGATGAATGGGCAAAGCTGCACCCTGGCCTGTGATCCTTAGCATTGTGATATACATTTTCAAGTGATATACATTACATTATTGTGCGCCAATCTTTCCCTGTATCCTGACATCTCCCAGCCCCTGTCACAGGAAACACTTCTCCTAAGAATGATCCCGCCATCACTCTGCAAGAGTGTTGGGATGGCGTTACTGAGGTGGTGCGCAGTCCCCGATCTCCCTGATTTCCTGCAGATCTTGGCCTTGACATAATCCTGTCCTCCAGACTGATTATGTCTTGACCTTAGGGCTTGGGTGTAACTCTAAAATACACCATCAACTGTTAGACCTGAGGCAAGTCCATGCTTTCTTGATAATGTCCCTTGGAGTCAATTAGCCACTTATTGACTGCAGTCATCATGTAGGTGCACCAAAGTTCAAATGACTTAAAAACTCATACAGCTGAAATGTGTTCTGTCGTGGAAAATTGAGGAGAAATGTTTTCTTTTTGAAATTCTTTCTCAAGACATTGATTGAGACAGACACATTTCTGACTTATATGGCTTAGATTTGAGCCTACACCTTTGTCTTATTGACTATGTGAGGATTCATGAATATGTATCTTCGCCCCACCTCTGCTTCTCCTCTGTTTGCCTACAGCTCCTCCCTTCGCAGATTCAAGGAAACTTTGTCTGCTGCTCTAACCGGGGAAATCACATGCCAATCAACACTTTCCTCTCCTGAAAAAAACAGGAAAGGCTTCAGTACCTTTCCTGTTTTTTTCAGGACAGGAAAGCCAGTGCTTAATTTGTCGACCGGGAGATTCTAGAACATATCAAAGGTTCTTGTCTCTCTTATTCTTGCCTCTGCTCTGCTCTGTGTGTGTGTGTGTGTGTGTGTGTGTGTGTGTGTGTGTGTGTGTGTGTGTGTGTGTGTGTGTGTGTGTGTGTGTGTGTTTGTGAGTGAGTGAGTGTGTGTGTCTGCTGGGCTTGCCACAGCTTGGTTTGCCACAGATAGAAAGAAAAAATAATAGCTCTGAAGTTGCAAATACATGTGTGTTGTGGGCACCGACTACAAAAAATGAACTTGGGTCCATTTTAAGAAATTAAGACAATTCGACCTACAGTCTATTTCAGAAGTCTATAGGAAAATGACTATACCTCTTTATAGTCAATTTCACATCTTTAATAGAGCATGATGTCAATTGTGCAGTTATGGTCCCATTTAGAATAATCGAGTTAACAGTCCACATTGAGGCTGGCTAACTTGGCTAGCCTCTTCCCAGCAGGAATGCATATATGCAGTCCTCAGTTCCATTGCTCCCTCACAGCTTTTGGTTTCAAAATGCCAAGGTGGCAATGACCTCAACTCTCCAAAATTATAGCCTAAAAGGTGACATCACAGTTGCTTTCCTCATCTATGGTAATCGGTGAAATCTGTCCAGTACAGGATAAGCTGCATGTGGCACAAACTGTGACCTCTAAGAGTATTCTGCCAAATTAGTTGAGCCAAAAATGGACCAGTTGTATTTAAACATTGTCATATGTTCCTGCTACTTCACATCAAAGTTAGGGTTAGTGCCCCAAATCCCATGTCTAATCTTACCTAGTTCATCCAGTAAAGGCAACAAGGCAATGAGAGACTGAGCTGGGCTAGTTATGCGTATGTCTCTGTAGAAATAAAAGAAAAAACAAAACCGGACTTCCACTACAGGACTGACATTGGTGCAGAGAGGATTTAGAGGTGGGTATAATCTATGATTAGTGTAGAACCTAAATATCAACTCAACTCAACTCAACTTTATTTATATAGCCTTTTAACACAGCCGTGGCTGAAACAAAGTGCTGTACAACACAAAATACAAGGCATAAAACACAAGAACAATGCAAAAACAACAATAAACAACAACAATATTAAAACAATAAAAACAATAAAACAATAACAGAAACAGAGTCTCATGCTGGGTTAAAAGCCAGGGAATAAAAATGGGTTTTAAAAATGGGCAGTGAAGGGGCTTGTCTGATATAAAATGGGAGGTCGTTCCACAGTTTCGGACCGGCAGCGTAAAAGTCTCCTCTGAGCTGCCGTTTGGCCCTCGGTACCTCCAGGAGCAGCTGATCACCTGACCTGAGGCACCGGGTAGGAGCATAAGGGTGGAGCAGCTCAGAGAGGTAAGGCGGGGCGAGTCCATTTAAAGATTTAAAAACAAATAAAAGAATCTTAAAATGGACTCTAAAATCCACAGGCAGCCAGTGGAGGGAGGCTAAAATGGGAGTGATGTGCTCCCTCTTACGTGTTCCAGTTAGGAGGCGAGCGGCAGCATTTTGGACCAACTGGAGACGTGCGAGGGAGGACTGGCTGACTCCAAGATAAAGTGCATTGCAGTAATCCAGCCGAGATGTGATGAAGGCGTGGATTACTGTTTCAAAGTGCGTGCGTGCGAGGAAGGGCTTCACCTTTGCCAGCTGCCTAAGCTGGACTTCAGTACTGCAGAAATTTGCAAATATACTCAGATCTACACCACTGGATGAGATGGATAAAATGAAAACCAGTGCATGCAGCGTCATTTTAGCCCCACCTTGCAAGGTGATGTACTTGTTTCAGTAGCTTGCTCCATATGAAGGCTGTTGGCTGTTTGATTCTGTCATTTCATAATCGTAATTGGTGCTCTGCAGTTCCAAGTTGGAAATAGTAAGTCATGTTGACTGACAAGTCCTCTCACGTACGAAAAAGACAGGGTTTAGATGAGTCTGAAATATGAAATGTGAAAAATGTGAAAGGGTTCTTCAAGCAGGATCAAGGATAGATTTGAAAGTAAATTCAATTCAATAACGAAGCTGCTGGCTGAAAATGAGTTGATCACCGTGGTTGGTTTGCTAACTTCAACCGAACGATAGAAAATGAGTGAAAAGCTCCATTAAAATAGCCACCGAGTAAGGCCATCTGATCCAGTCTCAGCTGACTGAGAGCTCTAAAAGGCCTGTGCTCAGCAAAGCGAGTGACTTTCTACACTGTTGGTTATCTCCTTACATGGTGGCTTTGACTGATGTGTGTCAGTGGCATCCAAGACTGCCCAGACATAAGCAAGTCTTCTTTTCCTTCTGCAATCAGCTCAGTTTGCTCTTGAAATCATGCTGACTTTCGTACAATATGTGTAACTCCTATTTTTTACCAGAGAAACCAATTCATCCTTTTCTCTTATTGAGTTGTGAGTTTTGACCTCACTCTTTCACAAAATCATTAATAAAAAGATTGTTTGTAAATGTTCCTATATTTCTGATTATGCGCTTCTATTTTAAGCTGTCTCTTTGAGCACGCTTGATGACCATCAGAATACTCTGTGAGCAAGACCAAACAAGTCAGACACTAGAGACACGGCGTCTCACAGTGTAATATTTACCAAACAGGTTTATTGCCATTAAGCTGCATTTTTATTCAATCCATCAGACAGAACAGAGCTCCTTTGAAATCACGATAAGATTATGAATGTTGCTTCTAACTTCTACATAACCATTTTAGTTATTCATTCTTTGTTTCTCACAGAACTTCAGTAAGACGCTGCACACTTTAGAAGAGATGATTACAGTGGAAAAGAATATACAAGATGCAACATATAATCTCCCTCTCAGACCTGAAGTGTCATTTGCAAGCTTTTGCCTGATGTGACATAAGCGCAAAGGGGCTGAGAAATAGAGGTTTTAGAAGACTGTAAAGATTCTGTCCCTGTCCACTAAATTCTGGCAGTTCTACCTTTTCTTAGATAAATTCTTGGGTTTTAGAGCACTTTTTCAATGGGCCTTAGATCTGAATGAGTTAAGAACATGAATTAGCTTCATATTGAAGGAAACTATTACAGGTTGTATTCCAAAGTTGTGGATTAGAGATGACTACTCTTTAAATCGGATGTTTGAGTCTTCCACTTTTTTTCTGAGGAGATGCAAGGCTGGGACACAAATATAACAACGTGCAACCAGGGAAACTAAGGTAAAGTCAACACTGTGTTGACTTTTGCTTATGTGAAACTGTGTGGCAATGTTTGACTTTCATGAACACAATGATTCTTGACGCCACCTCATGGCTAAATAAAGATCAGGTGGAGAGGTGTAGCTCAACCATTTCACTTTAAAGACATGTCAGGGTCTTCACATTAAAAGTAAAGTGTTATTGTATCACTCCTAAACTTGTGGCATATATAGACATAGAGCCACTTCAGTCACATATGCTTCCATACAGGTGCTCGGTTTGCAACAGCAAAAAAAACAACATCTAATTGTTCTCTGTGGCACGTTTACATATGCTGAGCAGTCCCAGTTGATTCTAATATTGTCTGAATATGACAGAAGGAGAAGATCTAACTTGCTGAGGGGATTTAGTTTACGGGCATATTCTTGTGAAATATCTTATGTAAGAATTGTGTTCTAGTCTGTGTTCAAAAACTGGACAGGTATGTGTCTTCCTTGAATTTGGCGAGAGAGATGGCAGCTCTCCTTTTATCCCATGGCTCAGTTGTACATTATAGCTCCAGGTTGGGTGGTCTGATTTGTCCTCCTGTAGACTTACATATAAATATATATAAATATTGGTATATTTTTAATATACAATGGTGTTCTTGGTCTGCTTCCACCCTATTTCTAAAGCTACATCACTCTAAAACTTACAAGAAGTTATCCTAGCTCTCAAGACTTAGAGCTTGAATCTGCTTGGAATCAGCTTCAAGGACAGCTGAGTCTGAGGAAACTGGTTTGATTGAAACACAATTGTTTAAAGCAAATGTTGTAAACAATTGTGGCTGCAAATGTTATGGCTGACTATAATTTCTCCGATTTGACCTGCTGTGACTAATGATGACCTTTTCTAATATTTTTTATGTTCTTTAGTTTCGATACATACCAGTGGGAGCCTGCTGCAGTCATTCTTTCCAGCTTTTTTTTTTTTTTTTTTAATTTTTTTGTGAAAACACTCATTGAAAAAAATACAAAATTCTATGCTGGTTTGGATGCTGTGCTGCTGGAATGATTTCTTTAGGTAATTCTGTAATATCTGTTAATATGCATTACCACGGCAAAGTGGAAGCTGTTTGCATACGGGAGCAGATAAATAAGCTTCCCAAAGCCCAAGTAATGCCTAGTAAGACCTCAAATCAGATGAGTTGAAGAGGAGATGTCGAGGATGCAAAGCTGGAACAAAATAGAGAAAAGGGATGAAGAATAATCTCCTCTCTTGATCACCATGGGAAGTATGAGATTACTGGCAGATAAAATGGACGAACCTGGACCCCTGATGAGGATGCAGCTGGAATATCAGGAATATATGTCGACTGAGAAAGTTCACCTGTGTTGAGAGCCGATGTGGTGTGTGCACTCAGCAGATAAGTTGTTGCCAAACTCCAAAAAACAACACCCCGGCCCATTAATCGCGATTTTCACCCCACCTCTATCTGCTGCATTTAAACTTTCTAAATATCTGTCAGCTGATTTTTAACAGGAGCATATTTTGATAACAAATTATACTGCAGCAATATCATTTCCCTTTGGGGATTGATAAAGTAAATTTGAATTCAGTTGAATTTAATTATTGTTGTCTTTGTAGTTAAGTCATACTGTAGGACAATACTGCATACATATATTGTTGTATGTGCATTTTGTGCGTACTCTTGTATAATAAGTGCACACACAGCTGCTGCCTGTCTTGGCCAGGATATGTTTTTCGAACCTCAAGAGCTCAGTTTTTCTGGTTAAGGAGAAGCAATGAATGAATGATGACATAATTTCATTTGTTATGTATGACATATTGCCAGAAGATGTTAATGTGTGGTCATCAGGTCTTCTGAAAAAAAATTAAGTGATCTGAGCTCAATCCTCATATATATCTGAAGGTTTAGGCCCAGATGACTTATTAATGTGAGAGAAATCCAGATGGAATCTTTGCATTTGATCTTCATCTCTGCAAGTAAAAATGAAAATCAATAATTTAGAAGGTTTCATACAGCTTAATTGCGCTAGTATTCACAGCAGCTCCTTTCCCCCTCAGGCAGCTGACACAGATCATTGGGAGCAAGAAGTTTGTCAAATGAAAAATGAAATGCTCATCACTTCACCTTGCATAGTTCTTTGAAACAGACTTAAATTCTTTATCTCATCACAGCTAAACCCAGAAAATAATAGGTATTCAAGGTAAGAAAAATGAATAAATAAAATCCTTGGAAGTCTTAAAAGTTCAATTTATTTTGTAGTTTCAGTCTGTGTATATATTTTCTTCTGCTCATATATAAAACTGGACTTTGTGTATTTACATTACAATCTCAAAGTAAGTAGTTAAGATGACTAGATAGTTCTTTGGCAAATGTAATCACCCTACACATTCAGATATATGCAGGTTTCAGGAATGGCTTTAAAAATGACCCTGAATCCACTGTGTGTGTCGCCTTGCTCTTAGCTGCATTTACTGTGATAAGAACAGCTTAGAAAGCTCTGCATACGACTTGTTCTTGTGTCAGTTTGACCGTGCCAAACTGCACATTTCATGCAGTACAAATGAGAGCCTATTGCACGGGGAAGAAAGATAATAATATTTCTGAACATCAGCTTTTACTTGTAGCTCCCTGTTGCTTTATGTTTATCAAAGGTGTTCGCCCACAGCCAGAGGGCATTACTGTAATCATTATGCTTATACACAAATGGCACATTACTATAAATGATCCGGACAGTAATGAAATTCACTTCCAGATTAAACAACCATTGTTGCTACAAATATTGGTTGCACTAAAATGGAGTGTAACAAGATGTGCATAGCAATATATTTTGAAGGCAGGAGTTCCAAATTTGGTCAACAGATGGTGGCAGAAGGCTGAGGATAACACACACAGACTGCACTGTGTAGTGGAAAGAAGTATGTATGCTGTCTTCTCATTGTTATGATGTATTATGTACTGAGTTTCAGAAAACTCCATTAGCATATCTGTTACATGACGGAACTCCTTGGTGAAGTCTCACTGATCAAGGAGCACAATGTCAGGAAACAGTCACAAAGTGGCTTGTTTACTTGGAGGAAAATCATTCATCATGGAAATCATAAATAATGATCATTATCTTCAAAGCAGCGGGTTCATCATTTGAGCGAATTTATAAATACTCAATCACATATCTGGTGCATCAAAGAAGAAAAAGTTTTGTGTCACATTGCAGCTGTTCTGTAACGTGCATTATCATTTCTGCAGTCGCAGCAGGTTTTGTTACATAACGAATTAAATGAGTGTAATTACATAAACATGCAGAAACACATCATTCACAACAAGCATCTCGATAGGTGAATAACACTCATTTAGCTCGTATGAGGAATTATTAGCATATAATTTGAATTAAAAAAGATACTGAGCAAAAATGCTCAGATGGCTTTTTTTTGATAATGATCTATTTCGCTGAAAATCCCAGGGTGTGGAACTTAATATGAATCTCTAGTCTTAAGTGCCGTTTCCATCTGTGACGCTGTGGAGAATAATAAATTATGATTATCTATATGTTAAAAAAGAGTTACAGACCCGCAGATAGACTGACAGTTCAGGGAACCAAATGCTTCAATGTTTCTTGCCTTATTTATCTAAATTACTTCCCTTTTTTTTTTTTTTAGATCTGTAAAGTTTCACTTTATAGTTAAAAGTATAGTTAAAAGTTTCACAAATGTTTCCGTCCCAGCATTAAAATGTTTATACAGTTGGTCTGAAATCCACTTGATGTCATCCAAATTATATGGATATATCGGAAGTCAGTGTTGCAGCATTGTTCGACCAGCTCCTATCAGCTGCAACAACAGCTCTTGACTGACAGTGACAGTCATCTGGCCCTCAACAGCTGTTGTTGTAATGTGCATTCAAACCGGCAGGTGACTCTGAATCTTCCTTTTTTGTTAAGAAATATCACGTAGGAGCCCCTTCGGATGAGATTCTTTAATGTTAGAACCTTTAGAAACCTTTGGTCATATTTAATTCAATAAGCATGCTTTGGGGAAAGACTACCATAAAAGAAGGGCCACTCTGCTCATTGTTTGATATGGTTTACAGTGAGTTTTTACTGACCATGATCATTTCTGTTGCCTATTACAATTGAGAGCATGTTTAAGACCACAATAAGGACTGACTGTGCCTGGAGCAAAAGATAAACTGTCTTTTATTCGGGCCTCTTGCTGTTGTGGGACATGTGGCGTTGAATTTGGCATTTTGTTGTAATGTATAATATCAAGGACGTCGGTATTTTGAAGTTACAGGATTAGGATTGTACAGCCAAGGATGGAAAAAAAAGTTCGTCAAAAAGTCACATTATGGCTATCTGCGCGTACGCGTGCGCGAGCACGTACGCGTGGGGCTGCTTGTGACACGCTATCTTGCGGTTTTCGAGACAATAACAACTAACTATAGACGCCCTTCTAGATGTAACAGCAGGATCCGCATTTCTATCTTCCTCTTGTTTATTTTCGTCCTGGCATAACGGCCCGGTAGGTTATTACGGTGATGTGCACGTTGCGATTTTCTCCCTCCACCAAATCCAATCACACCCTCCCCCATCTCAAGTACAATTACGTTATGGGTGACGTTTCAGCATGCGGAGGAGGGATCTGGGCTGGGACCACTTGGACCAGAGAGGACTAAACACTATTTCATTTCAGCGCAGAAACAACGCATTCAAGGCAGTGGACCAGGGCGCCTTGCTGAAGCTTAGCCCATTGTCTCCTTCAAACAGAGCAACTGAGGAAAACGGGGTTGACCAAAGCAGCGGTGTAGGAGTGTCCAAGTGGTAGGCATTGCGGGGTTGTAAGACAGAAAAAAAGGCCCTGGACAGATCTGGCCAATAACGGAAAATGAATCACAGTCAAGTTTTAATAATATGAGCCGCGTTTTGTTGCAATTGGCGACCAACTATTGATGCTTCTGCGCCGATCGTTTTCCAGACCATCAAAATCGCGCGGACTTCTTTTGTTCGCGTCGCTCCAATCCCAAATTCTAGCCTGCAAATTGGTGCTGCTGATTTGAAAGAGTTAGTCGCTCCGAAAACCCAAGAATGAATTTCCAGTCCAGCGTCCCAGGGTCCGGTATCTCGCAGCAGTCTCAGCCTGCCATGCCTACCCCAGGCACGGTCCCCACGCCCGTTCCCGTCCCAGTTCCTCAATCTATGCCGTCCCAGTTCGGATCCGGATCGTCTGCAAGCTCAGGGGCCGGCCAGTTCGGTTCGGGGACTGTTTCGGGCCAGTCTGCACAGTCTGGCTCGGCCGGCTCGCAGTTTGTTTTGTCCAACTCAGCGGCCATAAGGGCAGAGATCCATCGGTTCGAGTCTGTTCACCCGAACATCTACGCAATCTACGACCTGATCGAGCGCATTGATGACCTGGCCCTGCAGAACCAGATCAGAGAGCACGTAATCTCCATTGAAGGTGAGTAGATGGGACACACAAGGGGCGTTCATTGCCGTTTTGTGCTTTTCATTCATTGAGGGGTTAGGATAAAAAAACGGATTACATGTGTGTGTGCGTGTGTGTTTTCCTTTCTTTTTTTTTTGTGGGTGGGGGTGGAGGGGTCCTCATTTCCTCCCTTTTATGCACACTTGGTAACATTGTCATGGGCGCACAGCCCGGTGTCAACAATCACACTTCGAGGTTGGGGGCGTAGCCGATCTCATAGTCCTGTTCAAGGATTGAACTGCACCCATGCACTGCAGTGTTAACAACACAATGCTCAGTTGCACTCACAAAAGGCAGCCTATCTGTGCAACTGTAATTAGCCTCCCCCACCCCCAAAAATCACCTCTGCTGTTAAGTGGGATTTGCAGAAATTAACACGATTTTCAATCTAATGCTGACCTTGAGAATTAGTGATTTGTTTCTGTATTTGTTCAATTTTGATCAGATCAGGAAGAGGCTCCCAAATGGGATATAATGTGTTCCATTAAAGTAATGATTGGCCTGCACAAGGCAGAGACACACCGCAGACTGACAACAGGAATTTTGATGTAGGTAATGGACGTGACTGGGTCTGTTAAGGCCTCTCAGTGGGCATATTCTGTAGCACACTGAAAGTCCAAACGATACCACACGACCAAAGAAGGATAGCAGCGGCTGCTAACCAGACCTCCCTGCTATGTGCAGCATTATGTCAACTGGAGATGATACACTGCCAAATGTAGACATCTTAAATTATGGTAGCAGTTTCCCAAGTGTCTTAGCTCGCTTCTCATCCAGCTATTTACTACCAACCGATGGTTATGTTAGTACACTGTCCATCAAAATTGGGCTCTCGAAGAGTGCTCCTGCAACTCCGTAACACGCTTTCCCCATTTCTTTCTAAAACTGCTAATGCATCTGGATACAGTTGGAATCAAGTTACAGTTTATTTAGCAATCAACAGTTGGTGTAATAGTCCAACATGAGCATTAATTTTTTTTTTTTTAACATTAATTTAAAATGGGAGAATGTTTCATCTGAATGAAACCAGCTGGTTTGTTTATGGTGGAACTTGTTAGAGGACAGTGTAGGACCGAAGGACCTTGACACTGGTGTTATCGGTTAGTATTTCAATGCTCTCACAGTACAATTTGTCATATAAACAAAGATGTACTGTAGCTGGGGTTACGTGGTCAGCAACTACAATCCCCATGGATTTTGCCAGTTGCAGAGGTACTGCACACTGTACAGATTATGCGGTTCAAGGTCAAACGTGTGCAAACCTTTTGAGGAACTGACTTGAAGTGAGCCTCATATTTCCTTAGAATTGTTAGTCTTTTGACAATTTCACCTTAGAGAGGTTGCCACCGAATGTGCAGCCAACTTCAGGATTTTCCTTGGTTTCAGTCCAGTTTTTATGTTTGTTCTTTTTTTTGATCATTTAAAAAAATGTTTGAAATATAACCTTGATTTCCACTAAACAATTTAAGTGTCACTGTCACAAACACTAAAGCAGGACTGTTATATGATGTAAGACAAGATCACTATAGCCCCTTTCACACTGCGACCCGCTATCTTAGCGGGTCCAAATTGCACCTTCGACCCGCGTCGAGCAATATGAACGCTTGGCGTGTCAGGGTGACCCGTGTCGCCTGAAGCCGAGTTCAGGGGGCGTTGCCTAGTGGCAGAGCGTCACACGAAACACAGAAAATGCTGGGCGTGTACAATGACGTAGGCACAAGCCATGTGTCGGAGGTAGGGTGAAATACACCTGTCTGCATCAAATTTTTCAAACAAACGATGGCGGGACACCTTGAGAACTCATTTTTGCAATGCAGTTCATGGAGATGTTACTTTACGGTGCGTCTTGCTGCGTGGGAAACCGCGCTCTCCCATCTTTCTCGCCAGCCCTTCCAGCAGAGGTCCATCTTTCACCGTCCCCGAAATGTGGCGGAAAATAACGTCCTCTGCTCGGAGGCTGAGGAGCTCGCGGACCTCCTTGTCTCACCAGTTGGCCATATTAAAAAATGTCTCCAACTTGATGTAGGCTAAAACAGAGTAAAACTTGTCCTCACCTGTCGCTGTTGTTCTGAATCAGTTGTCCATTCTGTCTTTTAAACTCCTCACGCCACGCCCACGTCCGACCCGCGTCGATTGCGTTCACACCAAACTCGGCTCGGCAAAAAGACTAGGGTCCGACGCGGGTCGAAAGGCGAGTCGAGTTGACGCGGCAGTGTGAACACAACAGCGGACACGCTAAATTCGCGAATTAAACGCGGGTTATTCGGCAGTGTGAAAGGGGCTAATGAAAATTAAATGCGTCCTCATGTGAAAATGGAAAAAAACTACTTCTAGAACATGACTTTTAGGTCTACCTTTTTGAGAAACAGATGTTATTTTAAGGATGGTTGCATAATAATATCAATGAAGGCATGTCTTTATTCTGTGTCTCAATAGGACAACACTGAAGTCTTTTGTTCGCTAACTCTCAGATGTGCCTTTTTAAAAACACAAAGGTCAGCTTATTCACTCACTTTATTTGATAAAAATATTTAGTTTCTTCTCCCTGAAAACTCTGCAAACACTTGACCCCCCCAAGGAAAAGTAAAACAGATGGTGTTATTCCCTTGTAGGGTGTCATGAATTTGGAAAGCTTCCATGGGGCAATTTTGTAGCGGTGAACTTTTTTTTTTATTATTGTTGATTCATTCTCCCTTAAGCTTGTGTGTTTTCTTCATGCAGATAATTTTCGTTTCTCCCATGTTTCTCCTCAAGCGGTTCTTCAAAAAAGCAGTCTCACAGTTTCTGCTTTAATTTAACTTGAATATTGGACATACAGCTAAAATCTTTAATTTTTTTCCCCCTCTTTGATTGTTGAACATAAGCAAATGATTAGAAATATGCTTTTGCTGTCTGATCATAATTTATAGCTTGAAGTTCACTGCTGAGACTTGAGACTAGAGACTTTTCACATTGTCTTTAGCACAGCTGGAAACATCCATATAGCCCTTATATACAACACCAAACAGCTGAATTGCATCAGAAAACAAGGTTATATTCTCTGTTTCTTTAGTTCGTTAATTCATTTAGCATGTTAACATGGTTAAGGTGTACTTTAATGTTATCTCCACGTATACACTTTACAGTATACCAAAAGGCATTAAAGATGTATCTTTCTAAAAAAAAAAAAAACAGGACAACAGTTAGATGCCCTTTCATCATGTTAAATGAGATGTGGTTACCATATTAACTGGGACTTCCAGATGCCTTGAAGAGCGGCAACAACAGACCCTGACTGACTTGTCTTCACCTGCACTGTGGAACTGCAGATATGTTCCTCTTCAATCTTGCATCATTGCAGAGTCTGTTGCTAAGGAACCAGTGGCTCGTGCATTTAGCTGAAGAAAGACCGAACAGAAATTACAAAATGAATCCCCGTCTATACTAAGGTCTCCCTGTTGTTTTGTGGATTAATAAGAACTTCATATGACGATGATGCTCCAGTCACGTCTTTTATGCTTCCTGATGCCTCTTTTTCGTATTATTGTTCAGGGTGGTGTTTGGTGTCATTGAACCATTTAATTAAACAAATAACATGTAAGAGCAAGAGACGCTTTGTTTTCCCCCCTTTGTCTTTTATTTTTTAAAGCCTTGTTTGTGAACACAGGACAACTGAAGCTGACATAGATTAGATAAAGGTGAAATTTACTGTGAGATGTGAGGCTGGCCAGGCCAGGAAATCGTCAAGCAAAATGGTGGTACCAAAATGTAGGAGTAGCACGTGAGGAATTTACTTCAAGATATCACACTGCTAATCAAGTCGACTTAAAAGAGAAGAGTCAAAACATGGATGCAGAAGCATCCACTATAGATGGCACACTATAGATGGCATCTACTTTCTATTTTGTAGAGGGAACCAAAGAGGGATTAATTGTTTGACCTAGATTTTAAGACGGGTTCATTCCATCAGACAGGGTCATAAGATAATATGGTAATCCAGAACCCAGTTTGTGATGCATACTTAACGTAATCAAGTGCAACAAATACACGGTGAACTGAGAACTGTTTGTGCCCCAGCGGTTAAGTCATCAATTATCTGTGAGTCAGGTCAAAGTGATACTGAGCCTTCATTGATTTAATATTAATAGAATAGTAAGCTCTCAAGATTTGAAGTTGGGTTTGCTAGTGTAGCTAATGTGCTCTATCAAATTATTGGACAATGGTTGTGTCTTATAGAAAAGGTGCACTGGGTAAAAAAACCAAAGTTGGGAATGTACGGTGCTGTGGATGAAGGTGGACGCACGGTCACCTTTATTTGGGATTGAAAAAGAGTCCCGAGGGATCCCTTTTATTGTGATAGAAAGGTTCTGAATCTGTCAGATCAGGGGACTGTGATCTCAGATGCAGCGTGATATGTGCCTGCCTTCATCCTGAGCATGGTTCGTTTGAAAGGGGATGCTGACGTTTTCACCCAATGGTGTGTTCAGTAGTGGTCAGTTAAATACTGTCTTTAGTCTGAGTCTAAGGCTATCAGCTCACAGGTTCTCTCTGTAATTGTGTCTTATGATTGATCACTCAGACATGAGTCAAACCAAAGTGTTGCTTCACTGCAGATCCGTACAGAAATACCGATTTATTGTAACTGTGTATATGTCATAGACAGAAAAGCAAAGGTGAATTGCTGGATCAGGTGCCCTTCAAACGTTAAACCTTTAACTAGCGTTGAAGATTATGTTTGCACCGGGATTTCATCTGAAGAAATTAATGTGCAAGGGGTCACAGAAATATGGAGGCTGCGGCAGAGAAGTTATCTGTAATCTGATTTAGGTGATCTTTTAAGGTATAATTTTCAAAGGAAAGGGGAAATGAGCATGTTTTGTTTTTACGTACTATTTGAGGTCCGATTATTATTCATATTTTTATTCTAATCTAAGTTCGATGTTCATCAGTTTTTCCGGACGTTGTGAAGAATATTGAAAAGATGTGTAGCTTTATGATGATGTTTAAAGTACAAATTGCAGTTATGCTTCAAAGCTTGTAAAGCCTTGACTCCTTCCTGCTTTTTTTTTTTTAGCCCCAAAGGTCGCATTGCACTTTCTTAATAGCTGGTTATGATTCAAGAATACTGACCTGACTTTATAATTCTGGGGTTTCTTTGAGCCAAATTTTCTGTTTTTTTTCTTGTAATGTTCTCTTATATTGTGTGTAATAACTTTATTCCTTGTAGCTGCAAAAGCTCACACTGACTTTCAAATTATCAACTGACAGGCCAATGTCAGAGCAAAGGCGGTCACCCAAAACCACTGCTACTCAAGAGTGGTGCTTGGGATTTCAAGAAAGGACTAAAAAGCCTGCACAATGGGACATTGTGTGTTCGAATAGCAATCAGGATGACACAGACAGATACAAAAAGCGCACAGACTGAAGCCTCAGAGCTCTCTGCTGGCATTGTGTGGCACCTAAGCGGCTCCCTGGTACACACTGCATCCCATTTGCTAAGGAGACCATGAACACTGGTGCTCATCTGCTAATCACAAACAGGGCACGATGATGATGCCCTTTTATTCTTGCTAATGAAGCAGGATTCATTTCCTCAGGACCACTGAGACGTAAAGCTAAAACATCTTCGTTTTTATTCACGACAAGCCATACCGTTTCTGTAGTTTAAGAGTTATGATGCTAAATACGTGTAGTTTGGATGAATAAACATTGATTAATCGTGCAAATAAAGCCTGAGTTTGCTGAGGTTTTGCACACGGTTGTAAGAGTCCAAGGTTTGAGTGGTGTGTGGTTGCATGGTTGGAATTTGAGTTGATGAACCGGGCTGTAGGCCATCTGTGTGAGGAGAATGCTGCTGGTGCTACTTCTGGCAAGGGAAATCTCCACAATGTGCTCATTATATTTCTAAACTGTATCTGTGAATATGGATTAGATGGAGTTAGAAGTGTCAGTCAATACCACCAGCTGTGTCTCTTCCACGGTGTGTCAATGCAAATTGCTGTTAATGTGGAATGCTGGTGTTTATAGAGTGGCTCAGTAAGTATTTACTTGTTGTAGATCTTGTGCCTAAATAAAGCCTTATGTAAATACATCTGCGAAGCATGGAATAGACCCAACCATGGAGAAATATTTTCTTCTTTCCTTGAGTCACAGAAGCGGCCCAAATCAAACAGCATGCTATTAGAAAATCTTTAGAGAATGATAATAATTTGAATTGTGAAATCTTTTATGTCCAAGCCACAAGGTACGCATGGGTGTATGCAATACATGCACTTTGATCCCTACTTATACAGAGGTTGACCAGCCCAGTCTTTTTCAAATAGCAAACTCATGTTTCACATTAACAGTGATTTTCAGCTAAAGCCACTTTGTTATGAGGAAATTTTGTTATTGTCCGCCAGTGTAGCATAAGGCAGCTTTAAGAAGTCTTTAGTAAGATGATGATATTAATGAGTTGATGCTAATAAGCATTGAGATGGAGTTTGGGAATGCTTATATGAGCTTATTCCTTATAAATCTACCCACGGCCACAAAGCTTGTATGTTCATAGTCTTTTTTTTTTTTTTCATATGTAGAGAGGAAATTAAAAATGATCATTTGTGGAGAC
This sequence comes from Odontesthes bonariensis, assembly GCF_027942865.1. NCBI lineage: Eukaryota > Metazoa > Chordata > Actinopteri > Atheriniformes > Atherinopsidae > Odontesthes > Odontesthes bonariensis. Next base: position 17,536,667 of record NC_134519.1, on the reverse strand, counting down.
AACAATGCTCCACATAGTAACTTCGTGTAGTTTTTTGTTTTCCTGAAAGGTCTCTGTTTTATCACCAGTTAAATCACAAATTATTATTACTGTCACTATTTCCTTCTAACAATAGTTGCCACCAAAAGGTGGATTTTTTTTGTTGTTTCAACATTGATCTGTCTAGTAAAAAAAAAAAAGATTCCAGTATCAATACTGCATATTGGCTGAGATTCTTAATGTATTTAAATGTACATTTTTTAATATATATATGTATATATATATATATATATATATATGTATATGTATATGTGACTTTGCATCTTTGTATTCAATAGACAAGTTTGGAACTCACTGACCGTCCCTGACATGTGCTGCAGACAGTGCTTGGAGCTTAATAAACATTCTTACAGGAGTCTGTTTCCACAAAGTGGGGCTTGGCAAACTCTGAGTCTGACCCTGAACTCTGAGTTGATGTGCCCTGAAATGAGAAACTCAGAGTTTTATGTTGCAGAGCAGCTGTACAGAGTTAATTCAATTAGTTCTGAGTTAGTTCATGGAAAAAAAAAAAAAAAAAAATCTCCATCAATGGAGCTCTGATACTATGATTCACCATGGCAACGGGTGAATAAATTGTAGTGCCTCCATTTTAATCCACTGGAGCAAGAAGTATGAATGTGTGTTGTTAATTTTTTTGGATATATGTATTTAGCTTTAAACCGATGAGCAAAATGTAGGTAACAAATACTAAGGATGACTATACGGATCAGATGACACGTAGTTTTAGACTTGAAATCATATAGTCATAGTCCAATGTAATAATGATTTTAATCATTCAAAGTTTAAAAGAGGTTTAGCTTCAAACTGTCAACACATTGTTAGTACATTAGTTTTCCCATTAATAAAATCTTACTCAGCAGCATATATTGACGGTATAAACAGTTTAAAAGTATGTGTAAAAGTTTAGACAGGATATTGAACAAAATGCATTAAAACTATATATAATACATTTGTGCAGTGATGTATGGTAAATCTTCCAAAGGAGATGAGATGACGGTCCTAAGTCCAGTTTTCTAAAGAAAGACAGAAGATAGATTTAATTTAAGCTGAAAATGAATCTAGCACTTATGACAAATTGGTCATTTGCTTTATTAAAATCCTGAACAACAGTCTGCTATTTTCGAGCTGAGGTTTAACGTAGTGTAAATGTCTACTTTCCCATTTGTTCCATGATACATATCGTATGGATAAGGAAATGAAAAGGTGTGCCAGACAGCTGCCTGAGCTGGAGGGGAATAGTTGGAAGAAAAACTGAACTTGTTGAGGAGAACCTGGCAACAAGCAAGTGAGGTTAAAATAATCAGTTACCATGACAACTGACAGTTACATAGTTGACTTATATTAGGGCTTTCTGGAAGAGACACATTGTGCACCAGTGTTAAATTAGTCCAAGCATTTTCTCTGTATAGCAAAGCAGATGTTTTGTATTGAATACTATTAAGGGCCAAAATTGGCTAATAAGATCTAGGATTCTAACTAGCAGGTTAAACGACAGGGTTAAGTGCTCATTTGTGAGTGGGATGTATATTTCTTAACAGAAGACAGAGTCAAGGAGGCTGTTTAGCACTGATCCCAGTTATCTTTGAGCTTCTGAAGTACAGCATCATACCTAAAGGGGACAAATGAAGCTTTTCATTTTCTGTCACATGCAAAAAACTCTATTGTCAGATGTCAAACATGGCCAAGGTTTGAATTGTAAGGATCATATTTACATGCCTACAAAGACTGTTTTCTCCACAGTAACTTTGATAAATCTGAAAGATTTGGCTCAGCCTTAGTGGTTACAGATGGTTGTACTGTCCACTCGATAATTTTGGATTGGATACGGGCTCTAACCCTAATTAATACTAATAATGCTAATACTTTATTTAAGACCCAGAGTGTGTCAACTAAGATGATTCAACATATTTAAAAAAAAAGAAAGAAAGCTACACCGTTTGTTCAACTGAGATCCAAATGATGGCACTTTTGCCCACAGAAGTAACATATTGAATTGGAAATAAGGATGTTATTGTAAAAACCAAATGTTTCAAACCAACAGACCTCTTGGAGGCCTCTTTTCCTTCAACTCAGGTGTGTTTTGGTATTAAAGGATTTATTTCTTAAATCAAGAGAATCACACACATCTAAAAGAAAATACACACTTGAGTCAAATCTGTGTTGGGAGAGTGATCTTTCACATGTAGGTTCAAAGAGCTCCTTTGCTTTATCTCATGTGGCAGAGCTCAAAGACTGCCGGCCTTGTGCATATGATATAACATTCGACTCTCACGTCAGTCGCACGAGTGGGGATTGATCAAGTGTAGGCTTCCTCTGATTTCCCATTCACCTGAAGACATCAGATCTCCTATAGCATCTGCAGCTGAACCACTTTTGTGCTGTGCATCAACTGTATAAGGTTTCAGTTACATTTAAAGCTTAAGAGTAGTGTTTGGCGGCGGGGGTGGCACTCCTTGTGAAGTTTACGTGACATGTTTATTCTCCAGAGTGTGGTAGTAGTAACAGACCTCCCCCTGACAGATGTTCACCAGATAACAGGGTTTGCACAAGCCAGACTCTCAAAAGAGTCTCCCGTTATGTGATTAGCCCGTACAGTTTACTTTATGTACAGCCACAAACTGCTCATTACAACCCCGCCGAAATCCACTGCAACACCTAACCCGACGCTTGACCACAGGTCAGCAGAGATGAGCTGAGCTATTTAGCTGTAAACAGAGCCACTGTCTGAGGGCCTGGGAGGTCTGTAGGGTCAGAGTGCTGTTTCTGCATCAACCCTGCTGTCCTCTCACTGCTGCCACACCACAGCATTGGCTTATTGAATGTGACGCTATCCTCCACAGCAGAATGCCCTCCATTGTGCCGCTGAACAAAGGCTCTCTCTCTCTCCTGTTGATGGACAGCTAATTCTTTTTTTTTTGTTTTTAAATGTTCTGAATGCAGAGGGGTGAGAGGAAGCTGGTCAGAAAAATTTAGAGCATACTCATCCCAATCTCTCATGAGCAGAAAGTGGAGGACTGGTTGTCCTCTCTCATATTCCAGCATTGTCAGTTCTAATGTTTTGTTGAAGGGAAAAGCCATTGAAATAATGCGCCGTGCTCATTTTTGATTTCAATTTGTTCTAAATTAAGTGGCTTTATTAGATTTAGATAAAAGAAGCTCAAATTTTCTTTTGATGTATTGTCATATAATACGGTCAATGTTTTTCTTGCTGCAGGGTTATTGTGTAATTGTGAAGCTGCTATTATCTTTTACAGTTAAATTGGCAAAACAGACTCCCTTATGCACTGAATTCAAGAGAACCAAAAAATGAGTATGTGAATTGTTTAGTTGATCCAGAAAAATATGTTCGGTAATTACTCTGATTACCGACTATTTGTTATTTAGGAAACAATGATTTTTCAGCAAAATGTCAGCAATGTTCTCTGATTATTTAGAGATCAGGGCTAATGGTTGGTTCTATATAATGCCAATATTGTGTGTCCTGTTTTGCCTGTTTGTATTTTGATTTCTCAGCTTACTATTTTGAAATAATTTGTTGCTGATTATCTCAAAAACCCAGAAAAAAAGTACATTATGGCAGATTATTAGATAGTGGAAATAATAGGGGCCTACTTCTAGAGTTGGATTGTCTTGTGGTATTTTCAAATACCCTTTCTTCTAGCATGATCTCTTTCTTGTTCAAAAGCTGAGAGGTCTATTAAGTCTCCTATAGACTTTTCTTTTTTCAGTTTGTGCATCAGCCATGTCCTATGGTGGAAGTGCTCATGTTTCCTGCCAGTGGGGTAGGGCTGGAAGCAGATGGCTGCTGACAGAGGAAGGGGTTTGGAAAGCAGTGAGTGAGCAACAGATGGAAAGGCGCATATGCCTCCAAGTCCCCTCAGCTTGCCAGCAGTCCCGTGACTAACTGTGGGAAGATTCTGGCCTCTTCCAGGTTGGGAATGGACAGAAAATCATGGTAAAGAATGAAGTGCCCCTAGAATAGAAATGGTTATCTGAGACCAGTTTGTTTGTGGAAGTTCAACTGTGGGAGGATTCAGAGCCCGTTTAATTGGGGATGAATGGAGAATCGTGGCAATGTATCAAGTTGGACTACTGGAGCATTTTTTTTTTTTTTTTTTTAAATGCACCGTTTCAGCAAATGCAGATCTGTAAAGCAGTGATATCGTTTTGGTTGTCATGTGCTTTAGGAAAAGAAACTCGATTGCCTCTTCTGTTCAAACAGAAACTTCTTACAGGGACTTTTGTGGCCCCCAGGGAGCACATTTTCTTCACTGAAGGAAAATGCAGGATAAAGGAAATGTGGTGTATAGTTGGTGAGGCCATGATGCTGCAGCTTATGTCAGCAAGGTAGCTTCTCCTTCTCATGCTGACTGTAAAAATTAAGCTCGACCCCCTATAAGTTGAGGGATATTTCAGTTTTTCTTTGTCAGTCACTCTTTGAGGACAATTCGTTTCCACGCGAGTCTGATGCTGGATTCCATGAAAGTTTCTGTATACTTGATGTGTATATAACCTCCTCTCTGTTTAGTTTTGAATGAACTGAGAATAGTTGTCAGCACTGCTTTTTTGTGGTCGGTTTTCTTGTCAGTATGGCTTGTCTAACATGCTCCAGTTAAGCGTTATCACCCAGGTCCTACATTCCTTTGGTGGATGTCATTGTTTTGATGGTGTTTCGACATGTCCTCTGGCCTTGTGTTCACTGTCTTCAAAGAGCTCGTACAGGCAACGTGCCAAGCACTTGTTTTCCTGTTTATTTTGCTTTATATTGTAAAAACTATGACTGCGGTGGCATATTTTGTCCGAGTCAGGGAAAAAAGTGCTGCGGTGCACAGTTGGTGCTGATTGATCTGAAAAAACACTTTGAATATGTGCTGGTACATCTGTTACTCAGTTTAATTCTTGATCAGTTGTGATATTTTGGTCACTTGTTTTATGCATCATAGCTAAACTCTGAGGAGGGGTTTGTTGTGAAGAGACGTTTTAGTCTGTGGGAATAACTGCAGAGGAAGTGTAATGTGACCCCACATTTACTGTTTATACCCCTGTTTCCTGCTTTCCCCAAATGGAATAAGCTTTAGTTTTTCCACTGCTGATTCCCTCTGGCCATGACCCAGGATTGATGTCATGTGGTGCAGTATGTGAACTGCATGTACTACAACCCCTCTTGGAACACAATCACAGTTCCCATTTTGGACCCGACAGCTTAGGGGGTTTTCAGAATGGCTTCTGTTTGCAGGAGACAGCTCCAGGCGACTATGATTTACACTCTCATTTCCAAAAGTTAGAATGCAGTGTTAAGATTTTAATTAAAAGTAGAATTAAATGGTTTACTTATAATCTAAAACCCTCTATTTAAACAAGAAAAGTCCAAAGACATATTAGATGTGGAGGCTAAGGAAGTGGAATGTTTATTTATTTATTTTTTTAAATGAGCTTATTTGGAATGGGATGTCAGTAATATGTAAATTTGGAAAAGTGTGACCTGATTAATAAAGTCATCTAAAAACTAATTACCTCATTTGGTTAACAGTTAAAACAGTAAAAGGTCTTTTGGAAGAAATATTTGTTGGGGGTCTACCACTCATTAGACTGTGGGAAAACAGTCTAATAATTTAGGAATAATATTCCCCAGTGTAAACTCTACCATTAACCTAGTCTTAAATGATCCAGGGACTATAGATACATATTTTGGGAATGCCATAAACCAATATTGAACCGCTGTGATGTTAAGGCCTGAGCCAGCTCTGCATTAAAAACAGACCTGAGACATGACAATTCTGCCGAGGAGAGCACTACACGGGCACAGGAACACTTCTGAAAACCCTTGTTAGTGAGCCCAGTTTGTGGCTGCATCCACAAAAACAGCCTTGAGACTCTACCATGCAAAGACCAAACCTAATAAAAAAACATATGAAGAAGATGGAATGCTGGTGTCTGTTTTGGGAGCTCAGGGATGCTTCATCTTATTTAAAAAAGGGAGGGACCATCTGAGTTTTTATCAGACACACAGTTCTAAAACCTGCATAGGCATCAGTGCTTATGGCACATATTTTAGTCATTTGTGAAGGCAACACTAATGCAATCTTATATACGCATGTTTTTGAGCATCATATGCTGCCATCTTGCTTGCTTATTTCTACAAGACAATTCCAAACCACATTTTGCACATATTACAAGAACAAGGTTCTGTATTGCAAGACTCTGTGTATTAAACCAGTAAACATGAAGTCCAGACACAAACAAAAACAGTTGTAAAAAAAAAATTAAAATAAATATGAATGGTCAACATATCAAACTTTGCCTGATAGGTATTTCATTAATTGTACATAAATGGAAGGAAGTGTCTGTCTTGCAAGGTGCAGATAATCCGCTCAAGAATGTTAAGCTTCGAAAAATATCAATAAAAAGGCCAAAAATAAGACCGATTTTTCTGAAGTTTTCCAGTGACCTTTTACCTTTTTGTCAGCATGATCTGCAGTAGGCATTTATCTTCTTTACTCAGTCCTTCAGGAGGCCCTGAACTATTGAGCACCTAAAATCATAAAGCAATAAGGGGTAATTATTTAATTAAAAAATTAAATGAATGATGCATTGAACATGAAGGAAACGGAATAATTTACCATAAAAGTCAGGGATTTAAAAGCTCTGCAATGGTCTTTGTTTAATGTTTCTTTTTTTTCTTCAAACAATAACAGTTCTCCATCCTTCCATTTTCTACACCCGCTTAATCCAACTGTAGGGTCGTTTGGGGGCTAGAGCTTGTCCCAGCCGTCATTGGGCGAGAGAGGCAGGGTACACTGTGGACAGGTCGCCAGTCCATCACAGGGCCATACAGAGACAAACGAGACACACACTCACTCCTGGGGACAATTTCAAGACACCAATTAACCTAACATGCATGCTTTTGCACGGCAGGAAGAAAATGTCCCCGCATACATAGGGAGAACATGCACACTCCACAAAGGCCCCAGCTGGGACAATGACAGTTCTGTTAAATTAAAAAAACAACTACTCACTTTTGGGAGGTTTCCGAACAATGCTTTGGTTTTAGAATGTTTCTTAAGTTGTTTTTTTCTTTTTTACGATAGCTTAAGGTCCTAGTGGGTCGCGGCTGGTCATTCTTATCAAGCATCATTTCTGAATCTGTATGAAGGTTTTCCATTATAAGTAGTACTGATGCCAACTGATTCTTCCAAGCAAGCGGAGCTGAGACCGTATGATGACAGGAAGACACTGCAGGCTTCTGTTTGGAATCGTCACCTGTGGGTGTACAAAGCAACGTCTCTGCAGAAACTCACACTGCAACACCTTTCCTTTGTGCCATGAAGTCGTTTCGTCCCAAACACTATTTACAACATAAGTCACAGCTTTCTCATTGGTGCGTATGCATCACATGTTGTCTATGACTAATGAATACATAAACATGGGTGTGGATTTCAGGTTGGTCTTTTTTTCCTTCATAGACCAGACTTGAGCTTTGTAATATTCAGTTACAATGATCAATTCCTAAAAGATATTCAAACCCATCTTTACTAATATGTGAAGCTCTATCATCACAGCTTCACATGATGATGATGATGATGATGATGACAAACCCACACCCACCTGATCCAACCCACATCGTGGGGATTCTCAATGTAAAACTGAGCATGGAAGAGCTGTACCAAGTTGACTTGCACTGTACCACAGTGTACAGTGTAATGAGAAACGCCATGACTGTTCAGCATTAGAAATGAGATTATTCATTAAAGCTGACCTGAATGTAAATGTTTTTTACCTAATTTCATGAGCAAATAACGGCTTGTGTTGAGCAAAAGTCATTACTCTAATGCCTCATGCTCTTGTGCTTTAGGGCTCATCATTGTCAAGCCTTCAGCTTCCAGAGCCTAGATATATAACCTTTTTCAATATTGGGGCTTGGTGACTAAGTCCCTGCAGTACTTTTTTGTATCTATTTTTTTGTCCATATGTAAAAATCATTAAAAAGATTATAGCAGATTTACCCTGTATTTTTTAAGAAAGTATGTTCACTGTTGAATGACATCACAATAATCTCAGAGTACAGCCAAAAAAAAAAAGGTTCACAAAATGCCAGGACTCAGGAGGCCAGGGCTCAAACATGGTAAAAGTGAGTCAAATCTGGAGAAGTCATATTCTTGAATAGCCTGCCAGCTAGTAGGCATGTAACTATGGAGAATTGGAAGAGGAACCATACCAGAATGCAACAGTGTTTGCTGAGCACCATTTGGTCCTTTTAAAAAAAATGCAGTGTTTCTTATACGAGTCCATGCTGTAAACTGAGTGACTGTATTGTCCTCTGGGTGAAGAGACATTCTGCAGTGCCCATTTGAAATAAGCCGTTCAGAGTCCTGCTCAGGGCTGTGTCAGTGCAGCTTCGCTTTGGATGATGAGATTTTCCTCCTTTAGTAGTCTGGCGTGAAAAGTGCACTGTTCAGCAGCTGAGCTTTCCCTCAATTCTGTGTTTGCGTACTGGAACGAACTGCTGGCCTCAAATAAAATACTGTACAGTTAAAAAGGAGGAATTATGACACTTGTGTTGCCACACAGTTTATCTCATGGCCCACTGTGCTCTTGGGCCCATTCTGTTGTGAAATTGGACCAAGTGGTGTCTAGAGATGGACATTGCTGCTGTATTAAAGCTATTTGTATCCATTTTGTAAGACACTTCCAGGACATTTATTTTCTAAGAAATTTCATTTTCTTAGAAGCTCCGGTTTGCTAGGCTTTGTGTTATTTATCCAACTATAAGTACCTGCACAAAAGAATATCAGTAAAGCCGGCAGTATTTTACTTTTGTAAAGCTAATGTAGGACCTCTTTGAAGAGATTCACACTATTAAATGGTGGCTTTTTACATATTTGGCTTCAGGTGACTTCTGCCTGCTCAAAAAGGCAGTTTTTGTTGTGTCAGAATCAGGCATAAAATCTTGGCTTGTCCTAAACAGAGTTGGCAGCTCATCGCTGCCCAGACAAATTCAAAGCTACATTTTGTGTATTTGCAAAACACAACAAATCTTTCTGTGGTCTCTTTATGCCAATAGGGCTTTTAGTAAGTAGCACTCTGCCTTTAGTTTGTTGACGAGAGAGAGAACATGGGCACAATACACTAAGTGGTCCACTTTCAAAGCGAATCCTTTGGCCAAACTCACCCTTGTGGATTGTCAGATGTCACTTTTAGGAAAAGACCATCTGATTGAAATCTCAGTTTTCACTGTCAGGACAGGGATATAGGTCATGAAGCATCAGCAGCTTACAGGACATGTCCTCGTGTTTGAAATGATTCACCATGCTGAGAGATTAGGAAGTCAACTGTAATACCTCTGCAGTGTATGAGCTCTGCTGATGAATCTCCATTCTTGGCAGGGTGTATTGCAGATCTGCTGGTGGACGGGTAGGCAGTGGCATGTGTTATGTAACACAAGTAGGTGGCTGGAGTAGCTCTGTGTGAGATTGTGTATTTGTGGTGTGCACGTGGATGTGCGAATTTCCCCACACGCAGTTCCCTACCCCCGACCTGGATGGGACTCTGTTGACTGAAACAGCCCGAGGGGATGGATGCAAAGGGAGATGTTGCAGTGTAAGGGTCAGGCATTGGTGTTGTCCTGCCTTTTATAAATCCTCTCAAGTGTAGTTCTCTGGAAGAATCAATCCGTACCATTTTCTGGGATTATACTCACATCTTTTTCATAAAAAGAGGTGGGCATGGCAAAACTTTGGACATAAAGAAGCGCATCTAAGCTCCTGTTGCCTTAACCCCTTTCTTTTCACCTGGTCAAAGAGTAGACATCGTCATGTCTGACAAAGAAGGGATTAGTTGTCTAAACCTGCGCTACTGGTCTGGTATATTTGGATACATGGTATAATTCATTGTGATAGTTGTCCTCTGAAACATCCATACAGATTTCTTTGCAGCATTGTGCAATTGCACAGAGAAATTCTTACTTCCTTTCAGCTACCTTTAAACATCTCCTTATTTACCTCCCATATCCATTTAGGTGTTGACGGGGGATGAAGCATGTCCTGCTCAACAGGCTGAGCAGGGAATCCGCATAAAAACATTATCCAGATAAACATCCCCATGATGTTGGGCAATTTTCAATTAATATATTATATATAATTAATAATCAATTAATAATTTCATCGTAATGTCTTTGGTCTAATGGTTTCACGTATGAAGTATGTTTGAGTCACTTTAAGCTCAGTAAAAGTATGAAGAAAACCATTAATTTTCATCTCGCGTGCTTATTTGACTTTTCTTCCATGGCCCATTGCTTTAAAGTTTCTAGCCCATGTCTGTTGTTGGTCTCTGTGTCTCTCATCTTTGTGACAGCGAGAAAAACACAGCGTGCTATTACATGCTGATGAGTCATTGAAAATTCTTCTTGCCGCATATGACCCGTGCTGAGCAATGCAAAACCTCAGTCTACTCTGACTCAAGGACAGAGAAAGCTTCTGCAAAACCAAACATGGAGTGTTTGCAGATGGCCATGAGCTATGGGACATATACTGAAACCGAGGTGGCCGATTTGCACAATAATTTCTCTGGAAAGTGGGAGCAGTTTAATTTGGTTGCTCCTATAGTCTCACTTGGAGAATCTGTCCACTTGTGTCCATTTAGAAAAGAAATAACTGGCTTTCTTAACCAGCATTTTTGTTGAATACCTTTGTAGTTCACATCTTGAGAAATTAAAATGTTTTTTGTTCATAATGTTATTCAACCCTTTTTATAATCTAATATTCATCATACTCTGCAAACTCTTGCTTGGAAGTACAATTCCTTTCTGTATATGAACACAAGCTCATGGTGAAATGGTTTAGAAAAGCGTTACCTTTGAAGTAATGCTCGGTTTAATATTTGGTCTGCCACACTTGAGTGGTACTGGATGGACTGAAGATGACAGTAAATGCAGGGCATTTACAGATCACTCAGTTTCTATCAGGGCAGATGAAGGACAGGGGAGGATAGTAAGATAAATGGCTCAGAGGGACAATCGCTTACCTCAATCAAAGACTGAAGATTGAACGAGCAAATATTATCTGAACTTGGCAAAGTACATCTTTTGATGTGATTCCTTTGATGTGAAGGCACTGAAAAAAGATGTCATCGGATACTGAGTTTTGTCAAAAGATTAGGAATGACGCATTGGTGTAAGACTCATTCGATGCTGCTTTTCAAATCTGACACCCTGAAATATCTGATACTTTCACCTTGTTTTTGTTATCCTGAAAATGTCAGCCGTATGGGGTATACTGGATAATTCATATCCTGACGAATTAGTCTGTCACATTTCTCATAGTATTTTAGACTTTATTGCTGAGTTTTCACGAGTGAGTCTCATTTATACGTATCAACCAACTGTTCCCTGATTAAAGTGTACACAAATAATTCCTCCATCATGGCATGGGCTGGAGTGAAAACGCATTGTTTCGTTGAAACTTGTTGGAGAGATTTAGCATAAGAACAGCCTGGGACAGCAGAATTTTGGTGAGGAATCGTACTGTTTTTTTAAATGTTAAAAATGAAACCATGTCCATGGTGGAGAACAGACCCTTCTTGTCACTCTTAACAAAATAAATGAAATCCAATGGTGGGTTGAGATGATTCAATTCAAAATGCTGGGTCATACTGGCTTGAAAGAAAAGAAAAAATTAGAATTAACAAAAATTTGTTGACAGCATACTAAGCGGATGCTCCCCACTTTGGCAGATGGACATCATCACTTTGAGTAGAGAATATAGGCTTTAGTAACCAATGTTTTTCACTGTTGAAATGAAAAATTGTTCTTTTTTAACTTGTCATCCATTAGCCTAACTGATTTTCCTTCCCTCTCTCTGCCTTCACGCCTTTGCTGCATTTGGCTACACTTGCTGGACCTTCAACTTCACTCACCCGCAGGTAATCTATGCAAACACCTACCAGGCTTAACACTTAATATCAAGGGCAGTGGCCACATTTTTAGATGTTAAGATGAGCTGTTTAGTGTTTCTCAAAAAAGTCTGAATGAATTCATACACAATTGAAGGCTCAGCAAACCCGACATTTGGAGCTCTCTGAGGCTACGGCTACACGAAAACGAAACGAGGTTTTTTTTGAAAACGGGTACGAAAATTCTTGCGACCACACGGAAACGCGCTGCTGTCCAAACGAAAACGATGAAACGATACAGTACACACGCCACTGTGTCACGCCACGCTGTGAGACAATAGAGAAGTGTTAAAATTGGCTCCCAGCGTCAACGTGTGACTGACGCAAAAACGTTTTAGCTGTAACAATGGAAACGAAACGAGGCCGTTTTCAAACTTTCCCACTCTGGAACCCGTTTTCAAAAACTATCGTTTTGGGGTAGTGGGAACGCCGGCTCCGTGTGGCCGCGACAGCGAAACGATAAGAAAAAGTATCGTTTACAGTGAAAAACGTTTCCGTGTAGCCGCAGCCTTAGTTTCACCATCTGTGGATCTTTAAACAGACAAACCCCCGACCTTCACAGCTGTTACATTGGGTGTAACCGTAAGGTTGGGCTCTGTGGCCATCTGGGCATTGAGGGTGAGATAGGCTGCTGGTCACAGAATACAGTATGGACTGAACAAGAGGTACCAAAATATTTGCTTTTTATGAGCTCAAGTGGCCAAAGAATTTCACTTTCCCAGATGATTCAAGAGTTTTTTTGGGGTTTTTTTTCTGGCTGTGTAGCCATTTCCTCTACCCAAGAGACTTTTAATATATTGACTCTGCTGATTTGGCACTAATCCGATGAAGGATAAAGGGTTTAAAAAGGGGTCTGATTATCCATTTGTCCCTATGTTGGATAGATTTTCCGTCTTTTTGACATATGCTTTGTGAAAGGGAAAGGAGCATGTAGCCCAGAGTAGGTTATAAGCACTGATAATGTATTAAGAAGTCTAAGGATCACAAGAGTATCTGGAACTTGCAGATTTCTGTGGAGCACGGGAATTGCTCATAGTGATTTCCTCCAGAGAGGATCCCAGATGGGGATGCCATCCTTTCAGTTGGCCTACTTCCCTGCCACTCATCACACATGGCAGTTTGCAGAAGCTGGCTGCACCAAGCCAGCCATGTAATAGTTGTGTACATTTTGGCTTTACTGCAGTGGAAGACACTCATCTTACTGTAGGCAGAATTTCTATATGATTTGGATGAAATACTGTATATACTGAGTATAGGTAAAAGCAAAGTACAGATTAGATTTAAATATCCTATGTTCTTTGTACTCACCAGCATGACAACACATGTTAAGTCAATTACTATGTATTTAGTATAAATTAGGTGAGCTGATTGCAGAGATCTGAATTATTTTTTGGTCAGCTTGTGTGTATTAAATGCATGCATAATATACGATGTCCTGTGTCCACTGGTCAATAGTTGTCATCACACTTGAAATTAAACTTTGTTTTGTCATTAAGGTTGCAAACAACTAATTGTCATGTGAAGATTCAGCAGTGTCGTCTCTTTCTGACTAGCAAATGAAACGGCTCTGTGACTGTGTGTTTGCTGTAATTCGAGCTGTAATTCCCTGTCCTTTGTTGTGGCAGCTGGTCCTGCTGCACATGCATGTCAGTGCACGTGTGTCCCTGCTGTGCAGCTTGGAGTTTGTGAAATTGCAGATTTTTTTTTTTCCTCCACTAAATAAATGACATGTTGTGGTGTAAAGGGAGATTCTGGGTTTCTCTCAATTGTGGTCGTGTGAAGGCTAATTAGTAGTCACTTTCTTCCTGCAATAGTCAGCAGGCAGAGTGCTCACACATTGTCGGAAGGCTTTCTGATAGGCAAATTAAGCTAAAGGCTATGCCGAAGGGGGCCATAAGAACAACTTGGACCTCATGTCCTGGTTGCTATATTATGGGTTTGTACACAGTATCTATTTTCTATCAGACAGTTACATGGAATCGGTCTGTGTAACACATGCCATGTTGCCACACAGTGTTGTGTTCTGTCAACTGTCTGATGCACAAGAGACATTGTGTAAAAATCCATAGTGTGAGTCTCCATCGAAACTGAACTGTTTGAAGTTTGACTTTTTTTAAATGTACTCTTTACATGGCCCCCTTCAGAGTAGCTAACCTTTAGCTTGGCTCGCCCATCAGCATTGGCTTATGAATTTCCAAACTGAGAGAAATCTAACTGCTGTATCCTGCAGGTGAGACACTGACTACTCCTGCGTACAGCATACAACTCCACTTAAGAAAAAGAAAAAACTGTTTGAAAGTTACCTTAAAAAAAAACAAAAGGCCTAAATCAACCATGCTCTGGTTAAGAGGTGTTTTTGTGGATTTTTAAAAAAAAACTGTCTGAAATCACAGTTGACTAATATTGTCCCCAGCTCCCTCGAGACACGCACCCACACACACAGCCACTCCCTCTTTTCACAGTGCTTGTTTATTTTGCATCACATTCTTTAGCAATTCAATGCTATAATTAATGTAGCGCATAATGTGTCGTATATCGTCATACTTGTAGAAACTGTTTCATACATCACTGAGGGAAAAAAAAAGACAGAAAAAAGTGTGCACGTGATGTTTTTCACTTAAATGACAGTTCGTACCTGTGTTAAACTTACGGCATGCGAGCTTTACCTGGAATAGTTCACACTGGGCGACATTCGCATTTGTGTTTTTCGAAGGTGTTCCATTTTTTTCCAAGTGTTTGACGGCTGCAATCTATAGCGTTACACATTTCTCTTGTCAGAGCACCATTTTTGAATTTTTGAATAAAGTATTTTTCTACTCTCTATTCTTTTTCTATTAGCATCTAAGCTCACAGTGCCCTGTAGCCTGTAATGAAGCACTTTTCTGGGGCAGCTGTAGCTCAGGATGAAGAGTGGTCATCTGCCAGTCAGAGGGTTGGTGGTTCAATCTATAGCTTTCCTGGACCACATGTCGAAGTGACCTTTAGCCAGACGCAGAAACCTCATGTGGTCTCCAATGTCTCCATTGATGTATGAATGGATGAGAGAGGGGGAAAAAAAGCACTGCGTAGCCTTCAACACTGTATAAACTAAGAAGTGCACTATGAGTGTGGATGTGGATGAATGGGTAAATGTGGCTTGTCAGGTTAAAGCACTTAAGTGGTCAACTAGACCAGAAAAGCACTAGATACATACAGTACAGTCACTATTTTATCTAATTTCTGTTATATTTGTATGGCTGGCAAACATCCTTGTCCATTACCACCATCTTGTGGTTTTGGCTTTACAACAAGCTGCCGGTTAAAACTAAATCGCTCCATATCACGATGATAGCTACATAGACAAATACATTTCTTATATTTTAATGACTATTTGAACA
Source organism: Odontesthes bonariensis (assembly GCF_027942865.1). Taxonomy (NCBI): domain Eukaryota; kingdom Metazoa; phylum Chordata; class Actinopteri; order Atheriniformes; family Atherinopsidae; genus Odontesthes; species Odontesthes bonariensis. The sequence goes on along the minus strand of NC_134519.1, from coordinate 17,521,305 downwards.
TACAAAAAAATCATTGCCCATTTCTACTTTGGTTATCCTGAGATGGTGAGATCTGTGAGCTGCTTGAATAGCCACATGCCATGTTTCAATAGAGCTTTTCAGCTCAATTTGCTTTGGAATTTGTTTCTGCTGCTTTAATGTGACACCCAGTGATTTCCTAATGTTGTACATCGCACCATGGACCTGTTCATATATTAAGCGTCTTTTGAAACACATTTCTAAAACATTGTTTAAAAGCAACCTCTCAGAATTTAAGGGCTTTTTAACAAAACTGTCATCGTCCACTGTAATCTCTCTTTCTCACATTGATTCTTAAGTTTTTGTTGTAAACTATTGACATCCGTTAAATATCAAACTTCTCGGTTGGTACCAAACCTTCCAAGACTTGTCTTTTCAGCACTGTTTGTATTTTTAAAGACAACCCAAGTTTGCTTCGACAGTCTTTGAATGATTTGGGTATTTCTGTAAATGACTAAGTAGTGAAGCCTTCTGTGCTTGTGGTTTTTAATTCATAGTACCCTTCAAGCACAATTTTAGGAGGGTCTGACACTTTTTGTCATTTTGTTGGAACTTGGGATGCTTCAAGCTTTGGGTCGTATATTTATGAATTTGGTTGTTCAGTTCAATCAGTATTTGCAATTTTATATGATTTCTGAATTCCATTATGGCATCCAATGATATCATTCTGTCCTTGGAAGCAACAACACAAGCTGCCTTTTAAAAAAAAGAACCTCACTAACTCCTTGAAAGAGAATGGTGTTTTTGACAAAAAAGGCAGTCTTTTAGCCTGGCTGACGCGTCCACAATCTCGATGGGATGGTGGTCTGGGAACTAGGTGTGCATTTTCTCGTATTTGAGGCGTGGTTTACGAATGCCTGGAGCCGTTTATTGGGCGCTACGAATGTCTATCAAATGACATCAGGTTCTTCCCATGCTGCTTTGCGCGCGATTCATAGCCAATTGTATCACTTATACCAGATGACGACAGAAATTCGACGAGGAAGAAGAAAAAAAAGTCAAATAAAAGTAAACTTGCGCTCTAAGCTACTTAAATTAACAACAAAGTAGGCCTATATGCTATATTCTACATGAATTTTTATGTTGTAGAGTTGTGAATTTATTTTATCAATGGAGAAATTGAGCAGCCTTGCTTTGTTGTCTACAGTAGTAGATCAACCCTCATCTTACTTTGAAGCTCCCAGCTCCCTGAAGTGACGTCAACGAAGCTTTAGCAGCAGAAAAGCTATCAGGCTTGTGTTGATGATAATAATAAACTCCTGGACTATGTACAAACTTCCAAATGCATCGTTTTGTGAGTACAGACCATATTTGTACTACTGTAGAAGTTTGGTGTCATGACATGTGATTTTAGTGTGGTAATTTTGGAGATACTGCCAGGGTCCGTCAGCGCTTGTACTAAGGTATTCGGGATAACTCAGTAACTCAACTGATGTTCAGCCAATATCGGAAAAACTTCGGGTGGGCTACTTGGCTGGATGTCACGGTTCAAATGACCTTAGGGTGAATCTACTCCGAAACACTTTCTAAGGCTGCATTCAACGGTAACGTTGTGTCCGCTGTCATGTTGGATTAACACTCTACAAGCTTCGGTGTAGCGCATGGACGTCGTCATCGTCTTGCTGCGCGCGCCCCCCCCCGTTCTGTGATTGGTTCCCAAACTCTGGCAAAAATAAGGGCGGTGGTTTCCAGGCTGACTTTGCAGTGAGAATGAAATCGAGCGCAAAGCAGCATGGGATTTCCCAGGCTAGCAGTCTTTGGGATTACTGTAAAACTTCAACTGCTTTTTTTTTTTTTTAATGGCGATGGTAATTTTGGCTGGACAACTTGTGACCCTCTAGGACTTGCAGTAAATAAGACGTTCAGACAATGAAAACTCTGTGACGTCCAGGCTATATGTTTGGCAGCATTGTGAGATTAAACTACACTTAATGGTTACATGAACATCTGAGTTGATTTATGTTTACAGGCCGGCTTGGCCACTTAGCTGGCATACCCCCCATGTCCCAGTATACATTCACAAGAGAAGAATCAAATTATTGCTGTCGAAAAACCTTTAAAGCATTCAGCTTTTTCTAATTTTCTTTGTGGGAGATAATTGTACATAGTATTGCCAAATTAACAGGCAGAGATGTTTTCTCTGAGTTACTTGAATGGCACTTTTGTCAGATCGCGCCGCTCTTATAAAATCACTATTTTATTAGAGGACAGCGACAGTCTGGAAATGCTTTCTGAGCGACTGTGAGTTGACGGTCACAATTACTGACACGTTTTGCCGTCTAAAAAGAAACAGGAAGATATGTGAATGAGAGCAGCTTTATTGGCAATTCAACATGCACGTCACAGCATTTTATTTTTCTGCTGTGGATAATGCAGAGGATCTAATGTTAATGTTGATGTCAGTCTGCTAACATAGTTATAATGGCTATGCTAACATGCTTATGTATTTGATTATGTGCTCAAAAAATGCTGCTTACCGTCCATTGAAAACGAGAACTGCCACAGAAGGTCACATGATGGTTTCAGCCTAACCGGTGTGAAGCCATAAACCTAAACAGCAGCATTTAGACATGGGAGGCTCAGTAAGCCAGACAGCTGCAGTCGTTGTCAGCCCCCCCCCCCCTCAATTTTTCATCCCTGTCTTTCTAACGATTATAAAATGAAGGCATGTGACAACGGAGCATGGGCTCATTCATTGCCACCTTGTGGTTTGGTTCATCGCTGATCGAGTTGAATGGGATTATGTAAGATATGCAGTCTCACTTATACAGGGGAGCCATAAATCAACCGAAATGCTCACAGACAACACAGCATTATTACACAGAGTTATTCAGAGTGCTCTTCATTTCTTCTTCTGCTTCACTTCTGACTTCTCTGCTCTTTTAGTCTTTCCATCAAGCAGTCTGTTGATGCATGGGAAATTATTATTAGGGAAATTTTACAAGACTATCCGTTTCGATGAATCATTGCTGTTCTGTTCCTAGACTCTCCGAGTGTGCATATTCTTAATGACAGCAATTTGGGTGAAAATGTTCTTATCCTTTGTCATGTCATCACTTCTCCTTATATTTCTCCTCTTCAATGCATTTTGAATCCATTCGTAGACAGATCTTTTTTTTTCTTTTTTAATGAAGTTGTAACTCTCTTTGTCCCATCAAATAAACCAAGGGGGGAGGTCTGAGATATTTTGTGTCCTACTATTTTCAAACCTTCATTCAGCATATCACAGGATTTTGGAACAAGTTTCTTTTGAAAGTCTTCCAAAAGTTTGAAATTGACGCACCTTGTTTCATGCTAGTTTAATTCAGCATTTTTGGCTCAACAATCCCCTCTGCCTATCTTGGAGTGCGAAATACGCTGTGATGCTTAAGGTCCCTTGTGGTGTTTTCGCTCTCATGCGTGTTTTTACCACATAATGTACATCATTACCTCCCGTCTCCGTTTCTTTTTCTTTTTCTCACGAACACAGATTTATAGCTACTCAAGCTTCAATTTCAAGGTTTAGTTTTCACTTCCATTTTACTGTAATTATATGAAATTAAGCTGAAGTAAAATCCGTTTTTAGCTTTTATTTGATGTGTTTCTGTTGAGAAATGCTTTTGATGCTGTTTGCTAGAGAAGTCAATCTATTGCTTCAGTAGGCTCTTATTCCAGTTACAGAAGTTTTCTTTTAGTAATTACTTAACCTGGTCATGGTTAGTATTTGTATTGCACACTGACTTCACAGCACTATCATAGCATCATGTGAAGTCACTTAAAACCAGCTTAACACCTTACTGAAGCACACAGACGGGAGCATCCGGTCTTTGTGGCCATGGCTGGCATGTGACTGAGGGAGAAGGAGAATGCGACTCAGCCACCGGATGTGTAGTCAGGAACCAGTCATCACTCTCTTCCTAATCTGCCTGTTCACCCCCCTGTACACCACCATCTGGAGAGGATGCCAGGGACTGGCCTGGTGGCAGAATTAGACTCATGGGCTCGGAGAGCTGCCAGGCTTGAGAGGAAAATCTTGCAGGAAAAAGGCCTTTTTGCAGTTCACGCTTGTCTGTCCTGCGTCCTTGCTCTGTGGTATTGGCCTGCCGCCAGCAGTATTGACGTAGGCTGGTCTGCCTCTCAACAAGACAGCGTCAAGCTCACCTGGCATCCAAGCAATGCTCGTAAGAGCAAAACCCCTGATTTTGGATTAGTCACTTTCTGTAGAGAAGTATCTGTTCAGGCTTATGGCAACCAGGCTGTATATCATCACAGACTCTGTGTAAGATTAGCCTCTTCCATTCTTTTCCCTACTGTCTTAATTTAAAACAGTTCAGGGCAAGTTTTAGGTGGAGGCATCTTGTTTCTTTCACAGCTCTATCCTGTGGAGAGCACTGTACTACAGAGGGCTGTCTTTTTTTTTTTTTTAAATGGTGAGTGTATTGGCACCCTAATATTTGGCAGTAAAATGAATGAATCCTGAAATTCACTGAGCATGTGTGCCCACTGTATGCTGTATAAATAATGCTGTTCCTGCTGTGATATTGGAGGTTGCATCGGATACTGTCAACTTCCACTCTCTTGTCATTTGATTCAGTACACTAGGTTGGCTAATTGATGATGTGAAGAGACAGAGAGAGAGAAGTAATCGCCTCCTCTCGGTTACTCTGGTTTTTTGCTTATTGCAAGCCAAATAAAGGAACATTTTGTCTCTCTTAGTGCAGTTAGTAAGCCAGATGGCTTTCTGGCTGCATGGAGAAATCATTTTATTTCACTCAGTAGAGGGCTGGTGCCAAAACGTCTGATTATTTCCTCCTTTGCGCCACCTCTACCTCATAACCACCCGTCAAACTAGCTTTGAAAACCTGGTGGCCGCTGCTTTGTTTTCACCTCTCATATCCCGTCATCTCAGTGGTCTGCGGGGAGAGGGGACGAGGACAGGGAATTATAATAAGCTGTTTGTGGGAAAGAGTGCCAAAGTTTGAGTGGCCTTGAATATGAGCCATGAGAGGAGCTCATCCCCGCTGATGGATGCCTCTGATGGATTCCCTCCCCCCGTGGTAATATGGGTCACGATCATACAGGACCTTCAGATAACACCGATCAGTCAAGTCCAGCGTGATTCCCAGCTCACTGTTATTTTGTTGTAGCAGCTTGTAAAGTATGGACTGTAGCCAAAATTGTGGAAATGCAGCACAAATGAATTCCATTTTTGAAATTTTCACTGAGCGAGTGATTTTTTTTCTGTTTCCCTTCTGAAAGCCAAGCAAACAGTAGTCAAATCTAAATGATTTCTTGATAAAAGCTTTAATCAGCTGTAGGGCTGCTGGATTATGGTAATAACCTTTAGCTTACAATTACTCAACAAGACCACTCAATAACTTTGGAAACATCTTGCATTTACTGAACATAACAAATTGAAAGGCCACAGTCAATGTGGTGCTTCCTTTGTCTGCAAGGTGCACCACCGTAAGGCACTGGATAAATGGTGCGTACCGTTAACCTCTGAAGTTGGATAATGAAGTTCAGAGTGACTGTAAATTTGAGTTGAACATGTTCCAGTTAACATGTTTAAAAAAAAAAACGTTGGGCTTTTTAGAATAGCTACGGTTAGTGAAACAAGTTGATAGCAAATCTCCACGGTGCTTACAAACACCGGCAATATGTTCACTCGCAGGAGATTAACGTTGGTATGTGTTACTAATTTCAAAAGAATCCTAACAAGCAGGAGTGCTAATACACAGTCATTACTTCAGCTTCACATCTTTTTTTTCTTTTTTTATGAATGGTTCAACCATTTTTGAGTTGGAGATCAGGATACCTCTGACTTTCCAAGATGGAAATCTAATCAGGTGTTGGCTTCCCTCAGATCGCTAACACCTAAAACTTCACAGGATGTGTCTCATTGTTAACAACAGTAGCTGCGCTTGAATCCACATCTGCATTTGTTCAGTATTAGCTCTCAAACCCAAAAGAATGGAACACTATTTGCCTTGCTTAACATGACTTCCCCTTGTTTTTTCTTTTCTCTGCTCCTTAATTACAAAAACTGTGTTTCCATAATTCATATTTATGCTGCAGCATTCAGTATTGAATTTAAATTTTGTCTAGACTGAAGAGCAGCTGTTCTGTTTGGGGGGGTCATGCGTCGGGGAAACGTGGACGCTGGAGTCGTTTTTCTTTCCCTCCTAGAAAATCAATAATGTTTTAACCTGAGGGATAAACAGTACCTGAGTCTTCTGAATAGGCTTGTCAAACAAAGGCTGTTTTTTTTTCATTAAATTTAATGAACAAGAAAATTGCTGAAGTCTATGAAGGGTGAACGTGCTCACACTACATAAAGAACATAAACATAACCCAACGGTGTACTCAGAGTTCACATATTACCTTTGGCTTTATTCAGCCGCACAACCCGGGCTATAGTAGTCCAGGCTTGGCACGCCACCTTTGATTTATACAATGTGCACGCATTGTTTGGTCGTGTAGTCGTTTGTAAGAGAAACAGCATGGAGCAATATGGTTTGTCCTCTCATAATGTATCGTTGGTCTCTCACTGTGAAAGCAAGGTTTTCTCCTCTACCTCCCTCCTACTCTCCCTCTCCTTCCTCTCTCTCGCACTATGCAAGGGTGAACGTGGGCGGCGATACAGAGCATGACAGCAGTGCTCTGTTGAATGTAGACTAGAAAAGAGGAAAAAAGAAATACAACACCCATGGAAACACTGACACAGTGACGATAATGGTGCTTGTCTGTCTTTAGGGCTGCGGATTTTAAATAATTGAGCTTATATCGCTGCACCGCCGTTTCGTGGTGTTTGTGAGACTTTTTAATTGGAAGTTGCAGTCTTTCTTGAATGCTGTTTTTATACTCTTCACTTTGACAGTGTTGATGATTTTTCTCTGTCATGCTGTATGTTTAGTCTATTTTCATAACAGGGGGTGTTTGCATCCCTTAATGCCTTTGTTTCTATTTTCGCCTTTATGTAAACATCCTTCTTCTTCCGTCGTCTTCACTCCTGCTGTGATTTGTGCAGCTCAGAGCTCAGAAACAGTGACACTGACGAGCACAGCATCAGCCTCCAGCTGTGTGTGTGTGTGTGTGTGTGTGTGTGTGTGTGTGTGTGTGTGTGTGTGTGTGTGTGTGTGTGTGTCTGTGCGTGCACAGTTGCGGTTGAGTTTTGTGGCTTTATGTGCATGTGCTTCACATGTTTGCCTGTGTGTGTCACGCCCCCCATTGACAGCGTAATAGCATTGATGAATGCAACTGCAGATGGACTTAACTGAATGTTATCTGTGATTTTCTCCAACAGAACCAAACGACAGACTTTTTTTCTTTTCTTAAACAATTTCCCAACTCGTTATTTTCTTTACGCCGAGAGGACGCAGTGCTGGTAAGTTAAATGGCTGCGGAGGAGTCAGACTGGGTGTTGAGTCTTTACTGACATGGCTGGATGGGTGATGGATGACTGAAAAAAAAAAAAAAAAAACCTCTGCAGAGGATAATTACCTCGGCCAAGGAGGTTGAGATCAGCATAGTTTGTTTCTTGGCTGTTTATTAGGAGGAGTACTCAAAGTAATGAACAGATATGCAGGAAATGTTGTCCATTGGTGGGTGCTGGCCAAACTTAGAAGTGATTAACCCCTGATCTCATTCCAAATTTGGATCCTGGACTTTCTTATTTAGTGAAACACATTTATATGGATAGTCCTAATTAAAAAAAAAAAAGAAAGAAAAAAAGTCAATACTCTTCTAAGGAGGATCTTTTATGTTTTTTTTTTTTCCCTTTTCTGTTGTGTATTATTATTCAATTGTTTTTATGCCAATATCAAGGGTCTGCAAACCTACAAACCCCACAGCAGTGTTCCTTTCTCCACAGAACACATCCCTCCTCAACTGCCTGAAATGCATATTTGTAGTCGTTGCTTTATGTCACCATGCAACACATTTGCGTGATGCCTGCCACTTTGTGAGTTTGGCATGCCACAAACGCATCTGCTCCAGTCTGCTGACCAATCAGAGTAGACTAGTCAGAGGAACATGTCTGTTGCTCAGCTGGTGCCATGGCCCATGTGCCCAGGGTGAGTACTTGATGCAGCAGCCAGGGTTCCCCATTTTCTCACTCTTTCTTGTCTACCCAACTGCAGAAACTTTTCCCAACAGAAACTTACGATACCCCAAAATATATATAAAGAGATCTAGAAACGTGTATTAATTGAAGTATGCCACAATGCTGTGAATTGTGTAAAAAAAAAAAAAAAAAAAGACATTGTGCTGCTTTTAGCTTTCTCTGGTGAGTCGATGTACGTGAGAATATCTGAATTCACAGACGTTGTCTTTAAGTCACCTGAATAATGACTTTGTTACTGATGATGCTGCAGTTGTAAAATCAGGATTTTATTACAGCAGAGTGGCAGTTTATCCATCTGACAATGGACACAGAAAAGCATGTGAATGACAGTAGCTTTGTCGGGAATTAGGTTTGACTGATGCACACTTAAGCTTTGCAGTTTTTCCAAAAATATGCGTGCTGTCCCTCGTGCTTAGCCTTTGTTGTTACCAGCTTCTTCTTCTTCTCCTTTGTACTGGACGAGAGCTCTGAAGCATGTGCAGCGTACTTAAAGGCCAGTTGAGTGTTTACATGCTGAAGTGATTTGGCTCCCAACCACATTATGTGAGTGTGTTAGTCTGGCTTTGAGAAGTTTGATTTTGTCCACATTGAGTTGTTGTTTCATTTAAAATGTCTAGCTTTGGTCAGAGTAGTGTCTTGCAAATGGTAGGATCACATGAAAGTACTAGCTGCAAGATTAGCTGCAGGTTTAGCTTAAAACATTACAGTCTACAATGAGCCTTGGCTCTATTGTATTTATTATCATTAGTTGATGAGTTCATTTTTAGTGTTACAACTTCCTAAGAATAAACCAACCCTGCTACTGTCATGTAGCTGAAACTTTGCGGATTGCCGATATCTGCATATTTTGTTTTATAATCGATTTCTATCGTGACTTTGGGTGTCTTTCGCTTCAGCTTCATTTATACACATATTAATCCCGCTGATGGAAACAGGGCAAAGTAATTGGAATTCAAATTATACTCATCAATTTGAGCTATTTGGAGATGATATCCATCAGTTTTTTTTTTTTTTTTTTTTTAGTTTTTTTTTTTTACTGTTCTTCATGGCCTACTTTATGAAGATTGTAAGTTATTTAGTTCATGTCGCCCTGATACTGACAAAAAGCAGTCTTGGCTCAGTTTTATACTTTAGATCACGCTTCATCTGGACTCAGAGGAGTTAAAATGTGAGACACAGCGTTGCTCATAGGAAGAGACAGACAGATGTGGAAATAAAATCATGAATGACTGGTTGAATGAAAAAGCATTTGCTAAGCAAGTGAAATCCAAAACCAAATTTGTCTTGACACTTAAACAGCGAGGGCTTTGAGGTTGCCTAGGCAACCGGTTGCCTGTGCGATGGATAGGCAAGTGGGCGTGGAGTCAACAGGGTTTTGTGGGCCGCTGAGAGCGGAGGCAGCTGATTGGCACACAACACATGCTCCATGAGGGCTTGGTGCTGGCGATCTGACAGTGGTGTTGATCCTGCCGCAAAGTGAGGAGGGTCACAACAACGTGTCATGTTGGCGGTCCACGCGCACTTGCTTTTGTCGCACGCCACAGCTTGAAACCAACAACGGCTCGTTGAGAGCAGCACACCTTCTTTAGCAACTGCTTATTTTTAGATTGCTGTCATATGTGGATGCAGTGTTGAGAAGGTGAAGGGATGAAAGGAAGTTGTAAAAAAGAGACAAACAGTATATTTTTTTTCATAACCCAAGCTGAAAGTATTGCAATTCCGAATCAATTAGACCGCTAGAAAATCCCAACATTTTGGAGAAGAGGCATCAAAAACTTGTTTGTGTAATTGTTCGTGTATGCTTGTACTGGAGGCAATTAAACCACTGAAATGTGTATAATATTTAGAAAAATTCTTCTTTAGGATAGAAAATGATCATTTTGTTCAAGTATCTATGCTGTTAATGTTAACTGTCCAGGCACGTGCTGTAATTTGCTTGCAAACACAACTGCCATGTCTTTACTTCAGTTCACACTTTCTCTGACACACACTAAGAAGTGTGAAGAGGGCTGAATCAAACTGATTCGTAAAAAGGCAGCCTAAAAGTTCCCGGTTTTACATTAGTATGCAGTGTAACCACACGGAGGACTACATCAACTACATGTTGTGTGGCAAAATGACACCGTAATCTGCAAGACAGGCTGAGGTTTTACATGAAAACAGGAGCATTTTCTGCACATCTGTTATTTCAGTGCATGGATAATATTGTTTTGGAGTGAGAACCTAATTAGAATCCTCGTCTTGTCGAATTCAATCTTGTGTGTAAAATATGTTGAGCTCACAAATAAGTCTGCCAATTCTCCTCAGTTGTTTTATTGCCCAGCTCACATTTGCATTTGAGTCACATTTCTTTGGTAGCTAATTATTCACAGAAATTTTTAGCTTCTCTGCCTCAGCTTTCCCCTTAAGGTAGTCACCTCAGCCATTTTGTTCTTACTCTGAGTGAGAGGCCGATCGACAGTATGAGATTCCTCTGAGGATGCTGTAGTGCGTGGGCCACTACCCCACTGATGAGCTTCTTATGTAATATCCGTCTTCCAGCCTCTCAGTGCACACTGATGATGGTGGATTGTCCACAGTGAGCACAACCCGGCAGGCTCTTCTCATGTGTGGACACGGTTAACACAATGGATCTTTGTATTTGGGTGGTTAAAATATCTGCAAATAAAACTGAAGAACATCATTTAGAAAACATGTTGAATTTATTTGACCCATTTTAATTTGATTTGGACCAAATGGAGTTTGTTGTGTATTTGGAAAATTCCCCTAAAAATATGCATGTGGGGAAATTAGATAGATCTGTCATCTGTTTACTTGTTCGGTTTATATGCAGGTTGTAAAAGAGGTCCATAATACAAATGTTTTTAGTTAGTGTGTGTTTTTAGCATTTTCATACAACAACAGTGACCCCTTGTGGTTGTGATTTGCCATCATACACATACACATACACACACACACATCAGGAAAATACGTTTTTGACTTTTAATGTGAAACACTCTACATACGTTTTTAGCCGAGATGAACAAAGCAAATGCGCCGCATGAAAGTGAAGAGATACAACACACTGTATTACCCATAAGCACCAGAAGACGCAGAAATGGGGGGTGTCTGCTCTGTTGTTCCCATCTCTGCAGTACGTGGGCAGAGCTTATGCTGGGATTTAGATGAATCTCTCAGTTTATTGTGTCAAGACAGTGCTCAGTTGTTGGCTAAAGTCAGATTAGCCATTTGTTTACAATTTTACCGCTGTCTCTTCTTTGGGGGTCGTGTCTACTATGTTTTGATTATTATATCAGGATCTGATATTCTACCTGGAGTTTCTGATGAAGGCAAGAGTGTCAGAAAAAATCTGCCTTTCTCTTACTGTGTATTTTGGTTGTGTGAAAAGAGGAATTGAACTTCCTATTTAACCAGAATTGTCCTTTCCTTACACTGAAATACTGATTTTTGTTTGTCTCGGGCTGTTTTAATCTTGTTCCCTGCCCATCAGTTTATGTCAAAGGTCTTGGCTTTGAAATGGCAGTCGTGAGGCTGTGTGTTTCATTCACAGCTGAATGAAGAAATCGGTGAAACAAAAATAAATTAAACCAAATCTTCATAACTGCATTAGAAATGTGTGACTGTTTAGGATATCTTGGAACCCCTTACTTCCTTCTGTTCCTTATGCTAATATGCATAAAGATGCCAAGTGACACTTATGAGTTAGTTAGTGAGTAAGCACCTTATGAAAACATTGATAGGTGGATGGTTTCTCTGCTTCTGTTGCAGGATGAGTCATTGCTGGACCATTAGGAGACACGGAGACCCCATTAGGATTATAACAGACTGAACAGCTTTTTACACGTAAAAAGGACAATTAGCAGCCCTTCTCCCACATATTTGTATTTTTAGTGTTGACCTCAGAATAGTCGAGAGAGTTATATACAAGGTCAGTGCTCTGCAGGATCCTCGCAAGTGTGGTCTTGAAGTAAATTATGCACCCTCAGTGGTGTTTGTTTCATACTAAATGTGCATGTGTCATGACTTTCTCAGTGTGTGCTTTCAAAGCAAAATCTACTTAGCACTGAGAAAGTGAAAGCCAGCACCAATCAGACTGAATCCCGAGAACAGCTGCTTATCAGTCAAGTGTTTCACTGGCAAACATGTATTTACCTACTCAGACAGTTTACACAGGATGATAATTTTTCCATCGGAAGTAGTAGGAAATTACCACTGAGATTGACACCATATGCAGTCTGTTGTTTCTTGTAAATATTTCCTGCATTGTTACTTGTGTCACACACTAATCCTGTTCGGTTTTCCCCCTTTCGCAAATCGTCAAAATATAGCTGTGTAATTTTCCAGTTCGACACCACTAAATTCCTCAAATAGAAAAACTTTTATTGCAGTGTTAGTGCAAGACTGATTCATGAGTCAATTAACATCTGCCTGTTTGAGGCTACAAGGTCATCACTACTTTAATTTATGCAGTAAGAGTAAATCAATTTTGATTGCCTCTGATCTCCTCTTGGCTTTGGTACATGAGATAAAAATGACAGTCATTAAGATAACCACTCTTATTGACAGTAACTGCCAGGCTTTGTCTTTCTGCATGCACATCTCAGGTGAGAGATTATCACTTGATGTCAATAAAAGATTAAGGCAGTGATGTCACCTGCATGTAAATGTTCGGCTGGTGGCTGGCCGATGATAAAAATGTGCTGCAGTCAGAGGGATTTGTACTGATTATGAAGGAAATATGCATTATTAAAAAGTTTATCATTCTACCCCTCTGCAGGCCATAATTATTATGAGAAAACACAATTTCAGCTTGCGTCTTTAAATGTCAGCAGTTTCAATATTTTTCAGGGGTTTCAATCATCTCCTTGATCCTCCTGTAATGGTACTCGGTCCATTAAGTAGTCTACTGTGCATACTGACAAAAAGGAGGGACATCAAAGGACATGGGCTTGTTAATTACGCAACATTGGGAAAACCTGTTTCTTTTTTCTTTTTTTTTTGCTGCTGCTCATAATAATTTCAGAGGAGCTCATTCAATTTTGATTATGTTTTCTTACCAGTTACGTAATTTCCCCAACTGTCCTAATTTCCAAGACCACATTCTTTATATTTTCACTGGGCCATGGACAAGGCTTATTTAAGAGAACCCGTTGGGATTGCCAATTCATGTTAGAATGTAGGCATCTAGTTTCACGACAAGTAAAGTGAACGGTTTTCAGTAGTCACCCCAAAAAAAGATGGGCTTGCGTGCTGGCCTCCAAAAAACACACAGTGAGTAGCCCATGGAAATGATGCTGCCTGACAGCCGACTGCTGATTTATGAAAATGAACTCGATCCAGAATGGGCACAATCACAACAGATTTATTCAAAAAAGACTTTACTTTCACTCCACCACAGAGTAGATCTTTGTCCTCTGTGACTTGTGTCTTTTCTGCAACAGAGCAAAGCTAAAGGACCAGCATCAGCGCTAACACATGCAAAAGCTGCCTTCACCTCAGTCCAATTTTTTGGGGTTGTACCATATGACAGACCTTATCTGCAAGGGGCTACTTGGTCACTGACCACTATTACTAGTATTGTTTTTCATGAACTTCTTTATCAGCGCTGTCCTTTTCTAGATGCAGTTGAAGCTTTGGTCATTGCAAAGGGAGACTCATGTCGATGTAATGCCAGCCAGCCTACAGCTGTTACAAAGATGAGGTGCAAAACTGACTCTGCAACTGTGCTTATCTCATTGGCATGCAGCAGCTGTCGGTTCAGACTCGATTCAGACAAAGTGCCTATCAGTCAAAAAAAAAAACATGCGCATTTACTTTTTGATCCCCAATCACTGACCTTGACCGTTTACACTGCCTCCATCTCGGTAGTAAAACACACTGGAAGGCTCGGGGTTTCAGTTCATTTTTGCGACATACGGTATCTCTCCACCATCAGCCCTAAAACAGCGGAGTGCTGTTGCACCTTTCAGCAGGTCCCTCCCTCCACATGCCTTCACACCTGTCTCTTCCTGTCAGGAGCCCAGAAATAGTGCACTGCAGTAGTGTGTTTCTCATAGGGGTGGGAAGCCATGTGACCTCAGAAACAATAGTACCTGTAGAGATGCCTGAGTAAAAATAGCAGAGCCTTCATCTTCTCCTGCAGATCAGGCAGGGTGAGGGGAGGGGGGCTTCCCCTGAATTTCATTAATCTCGGAGTGTCTGCAGTTATATATCACACAGGATTACGTAACAGAGAATCACATTAAAAAAGCTGCATCTTCCAAGAAGGTGTGGGTGCAGATGAGCCTGATGCATCTTGGCAGCATTGAAGTAGCCTGTTTTCGTGATGGTCTAGTTAAAGAACAGGTCTCCCTTCTCTTGGGGATGCTGCTGATGCAGTGTTCAGTAAGCAGTGGGGGGGTGAACAATTGTGGGTGGATAGGAGTGAGTTTAGGTTGAAGAGATGCAGAAGAATAGAGGAGGATGGGGAGTAAGAGTATAAGCAGAAGAAAAACACGATTTTGTATAGTTTGTGTTGCTCAGTTTTGCTTTCCATTAGCCAAAAACTATATTTTCAGGTCATTAAGCTGCTTGAATCCCTTTGGAAAACACAAGTGAAGGATGCATGTGCAGCGCGTTGATGTGTGCATCATATCCAGACACACAAAACCACAAAAAAATGAACATTTAGAGTGAGCAGGAGGTGCTGGAGGTTATGCCATTTCAAGTCTCAAGTCAAGTCTCAGTAAGCCTTTGATGTTGAATAATAATGTGAACTTTGCACGCTCTGCATACAAGATGCTTTCCATTAAATGCATCTGAGTGGCGTTCATTAAATGTGGGGTACATCAGTATCTCAAGTGCAGTGAATTTCAATTTTATTCATTAAACACCCATTTTGGAAATTACAATAATTTGTTTCAGGTGGAAACGCACTAAAAATCATTGTTAGTGAAATTAATGCAGGCCTAATATCAGAAGCATTCAGGCAGTATAATATACAGACAATTTACTTCTCCTACAAAAACAACATTTCCATGGACGTTTGCCTTTCAGTCTTAACTGTACTTACACGGCAGCTTCCTGCAATGACACTACCTGCAGAACTGCTGAAGTTATTAAATAATGTCATTTGTAAAGCAGATATGTGCTGTAAGGGAAGGCTTTTTACAATAAATAGATACAATACAATCAATTAAATATAAGATACATTTATGCAATAATTAATACATAAAATGTCAAATGAATGGATCATTTTGCTTGTACATTTAAGTTGATTGATTTAACTTTTAATTAGTTATTTTTCTCTTCTGTCTCATTATTTTTACATTATTTTTTTCCTTTAATTTTTCTTGTTATTTTTCTTTATTCATAGATGCTTTTATTTTTCTATAATTTTCCCTGTGCGTTTTCTCCCCATATTTATTTTCTGAGGTTCATTTGTTTTTCCATGTTTCCATTTCCATTTGCCATGGGCTCAGCTTCTCACTAATTGGATGATCAAAAAGGGTGTCGAGATGCCTTTTTCACAAAATGGCGTCAGAAACCAGAAGTGGCAAAAATGGTACTTTCTGTCAGGCAGCTACAATAGAAATAGCTTATTTATCCAACAGGCTGTGGCAGCATGTTCTCAACCAGTCACTAATTGATCTGCTCAACCTACATTTGTTCTTTATGAATTTAAAACAAAAAGCTAAGCAACTTGGCTAACTGCATTGAGGCCATTATTCTGACCGCAATTTAAGCTAGCTGCTTAAAGCTAGCAGCTACCTGTCTCTGCGGCTGTGTTGTGAAATATGACATGCAGCCCCCCCCCCTCATCTGCAAAATGAAGCAGAAATGCATACATGAATGTAAAAATGGAGACGGGTGTAAAGTGGTAACAAGAAAAAAGTGAATATGGGGAGAAAACACAATAGGTGGTAAGGGAGAAGAAATAAAACATTTTTTAAAAAATTGAAAATGACAAACAATCTAATTAAAAAAATTTCAAATTAAAGTACAAAACAAATGAAAGATTTGGGGTAAAAACAGAAAAAAATATAAATGGTAAATAACACATACATAGGGATAAAAAGATAGTTCTATGGGAATTCTTTTAGTTTTGTTCTACCCAGGAGGCTTCTGCAGTGAAATTTCAAACAGAGGTGCCGAAACTGTATATTCAGCATGCTTTGGTACCCTGCAGAGAGTGAGATCTTCTGATCAGCAGTTTTGATCTCCTCACTTTTAAATTTGACAATGGGGGAAAAGCGACATTGATGAGTGTATGTGTGTATATTATTACGTTTGTGAGTATGCTGAGCTGTCACGCTTGTTTATTAAAGTCACAGCTCATCCATTTTTCTTTGAAAATTCAGACTTGGTTGACAGTATGACAAAAGCCCAACGCGCCTTGTTTCTTTAAAGGCACATTGCAGGAAATACATGCTGGGCACCATTACTCAGTGTCTCCAAATCCACTTTAATCAGGTCAGGTTTTCTGGTTCGTCTTGAACCACATCATGCTGGACTGAAACAAGGAGCATGATGGAATGCTGCCGCCTCCTCCTCCTCGTCCTCCTCTGATGTACCTGGCAGGCACAAGATGATTTGTCATTATGTTAAGGGCACCTAAAAATGTCACAGGGAGCTTGTAGTCTAACAGCTCCATATTGACTTTGACAAATAGAGCTGTTGAGAAATTTTACCAATTGGGACACAGATCTTTGGTTTGACTTCCCCTTCCTTGGAGTCATTCAGTGAGTATAGACAGTGCCTGAGCAGCAACTTGGCCTGTGTGTACGGCTGTCTGACTGAGGAAATGATAGATTAAAGTGGTTATAGATTTACGATAAACGTTTTTTAAAAAAAGCCCCACTTTTGAATCCTTCACAAGTTGTCAAGCCTCGGGATGCTGCAGTTTGATTATTTTGACATTGCAAAGCCATAAGTGAATGGTTTTTAAGGCAAATTTTGTATTTTTAGTTTAATCCTGTATCCGTTGCTTGTTTGTGTGCCATTTCACTTGAGCTATTGGAGCATGGATTAATAGCCAGTCAGTTGTGGGACTTGGTCTCCTCAAGATTTTTTTTTTTTTTACTGGTTGATCAGAGATTCTCATCAGTCACAGATATGCTAGTTAAATGAACATAATAACAATTAATCCCACGCTGAATGCTGAAGTGATGGTGCATCACAGCCCCAAAGCCATTATCTGTAGAAAAATGATTGCATAATTATTTGCAGCCAGCCAGCAGTGTTGTGCAAAGAGAATAAATCAGAGTTTTTATTTTGCAAACCTGGGGTTCATGAACTGCATCGGCTTAATAGATGCAAATATTTGTTTTAGTTCAGCCAGCAGCTGTTCCATACATTTCCATGTTAGCAACACTGATGGCCTGCAGGAAAGGACAGCATTCTGCCTGGCTTCTTTCTGAAAACGGTGTTGTCAGCTTCCTAACGAAGCTCCCAGCCTATTGTCTTAGCATGCATGGGTGGTACAGGAATGAAGACAAAAGGCGTGGGAAATTACATGGGAGCTTGTGCCCAAATGTGTCGCTATTCTTGGCCCTCTGTTATGAACAGCATGGACAGAAATGCTTTGAAGGGTAAAAATTGTATGTAATCGCTAATATTATTCATTAGCATCTGAAAGCATCACTGGAAATTGTAGAAAATATGAAAAAAAATCTTTACTGAAGTCAAGTTTGCTCACTTTACTGTGTCTGTATCTTTTTATGGTCAACAGATGTGACTGGCAGTTCCATTTACTTTCACGACTGCAGGATTGTTGCAGCAGGGTGGCGGTGAGATGCAAAAAGGCAGCTGAAAGTCAGATTTCATGTTGTTTTCAGAGGAAGGAAACTGAAGAAAAAGAATCATGGTAGCAGGATTGCTTTAATGCTACAAAGATTGGAAAGTTGTAGTCCTCTGAGAGTGACAGCTCAAAATCGCATCCTTAAATGTCTCTAAAGCCAGAATAAAGAGATTTCTTTCGGTTTATTCCGGTTTTAAGATGTCCATGGTAATTATTTTCCATAGATTGATACACATTACCAAGCAGATCTTATCCCTCCTCCCTGATATAGATATAGATCTTTGAAGGTTGTTTTTTTTAATGTAATGACACATAATTATGCTGACATTAATGTCACTCGTACAGAACTCAATAACTCATCAAAGTGTCGGCATAAAAGTTCAGGCAAATTTTTAAAGATGACACGAGAAGTAAACTCATATGTACAAGAGGAGGACTGGGAGCTACCAGCCCACACAAACCTGACCGTGAAAGTCTGTGCAGCTTCCTCCCACATTCACTCTGTGGTCATTTTGTCATCTTCTACAAACCAGTTTGTTGCCTCTGTGTTTCCCTGGCCTTTCTCAGTTAGTGAATTTCAGATGGACCAGTTTCTTGTTAATTCCATTCTCTCTAGCCAGGTCTTCAACCCTCCCCTACAATTTTCTACACCTTGAATTTCTTCGCGGCCCATTAAACAGATTGGAATACATTGGCTGGCAGAGTGATTGTGGTGCTTGTGTGTGGGGAAAAGACAAAAAAGTCATCCACCCATCCGTGTGGAGTGCAATTGCATACAAGTAAACATACAGCAAACAAGCAGATATCCTTTAGTATTTTTTTCTCTGTCAAAGGAAAAAAGAAAATTAGCAGTTGGCATATGGATGGCAACATTTTAATGATGGAGCCTCTTGCTGCCTGCAGCTGAGGTTACACAGCTAATACACACTGTCAATGACTCCCTCCCATTCAGTTTCTTACATTGTCCGTCTCGGTCTTTCTCTCACAAACACTGTTCAAATGCTCTCTCTCAAAGCCTGAATTTTAGAGACAGAAGCGTCTGGAATTTTTTCACAGCCTCCCACAGACGTCCTCGAACCTATCATTTTCTCTGCAGTGGAGCAATAGTGACGTATGCTCGTCGCTGGTGCAGCTGAATTTTAAAAAGCTCTACGCCCA